>NC_041005.1:21669989-22269989 GCF_004193775.1 Glycine soja | reverse complement strand
CTTTCTCATAAGGATGGACCCTCGGGTACTAGTACCCTGGCCTTGAGAGGACTAAACGTCCTCGCCTTGAGAGGACTACATGTCCTCACCATCAGAGGGCTGCACGCCCTCACTTCCAGAGGACTACACGTCCTCACCTTGAGAGGACTACATGTCCTCACCATCAGAGGGCTGCACGCCCTCACCTCTAGAGGACTACACGTCCTCGCCTTGAGAGGGCTACTCGCCCTCGCCTTGGGTACTAGTTACCCTCACCGTTGAGAGGACTACACGTCCTCGCCTTGAGAGGACTACACGTCCTCACCATCAGAGGGCTGCACGCCCTCACCTCCAGAGGACTACACGTCCTCGCCTTGAGAGGACTACATGTCCTCACCATCAGAGGGCTGCACGCCCTCACCTCCAGAGGACTACACGTCCTCGCCTTGAGAGGGCTACTCGCCCTCGCCTTGGGTACTAGTTACCCTCACCTTGAGAGGACTAAACGTCCTCGCCTTCAGAGGACTCCATGTCCTCACCATCAGAGGGCTGCACGCCCTCACCTCCAGAGGACTACACGTCCTCGCCTTGAGAGGACTACATGTCCTCACCATCAGAGGGGGGCATGCCCTCACCTTTAGAGGATTGCACGTCCTTGCCATCATAGGACTACACTCCCTCGCCTTCGAAAGGCGACATGTCCTGAACTTCAGAGGGCTACACGCCCTCGCCTTTAGAGGACTACGCGTCCTCACTTTCAGTGGGCTCCATATCCACACCTTAAGATAATTTAAGGTCCTCTGTCCTTAAATGCTTAACCGAGACTTGCACTCCCGGTTAAGGGACCAGTAGTTTCCTTTTAACGGTTCCTGGGCCACCCCCTGATATTGGAGGAGGGCCAACTGTGCGAGCACAACCAGAGAGGGAGGCTATCACACAGCTACTATGCATACCGGGGCAAGATTTCACCTGTGCCGCTGCAAAGAGACGAGTGCGGATCATGCGCACCAACATGACCACTCTTACATAGATATAGATGACGTTGCTACTTAGCAACATTCTGCCCAGCGACCGTAATGCCAATCTCCCCCTGCAAAAGTATCAATTGGTCTGTGTCGTCCCGACATGGGTAAGTATGCATATAGTTCAACTGATTTCTGATACCATCTATTGTTTGCAGGGATCGCACCCACAAGACACCCAGTGGACCCGGAAAAGTCCAACAGGGCCCTGGGGTTTCCAGCTCTGGTTACGGGCCTCTATCAGTCCTACAGGGTGCCCGTACCCCCCCCCGGCAAGGTCACGTCATCATAGGTAGGTATGCACATCGCTCAACTGATTTCTGATTTCATCTATTGTTTGCAGGGGTCGCGCCTGCAAGACACCCAGTGGACCCGAAGAAGTCCAACAGGGTCTTGGAGTTGCCAGCTCTAAATATGGGTCTCTGTCAGTTCTAAGGAGTGCCTGTTGCCCCCAGCAGGGTCATCAGGCCCCCTACCAATCGAGTTTTCATCTAGAAGTGTTGCGCCCCCAGGCAGGCGCAGGGCGAGACACCACAGCAGCATTGGGATGGACGGTAGCGGGCAATAGACACACCGCCACCACCTCTAAAGTTTACCTCAGCTCATCCATAAAAAGGTTAGAGCGTTGCCTACGACACATGGCCGACCAATAGGCAACCAAGTCCAAAGCCAAAGGTAAGCAAAGTACTAGGTCAGTGACCGACAAGTCATAAGGCGTCCAGCTAAAGACGTTAAAGAAGCGCTACTAGGAGGCAACCTAGTACCTTTTGAATCTATTCTTGTTATTTGATCACTTTTTATAGTAGGACGCACCTAGTTGCTCATGATCCTGGGGATTTAAATAAAACAAGCGCAAGCTCGGAAGGTAGTCATACCTCACAAAATATATATATGTATGTTTAGGTAGTGAAAATACCTTAGATATGCATGTATGTAAACAAAAAAACACTTCACAAAATATATATATGTATGTTTAGGTAGAAAGATACCTTAGATATGCATGTATGTAAACAAAAAAATACTTCACAAAAATATATATATGTATGTTTAGGTAGAGAAATACCTTAGATGTGCGTGTATGTAAACAAAAAAATACTTCACAAAATATATATTTGTATGTTTAGGTAGAAAGATACCTTAGATGTGCGTGTATGTAGCAAAAAAATACCTCACAAAACATATATATGTATGTTTAGGTGGCAAGATACCTTGGATATGCATGTATATAGCAAAAATACCTCACAAAAATATGCACATGTTTAGGTAGCAAAATACCTCATGAAAAAAAAAAGAAAAAAAACAAACAAGAAAAAGAAATAAACAAATGATAATGATAAAAAAAAAAAAGGAGAAAAAAGAAAAATAAGTTGTCAAGCTGAAAAACCAACATGCTTTTGAAAAGAGATGATTTCCAACTCTTCTTTGAAAAGATTCATTGATCATAACCGATTTTTGAAGAGGAAAAAAACGTGTCTACACCTGAAGGGTGAATGCTGTGAAATTTCCCCGGACGCCCGAAATGGACTCGGATGAATGCACAAATTGATAAAAGAACATATTTTGGAAACATTGGGTTGATTTAAAATAGAGGAAATGAATCCTGAGCCCTAGCATCACATGACCATAAAAATTTGACACTTGAGTGTCCGCATAGGTGCATGCATGACCAGTTTTGCATAAAGTTTCCAAATCATCATTTTTGCATTTGTGTCATGGAAATAATGTGGGGCATCCCTTTTATCCTTGAGCCAAACCAAACCCCGACATGTATCATGTCTAGCCATTCTACAAACCTTGAGCCAAAATCCTGACTCACCATAATCCTTACCCTCGGAAGCAAAAAGAAAAGAAGGAAAATTTCCAATCAAAGAGAAAGCAAAAAAAGAAAAGAAAGGAAATTCCCAATCAAAGAGTGGGAGAAAGCAAAAAGGAAAGAAAGGAAATTCCCAATCAAAGAGTGGGAGAAAGCAAAAAGGAGAGAAAGAAAAAAAGAAAAGAAGAAGAAGAAGGAAAGAAAGCCCCTGATCGGGGATCTAAGGAAAGACAGAAGGGATATGCAGAGAGGTCTTTGGACCGGACAATATCTGAACAATACAGAATTGTCACCAAATGAACAAAAAAGGAAGGAAAGGAAACCACGACCTAAAATGATCTTCTCCCTTTAATTGCCAACCAGAATCAGTGCGCTAGCGACTTTTTCGCCCCGCACTAAACAAAAACAGAAAAGGAAAAAGCCAACAAAAAATCAAAAGCCAAAAAAAACACACAAAAGCCGAAAAACCCACCAAAAGAACCCATTCCCAAGGGAAGTCCTATTGATCCATGATCACACATGTAATTTTTGATTTGATAGGAAATAATTTGCAAAGTTAAGTCATGACATATCTATGGTTCGGAATTAGGATAAAACACTTACCTGTGCGAGATTGATACACTTTGAGTGGATTTCTTCTATTTTTGTCGAACCCAGTGTTTCCTCTAAATGGTCATTTGGAAACAAAATGCTAACATCCAAAATCTCATATAAGGTTATGGGGGGATTTCATCAGCAGACTCTCCTTCCCCGGTAAACGCATTGTTTTTCACTCAAAAAAGCGTATGCTGCTCTAATCAGTTGGAATATTTATCTCTTTACTAAAGCATGTTTGCATTTTAGTAAAGAAAACACCGAGACTTTTTCAAGTCTCACAAGTTATCCAGAACTACGTAGGTCTGAGTTCCTCATTGGAGGATACGTAGGAGCAAGAGCCTCGCTTTTGTCGACCACACCGCCTTTTATTGCCATGACTCAAGAGCTGGTAGCCCGCGGAGACACCTTACGGTTATCCGCACCTCGTCATTCAGTGACCCCAAGTGTGATTGATGAGCAGAGGCCAATGTGGTCATCTGCGCCTTTTCCGGAGATGTCAGCATTTTCCGATGGAGACTTTTCAAGTCTCACAAGTTATCAAGAACTACGTAGGTCTGAATTCCTCATTGGAGGATACGTAGGAGCAAGAGCCTTGCTTTTGTCGGCCGCCCCATAATCTTTGTCATACTGACCCTGAGGTCATGTGACGTGCACCCTTGTATCATCCAGAGGCGGCGGGCCCGATGATACGCGGAGATACCTTACGGTTATCCGCACCCTTTTGTCATCCAGAGGCGGCGGGCCCGATGGCAAGCAGAGACCAAGTTTGGTCATTCTGCACCCTTGTATCATCCAGAGGCGGCGGGCCCGATGATACGCGGAGATACCTTATGGTTATCCGCACCCTTTTGTCATCCAGAGGCGGCGGGCCCGATGACAAGCAGAGACCAAGTTTGGTCATTCTGCACCCTTGTATCATCCAGAGGCGGCGGGCCCGATGATACGCGGAGATACCTTAAGGTTATCCGCACCCTTTTGTCATCCAGAGGCGGCGGGCCCGATGACAAGCAGAGACCAAGTTTGGTCATTCTGCACCCTTGTATCATCCAGAGGCGGCGGGCCCGATGATACGCGGATATACCTTACGGTTATCCGCACCCTTTTGTCATCCAGAGGCGGCGGGCCCGATGACAAGCAGAGACCAAATTTGGTCATTCTGCACCCTTGTATCATCCAGAGGCGGCGGGCCCGATGATACGCGGAGATACCTTACGGTTATCCGCACCCTTTTGTCATCCAGAGGCGGCGGGCCCGATGACAAGCAGAGACCAAGTTTGGTCATTCTGTACCCTTGTATCATCCAGAGGCGGAGGGCCCGATGATACGCGGAGATACCTTACGGTTATCCGCACCCTTTTGTCATCCAGAGGTGGCGGGCCTGATGACAAGCAGAGACCAAGTTTGGTCATTCTGCACCCTTGTATCATCCAGAGGCGGCGGGCCCGATGATACGCGGAGATACCTTACGGTTATCCGCACCCTTTTGTCATCCAGAGGCGGCGGGCCCGATGACAAGCAGAGACCAAATTTGGTCATTCTGCACCCTTGTATCATCCAGAGGCGGCGGGCCCGATGATACGCGGAGATACCTTACGGTTATCCGCACCCTTTTGTCATCCAGAGGCGGCGGGCCCGATGACAAGCAGAGACCAAGTTTGGTCATTCTGTACCCTTGTATCATCCAGAGGCGGCGGGCCCGATGATACGCGGAGATACCTTACGGTTATCCGCACCCTTTTGTCATCCAGAGGCGGCGGGCCCGATGACAAGCAGAGACCAAGTTTGGTCATTCTGCACCCTTGTATCATCCAGAGGCGGCGGGCCCGATGATACGCGGAGATACCTTACGGTTATCCGCACCCTTTTGTCATCCAGAGGCGGCGGGCCCGATGACAAGCAGAGACCAAGTTTGGTCATTCTGCACCCTTGTATCATCCAGAGGCGGCGGGCCCGATGATACGCGGAAATACCCGAGTGGTTATCCGTATAAACATTCTTTTGCTATCTGTAAGACAGAACGCTTGATAGCATGCAGAGGCTGACATAGTCTTCTGCACCTTTTGTTCCTCCGGGAACAACAAGTCATTTACATGAGGAAATTTCATGGTCGCCCGTGACTCTCGTCAACCGAGAGGAGCGAAATTAGTGTCATACACTGATTTTCGGGGACCTTTGCTTGATGACAGGCGACCATTCTTTGGTCCTTGTGAGGTGCTTGGCATCCATCATTAGGAAATTTGTGAAATTCTAGGAGCGACAAGTCATGGTCACCCGCGACTCTCGTCAACCGAGAGGAACGAAATTAGTGTCATACACTGATTTTCGGGGACCTTTGCTTGATGACAAGCGACCATTCTTTGGTCCTTGTGAGGTGCTTGGCACCCATCATTAGGCAATTTGTGAAATTTTGGGAACAACAAGTCATTTGCATGTGGAGATTTTATGGTCACCTGCGACTTTCGTCAAATCGAGAGGAACGAAATTAGTGTCTTATCTTTACTTTCCTTTTATCTCCAATAAAAGACAAGTAAAGAGGGGCAACTGTCATACCCTAATTTCGTCCAGGGACCTTTGCTCGATGACGTGCGACCATTCTTTCGTCCTCGTGAGGTGCTTGGCACCCATCATTAGGCAATTTGTGAAATTCCAGGACATGCCGAAAAACCAAAAAAATATTGATGCACAATCCGTAAGTTTCCGTGACACACCGGAAATCAAATGGATGCATCGTTGCATAATTAAGTGAGGTTCCGTAACATTCCGTAAGTCAAAAAGGGGATGATTATGTAATCCGCAAGGTTCCGTAACATTACGGAAAGAAAACAAGTATCGTTACGAAATTCGTAAGTTTCCGTAACTTTACGAAAAAAAGAATCACCAAAAAACAGCAGAGGGGGTGTACTTAGTAAAAATGGGGGTGCAAATAGCACCCAGGCCCACTTGGGCCCTCCAGAATATTCCTCCAGAAGGCGGTTGCTTCTGGAGGAAGCAACCCTGCTCGCCTGGGCGAGCTGAGCTCGCCTGGGCGAGCTGGGCGGCAACCACCTCCCCTATTTTGCTATAAATAGGGGAGGAAGGCAAGAAGGAAGGGGTTCAGCCCCTTTGGCACTTCTCTCTCTTTCGAATTTGCTTGGAAAAATCGTTTCCGTGAAGAAAATCTAAGCCGAGGCGCTTCCGAAACGTTTCCGTAACGTTTTCCGTGAAGAATTTCGCAAAGGTTTCAACCGTTCTTCGACGTTCTTCATTCGTTCTTCATCGTTCTTCGATCTTCAACGGGTAAGTACCTCGAACCAAGCTTTTCGATTCATTCTATGTACCCGTAGTGGTCCACATTGTGTTTCGTGCATTTTTATTCTCGTTTTGTTTACTTTTTATACCCCCTGTTGACGTGCTTAAGCCATTTTACTTAAGTCATTTCTCGCTTAGCTTAAAAATAAAATAAATTTCCACCGAACGTTTGAATTGTATTATCCATTAACTTCGGTTAAAATAAATTCCGACCGTTCGGTCGTGCCGTAACCACGTTGGAAATCAAAAAGAGGTAAAAAATAATATAATAATAAAAAAAAAAACATCTTTTAGTAAAATAAAGCGGAAAATCAATCGGACGTTTTCTCTTTGGGATTTCTCATTCTTAATCGAATTGATTAATAACTAAAGTGAAACTAAGGCTAAAATCAACTCGCCTAGTCAAGCTCGTCCACAAAAATAGGCTTTTGAAGTTTGTCATTTCAATTTCTCACTAAGTAAAATGGATCATTTTTTTAGGTCCAACGCCTTAAAATGATCACCACTTAAGTAAAAAAGAATCACTTGATAAGAAAGAACTACGTAGGTCTGAGTTCCTCATTGAGGATACGTAGGAGCAAAAGCCCCACTTTTGTCGACCACCCCAAGAGATCGTTAATGGTCCAACGCCTTAACGTTTCTCCCCTTTCAAAATCAAAAGACCGTTTAATGGTTCAACACCTTAAATGACCTTTTGTTCAATAAAAAACATATTTTGCAAAAAAGACAAAAACAAACTTAACCAAACACTTTGTTCCAAAAGAACTACGTAGGTCTGATTTTCTCATCCCAAATTGAGGAATACGTAGGAGCAAAGGGAAACACCCTTGTCGACCACAAAAAGAAAAAATATAAAAAGGGTATAAAGGATATAAGAACATAAAAGGGAACATAAAAATCAAAGTCATGTTTGCACATTCGATTAAAGGCTGCCGTCCCTTGGGACGGGCGTATGGGGTGCTAATACCTTCCCCGTGCGTAAATACAACTCCCGAACCTTTCAACTTAAAAGTTCGTAGATCGCGTCTTTTCCGGTTTTTCCGACGTTTTCCTCAAATAAACGTTGGTGGCGACTCCGCGCGTATTCCTTTGGTGGAACACGCATCCCGCGAGTCACGCGTCGCCCTCCCGCCGAAGGGTAGGTTGCGACATTATATTATTATTTACCAGTCACCGGAGGCTCCGTGCTTCATAACAGAGGATGCATGAACAACACTAGGCAATCAATTCATGGGTCTCCGAATAGGATGGTGGAGGATACACGAACAGTGCTAGGCAATCAATTCATGGGGCTCCGAACTCGATGGTGGAGGATGCATGAATGACCATCAATTCATGGGGCTCCGGATAAGATTTGAGGGTGGAGGATAGACGAACAGCGCTAGGCAATCAATTCGTGGGGCTCCGACTCGATGGTGGAGGATGCATGAATGACAATCAATTCATGGGGCTCCGGATAAGATTTAAGGGTGGAGGATAGATGAACAGCACTAGGCAATCAATTCGTGGGGCTCCAGACTCGATGGTGGAGGATGCATGAATGACAATCAATTCATAGGGCTCTAGACTCGATGGTGGAGGATGCATGAATGACAATCAATTCATGGGGCTCCTGATAAGATTTGAGGGTGGAGGATAGACGAATAGCGCTAGACAATCAATTCGTGGGGCTCCAGACTCGATGGCGGAGGATGCATAAATGACAATCAATTCATGGAGCTCAGGATAAGATTTGAGGGTGGAGAATAGACGAATGGTGCTAGGCAATCAATTCGTGGGGCTCTAGACTCGGTGGTGGAGGATGCATGAATGACAATCAATTCATGGGGCTCCGGATAAGATTTGAGGGTGGAGGATAGACGAACAGCGCTAGGCAATCAATTCGTGGGGCTCTAGACTTGATGGTGGAGGATGCATGAATGACAATCAATTCATGGGGCTCCGGATAAGATTTGAGGATGGAGGATAGACGAACAACGCTAGGCAATCAATTCTTGGGGCTCCGAACTCGATGGTGGAGGATGCATGAATGACAATCAATTCATGGGGCTCCGAATAGGATGGTGGATGATACACGAACAGCGCTAGGCAATCAATTCGTGGGGCTCCGACTCGATGGTGGAGGATGCATGAATGACAATCAATTCATGGGGCTCCGGATAAGATTTGAGGGTGGAGGATAGACGAACAGCACTAGGCAATCAATTCGTGGGGCTCCAGACTCGATGGTGGAGGATGCATGAATGACAATCAATTCATGGGGCTCCGGATAAGATTTGAGGGTGGAGGATAGACGAACAACGCTAGGCAATCAATTCGTGGGGCTCTGAACTCGATGGTGGAGGATGCATGAATGACAATCAATTCTGATGCAATCCTATCCCGCAAAGGCATTGGGTAGAAGACTCCAAGTAGATTGGGCTACAGATCCAAGGAAAGGCCCTAGGGTTCTCATGAGCCTTAGGGTAGATTTTCAGCCCATGGGCTAAGTATGGGCCCGCTTATCTTTGTAAATATTAGAATAGGTTTTTCCTTTGTTTGGGCCTTGTATTTTGGCCATTCTAGTAGTATAGGACTTTAGCCTGGTATTTCGGGGCATTTTGAGTAGTCTTTGTAGTAAGGACTTTTTTTTTGTATTTTCATGTTTTTTGTCATGGGGGTGAGCTTAGCTATTATAAGGGGTGCGTAGCTAAGTTCTTGCTTCTCATCTCAAGGAGGTGAGCTTAGCTATTAGAGAGGTATGTGTAGCTAAGCTCTAGCTTCTTTAGGAATCTTCTTAAGGAAGCTTCTCAAGGAGGTGAGCTTAGTTATGAGAGGGGTGTGTGTTGCTAAGCTCTAGCTTCTCAAGGAAGTTTTCTCAAAGAAGCTTCTCAAGGAAGTTTTCTCAAGAAAGCTTCTCAAGGAAGCTACCTTGTCTATAAATAGAAGCATGTGTAACACTTGTTGTAACTTTGATCAATGAGAGTCTTGTGAGACACAACTCAAAGTTCAACTTCTCTCTCTTTTTCTTCCTTCAATTTCGTGCTCCCCCCTCTCTCTTTCTCTCTCTCTTTCTTTTCCTCCATTGAAGCATCCTTCCAAGCTTCTTATCCAAGGCTCATCTTGGTGGTGAAGCTCCTTCTTCCATGGCTTATTCCCTAGTGGATGGCGCCTCCTCTCACCTCTTCTCCTTTGTCTTCCGCCGCATCTCCATGGTGGAAAATAACCATTAAAGGACCTCATTGAAGCTCAAAGATCCAGCCTCCATAGAAGCCCCACAAGCAAGCTTCCATCAAGTGGTAATCAGAGCACAAGAGCTTCAAGTAGGTGCTCCTTAAACCTCCATTAATTTTTTTGCTTTACCTTCTCTTCCATTGTTGTTTCTTCATTTTTTTCTCCATGTATCTCCTCACATGTCTTGTGCTAAATGTTTTTAACATGATTCTTTACATGATTCTTTAGAGTTTCCACCGATTAAACTTGCTATAGAAGTTAGATTTGATTTTCTATGGTTCAAATTTCTTGTTCTTGTTCTTGAACCATGAATTGTGTTGAGTTTAGGTTCCTTTGAGTTTTGTCTTGTTATTTTTTGTGGCTGAAACCTAAACCTTAAAATTCTTACAAAAATATTAAAGTATAAGAAAACCTCAAAAATCTAGAGTGACTTCTTCACCTATTGTAGTTTTGTCATAGAAGTCATGTCTAGTCATGAAACTTGTCACATAAGATTTCTTATGTTGTGCTGAATTTTATTTTCTTGTTTCTTTGTCTAACTCATTTGTTCATGAGTGTATGAAATTCTTTTAGTCTATTATTTGATTTGAGTCAAATCTTTCATGTTAATTAGTCCTTAACATGTTCATGCAAAATTCTTAGAGAGTCTTTGATTGTGAACCTTTTCTTGAACTTTTAGGTTTCCTTATGATTGTGTCTATTGTGAATTTGAGTTTTGGTGATTGAATTGCTGGCTGAAATGTTGATCCTAAGTGAATATTGAACTCCTATAACTGTGGTAAACAATCCTAGTGAGTTCAACATACATAGGAAGGTTGAAAGTAAGCCCAAGGCAATCAATATACCATGCTTAAAGAAACAAATCGCTGGTGCTGGCAGCTTGGACATACAAACTTGTAAAAATTACTGAGAATTGGTTACTGCGAATTTTGAGCTGAAATGTTTACTGAATTTTCTAGACATCTGGAACAAAATTATAAAAAAAAGAAAAAAGTGATTTTGATAAAAGGAAAAAATACGAAAAATCGCACAAGTTGGCAGGAAAATCAGTATCCAGAAAAAAAAAGGGTGAAAGGGAAGTGTGCTTGTTGTTTTGGCTCAAAATTTATTCTATAATTGGAAATTTCAATTCAAAATTAGTGTGAAGACAAGTGCCAAAGCTAGAGTTTTGTTGAGTCTTTTTTTCAGTTTTTTTTACTCTACTCTAGAGCCATTCTAAGTTTCTCTTTGAGTCCTAGCTTGCTTCTATGTCCTTTTCATTGCTTTAATTGTTGAATAATCCTTGAAAAATTGTCTTGTTAAAACTCCATTGGTTTAGCTTTCATTTCATATTTTTTGGTCTTTGGTTATTGCTTGTCTCTTTGTTTCCTTGTTTGTGGGTTGCCATATAGGGAATTGGAAGGAGGATTGGTGCCATCCCTTGAAGAATTTGAGTCCAGAAGCAAGGGGCCAACCACCTTAAGAGCTATTGGACTAAGAAGCACTCCAAATTGAGTGAATCACCAAAGAGAGAACAACCACCAAAATTAAGGACCGTTTTGTAATTTTGTAATTTGCAATTTACTTACCTTCATTGCTTTCAAGTTTTGTAACAAAAAGGCCTTTCATTGGAAGTGTGTTGGGAGCCTCCAATAGGTTACCAAACTTCCATTTGTGAGTAATAATTATAGGTAATTTTTCCTTAGGATAGTGAGTGTTTTGTTGGGAACCTTGAATGTGGTCATCCAAACACTCTTAGGATTCTCCTAGTTTACATTTCTTGCTTACTTTCATAGCTTATTTCCTTTACCTTCCATTGTCAAACCGCCTAGATAACTTTCCTTTTACCAATTAGTTTTTTACCTTATCTTTCACACCTCTTTTAGTGTTTATTTGGCTAGTTTCAACCATAGTTTCTTTTACCTTTTGTTTTCAAACCTCCAACAACAAAGAACCACAACTTAGGAACCAACATGAGTCATCATTCATCTAGTGTTAATGGCAAGGGTACTAGTCATAAAGACCCTTTATCTAGAATCTTAGATGAGTTGAGTTCCCTCAAGTTATGGAAAGAAAAACAAGAGAGAAAAGGAAAAAAAAGAGTGGAAGAAATAAGTCAAGATGAAAGAAAGAAAATAAGAGAGGAAGAAAGAAGAAAAATAATGAAAGAAATGAAAAGAGAAAAACATGCCTCCTATAGTAGTCATAACTCTTGCAAAAGCTTAAGTGAAGAACTTCGTGACTATTACGAAGGAAGGCATAGGTCACATCTTAGACCTCACTCCCATAGAAGAGAAAAGGAAAGAAAGCCTCAAGAGGCTAACATTAAACTCTCATACTTCCATGGGAAGGACAATGTAGAGGCTAACTTAGATTGGGAAATAAGGGTAGAGCAACAACTTAAAAAGAAGTCTACTTCAAAATCTTATGGCTCTCACTCTTATCCAAAGAAAGACCAAGGTCAAGGCATCTTAGGGGTGACACCTTCTAAGCCCAAAGATGATAAGGGGAAGACAATAGAAAAGCAAGCCCCTAAGGCTAGTATGCAAGAGAAAACTAGCTCTATAAAGTGCTTTAAATGTCTTGGAAGAGGACACATTACTTCTCAATGCCCCACCACAAAAACCATGATTATGAGGGGCCAAGACATTTATAGTAGCCAAGATGAGGCTACTACTTCACCTTCCTCTAGTGAAAGTGAAAAAGCAAAAGGGGAAGAATCTAGTGAAGAAATCTACCCCTAAGATGAAGGACAACCATTAGTGGTTAAAGAGAAGTGTAAGGAGGTAAGTGTCTCCTCCAAGAGTTTAGCTAAGAAGGAAACTCATTTTACAATAAAGACAAACATTAAAGAAACTTTCCCTCTTAGACAACCTCCACATTTTCTCATTTGTAAAAAGGCACTTGCTAGCATTGCCACACCTCTTGGGCTTGAGTTTATTCCTCAAGTAAAGAAGTTGTTGGATGAGGGTTTGGTTCGCAAGAGCTTAAATCCTTGTGCTTTGTTGGTGCCCAAAATAGGTATTATTAGGCACCAAGTCCCTAAAATAGGTGGTATGATGAATGTTTTGAGTGGCGCAACCCTCTTTTGTAAAATCACTCGTACACCTAACATCTTCATGGTGTGTGTACATAGGGACCCATTAGGTAGGTTTGTTCTAATTTTTAGTTTCAATACAAACTTAGGTACTCATATGGGACACCTTAGGTTTGTCATACTTTTTGGTAGGAAGAATCAATATGAAAATACAGAAAAAGGTATGTTTTATTGCGTTACTTTTCTTAATTTTTCAAATAGTGATCAAGGGGTTCCCATGAACCCTAAGAGAATAAAGGTCATTCCTGAGTGGCCCACTCCACCAAGTATAAGAAAAATTTGGGGCTTCCATGACTTAACAAACTTTTACAAAAGGTTTGTCCCATATTTTTCTATACTTGTAGCACCACTCATTGAGTTGGTGAGAAACCATGTTCCTTCATGGGAAGATGCCCAGGAAATGGGTTTTCAGACCTTACCTTACTTCAATATACCAAACACCACTAATACATATGTTTTTTTTCTTTTTACAGGTGTTGAGGGAAGGAGCCCAGAGTATGAAGAACCTCGGGATTTGAGGTCAAATCCTTTCCAAGGTGGTGGGAATGATGCAATCCTATCCCGCAAGGGCATTGGGTAGAAGACTCCAAGTAGATTGGGCTAGAGATCCAAGGGTAGGCCTTAGGGTTCTCATGAGCCTTAGGGTAGATTTCGAGCCCATGGGCTAAGTATGAGCCCGCTTATCTTTGTAAATATTAGAATAGGTTTTTCCTTCGTATGGGCCTTGTATTTTGGCCATTCTAGTAGTATGGGGTTTTAGCCTTATATTTCGGGGCATTTTGAGTAGTCTTTGTAGTAAGGACCTTTTTTTGTATTGTCATGTTTTTAGTCATGGGAGTGAGCTTAGCTATTATAGGGGGTGCGTAGCTATGTTCTTGCTTCTCATCTCAAGGAGGTGAGCTTAGCTATTAGAGAGGTATGTGTAGCTAAGCTCTAGCTTCTTTAGGAATCTTCTTAAGGAAGCTTCTCAAGGAGGTGAGCTTAGTTATGAGAGGGGTGTGTGTAGCTAAGCTCTAGCTTCTCAAGGAAGTTTTCTCAAAGAAGCTTCTCAAGGAAGTTTTCTCAAGAAAGCTTCTCAAGGAAGCTACCTTGTCTATAAATAGAAGCATGTGTAACACTTGTTGTAACTTTGATCAATGAGAGAGTCTTGTGAGACACAACTCAAAGTTCAACTTCTCTCTCTTTTTCTTCCTTCAATTTCGTGCTCCCCCCTCTCTCTTTCTCTCTCTCTTTCTTTTCCTCCATTGAAGCATCCTTCCAAGCTTCTTAGCCAAGGCTCATCTTGGTGGTGAAGCTCCTTCTTCCATGGCTTATTCCCTAGTGGATGGCGCCTCCTCTCACCTCTTCTCCTTTGTCTTCCGCTGCATCTCCATGGTGGAAAATCACCATTAAAGGCCCTCATTGAAGCTCAAAGATCCAGCTTCCATAGAAGCCCCACAAGCAAGCTTCCATCATATTGTCCCCTTCTTAGATACAACATTTGGGGTGACATGGCGCCCGACGTATGTATTTAAGAAGGTGACATGGACCCTCCGTTGGTTTGCCAAAGTGAGGGGATCAAAATGAAAACTTGTGCATGATGCATATGCAAAAGTCACAACACGGGGATGTACATAGTATGGCAATATCCACAAACAATTATAAGCAAAGGGGTACATGACACTTAGGACTAGATGCATGGCGGTGTAAAAAGTGGCATGCAGCGTGTTTGCTCCGTGCCCCTATTTTAGGAACCTACATGGGAGGGAGCTAAAAGGGCTTTTAGTGATAATTCCCAAGGTGGTCATATCTCTCTTGATGGTCTCTAGAGGTATCATCCCCTTCGAAGAACATATTGCGGCAGTAGGGACTACTAGCAACAATATGTTATCAAAGAGAAAAACTCTAGATAAGGGTTCACTGTAATCAAGCAAGTCAGAGACCTAGCATGACCACAGATTCACCTCCACTCCTTATGTTCCCACAAACCCGGGTATAGGGCCCTTTTTCAACTCACCGTGTGTGCAAATAGTGTTGGTGTTTGTGTGCATCACATGAATAAATATTTACCTCATGCATACATGTTAAAACACACTAAAAGCATCAAAAGAGTATATACATACAAGAAAATAAGGGAAAAAAAAAGACAAAGAAAAAGAACAAAAGGGAAGTCATAGTAAGGAAAGCACACTGATTGATTGGCCTAACTCTCTAACAATAATCCCTAGTGGAGTCGCCAATTGTCACAACCTACCATTCGGCGGGAGGGCGACGCGGGGCTCACGGGTGCATCTTCCAATAAAGGAAAATGCACGGAGTTGCCACCAACATTTTGTTCGAGGAAAACGTCGGAAAAACCGAAAAAGACGTGGTCTACGAACTTTAAGTGAAAGGTTCGGGAGTTGTATTTATGCACGGGGAAGGTATTAGCACCCCACGCGTCCGTCACAAGGGACGACAGCCTTTTAATCAAGTGTGCAAACATGACTTCAATTTGTTTTATTTTCCCTTTTTTACGTTCTTATGTCTTTTTATGCCTTTTTGTATTTTTTATCTTTTTGTGGTCGACAAGGGTGTTTCCCTTGCTCCTACGTATTCCTCAATTGTGATAAGGAAATCAGACCTACGTAGTTCTTTGAGAACTAAATGTTGGTTAAATTGTTTTTATCCTTTTTTGCAAGATATATTTTGATTGAATGAAAGGTCATTTAAGGCGTTGGACCATTAAATGATCTTTCGATTCTTTTGAAAGGAGAGAAAACATTAAGGCATTGGACCATTAATGATCTCTTGGTTTTTTTTTAGGCTTTTAAAATCCACATCTAACCAATAAAAGTGAAAAAGACCATTTCAAGGCGTTGGACCTTTAAAAATGGTTTTTAGTTGATGACAAAAGCTTGGTTTATGAATTGATTTTAGCCTTAGTTTCACTTTGGTTATCAGTCAATTCGATTATGAAAGAAAATCCCAAAGAAAAACGTCCGATTGATTTTTTTGATTATTTTATTAAAAGATATTTTTTGATTATTATATTATTATTTTGCCTCTTTTTTGGTTTTAAACGTGGTTACGCCATGAAAGATCGGTCAGATTTAATTCTAATAGAAATTAAAAGATATTACAACTCAAATGATCGGTGGAAATTTATTTTAGTTTTTGATTAGGCGAGAAAGTGACTTAAATAAATAACTAAAGCACGTCAAAAGGGGGTACGAAAAGTGAATGAAATAAAAATAAAAGCACGCGAAACAAGTGGGGACCACAAAGGGCACATAGAATGAATTGAAAGGTTCGATTTCGGGAACTTATCGGTTGAAGACCAAAGAACGATGAAGAACGAACGAAGAACGATGAAGAACGGTGGAAAACCTTCACGAAATCACCCACGGAAACATCTCGGAAGCGTTACGGAAGTGCCTCGGCTTGGATTTTCTTCATGGAAACAATTTTTCACACTAATTTTAAGTGATTCTCAGATACTAGAAGGGTTGAACGAATTTGTTCTGCCCTCCTTCCCCTATTTATAGGGGAAAAGAGGGAGGTGGTTGCTACCCAGCTCGCCCAGGCGAGCTGGGTTGCTTCCACCAGAAGGCACTGCCTTCTGTTGGAATATCCTGGAAGGCCCAAGTGGGCCTGATTGCTATTTGTACACCCCTGTTTACTAAATACACCCTCTCTGCCCTTTTTTGCTGATTCTTTTTTCGTAACGTTATGGAGCTTTACGAATTACATAACGATACTTGTTTTCTTTCCGTAATGTCACAAAACCTTACGGATTACGCAATCGTCCCTTCTTTGGCTTCCGCAATGTTATGGAACTTTATGGATTGCGCATTAACACTTCCTTTTAACTCTCGACATGTCGCGGAACTTCACAGATTGCCTGACGATGGGTGTCAAGTACCTCGAAGTGGTCAAGCGAGGGTCGCATCCCAACAAACAGATGGTCCCCTAACGAAATTAGGGTATGACAGATACAAACTTAGTTTTCTTTGAAAAGGTGGTTTGCTTGTTATACCCCAAGTCGGTCTTATGTTTAGTATGCATTTACATAATGAGCATGTGACTAAGATCGCTATTTTATTTGTTTAATTTTCCAAATAGATCTTTAAGATAGGAAAGCTCAGTTTCCAACTTCATATGTTCATCATAGTGATCCTTTTTGAAATTTTCAAATTCAATTTGCAAAGACTTGTAATCATGCATGTTAAAAGAAGTGGATGTACAATCACAACCAGTGGCATTATATTTTGAAACAAGTTTTTAATTTTCTTGCTTCAACTTATCTACCTTACTTTGTGTTGAAGCCAATTTAGTGATATGCAATTTCAAATTGCTTTTCAGCTTTTTGTTCAAAACAAAAATCCTTTGAGCTTCTTTATGCATTTCATTAAATGCTTCCAAAACTTCTTCAAGTTCAGGATTTACCTCAATTTTTTTAATGGTTGATGAATCATCCATTGACTTTGCCATTAAGCATACAATTGCAATTTCTTCATCACTAGAAGACATGGAGGTTGTTGACACATTATCTTCCCAAGCTACATAGGCTTTCTTTTGTTTTCTGTCCTTTATTCCTTTCTTATCAACAACATGTCTTCTTAGGTAGATAGGACATTCAGATTTGATATGGCCTTGCTTACCACATTCATAGCATGTGAAGTTGTTGTTGTTGTTGTTGTTGTTGTTTTCAATCTTCTTAGATGTTTTAGAGAATTTTCTAATGCAATCCTACCCCCCAACGCCTTGAAATGGTCTTTTCCGCTTTTATTGATTAAGTGTAGATTTCTAAGAAGCCTAAAATCAATATGTAACTTTGTTACCTCTTTCAAAAAAATAAAGAAATCATTAATGGTCCAATGCCTTAATGTTTTCTCACTTTTCAAAAGAATCGAAAGATTGTCTAACAGTCCAACGCCTTAAATGACCTTTCATTCAATAAAAACATATCTTGCAAAAAAGGATAAAAAATAATTTAACCAAAATGCTTTGTTCACAAAAGAACTACGTAGGTCTGATTTTCTCATCACAATTGAGGAATATGTAGGAGAACAGGGAAACGCCCTTGTCGACCACAAAAAGATAAAAACATAAAAGGGCATAAAAAAGACATAAGAACGTAAAAAGGGAAAAGAATATAAATTGAAGTCATATTTGCACATTTGATTAAAGGCTGCCATCTCTTGTGACGGACCCGTGGGGTGCTAATACCTTCCCCATGCATAAATACAACTCCCAAACCTTTCACTTAAAGCTCGTAGACCACGTCTTTTTTGGTTTTTCCGACGTTTTCCTCAAATAAATGTTGGTGGCGATTCCGCGCATATTCCTTTCTTGGAACACGCACCCGCGAGTCACGCGTCGCCCTCCTGCCAAAGGGTAGGTTGCGACAGATGGCGACTCCGTGGGGACTATTTTTTGAGAGTTAGGCCATTTAATCTTGTGCAATGTTTTATCATAACGTCCTCCTTTGTTGGTTTCCCTCTATTTTCCATATGTTCTTGTGTATATAACTCTTTGATGCTTTTAGTGTGTTTTAAATGTATGCATGAGGTAAATATTTTCATTTGATGCACACAAACACCCAACACTATTTGCACACACGGTGATTTGAAGAAAAGGGCCCTATACCCGGGTTCGTGGGAACATAAGGAGTGGAGGTGAATCTGTGATCATGCTAGGTCTCCGACTTGCTTGATTATAGTGAACCCTCATCTAGAGTTTTTCTCTTTGATAACATATTGTTGCTAGTTGTCCCTACTGCTGCAATATGTTCTTCGAAGAGGATGATACCTCTAGAGACCATCAAGAGATATATGACCACCTTGGGGATTATCACTAAAAACCCTTTTAGCTCTCTCCCATATAGGTCCCTTGAATAGGGGCACGAAGCGGACACACTGTGTGCCATTTTTTTCACCCTGCCATGCATAAGTGTCATGTACCCTTTCGCATATATTTTGTGAATAGTGTCATACTGTACACTCTCGTGTTGCGCCTTTCGCATATGCATCACGCACGGATTCTGTTTTGATCCCCTCTCTTTGTCAAACCAACGGAGGGTCCGTACCACCTTCTTAAATACATACGTCGGGCACTTTGCTACCCCAAGACGTTGTATCTAAGAAGGAGACAATTTGTCGGGCTCCCGTATTCATAAATCGCATCTGTGTTTTATGCATTTCTTCATGCATTCATCCATTCCACCCATGATAGATGTCGAAGTTTTAATTCGCACCGATTTTTGTTCACTTTAGTAAAACATGGGATCAAGTCAAATGCCTTCACTTAAAAGGAGGTTCTATCACGTCAAGGTCAAGAGCCTAGGGACCACCAGTCTAAAGGAGTTAGGGCAGTTAATGGGTCAGCTCCAGCGGCAAGCTTTTTGCAAAGCTTACGGTAAAATCTAGGACTTAGCCATGGTAGAAGTCTCCACAGAGGCCATTGCCCAGTATTATGATCGGCCGTTGAGGTGCTTCACCTTTGGGGACTTCCAGCTATCACCTATGGTAGAAGAATTTGAAGAAATCCTAGGATGCCCTCTAGGGGGAAGGAAACCCTACCTCTTCTCAGGGTTCTCTCCCTCATTAGCTAGAATTTCCAAGATAGTCCAAATCTCGGCGCAGGAATTAGACCACAGGAAGCAAGTCGAAAATGGGGTGGTTGGAATACCGAGAAAATATTTGGAGGCAAAAGCAAGAATCTTGGCAGGCAAAGGCAAGTGGGCCCCGTTCATAGATATTCTCGCACTGTTGATTTTCGGAGGAGTCCTCTTTCCAAATGTGGATGGGTTGGTGGACCTAGCAGCAATCGACGCTTTTCTCGCCTATCATAACCACAAGGAAAGCCCGGTTGTCGCTATGTTAGCCGACCTATATGACACCTTCGATCGAAGATGTGAGAAGAGCAGTGTGAGGATTATTTGCTGTACTCCAGCTCTTTATGTATGGTTGGCTTCACACCTTTTTCACCAAGAGGTGAGGCATGCTTGCCCACTAGAAAGCCACCGTTCATGCACAGAGAAAGGAAGGGCAAATTGGGACCAACTCTTAGCAAGCAAAGAAGGAGCCTCTGTCAACTGGTTCCCTCGATGGAAGGAAGGAAGAACCAGAGTTCTTATTTCATGCGGAGGATTTCCAAATGTTCCCTTGATAGGGACAAGGGGTTGCATCAGCTACAATCCCGTTCTTGCTATAAGACAACTTGGCTACCCTATGAGAGGGGCGCCACTAAAGGATGAGCTCGCGCCTGTCATTTCACGAGGCTTCAATAAGACCAACGTGGAGACACTTCAGAAGGACCGTAGGGCATGGGAGGTGTTGCAAAAGAAGGACAAGGAACTCAGGGGCAGTAACAATGGGCCCATCGATGGCTATCGTAAGTGGTTAAAAGCCCATGTGCAAGGTTTGGATTGGCTCCCGAGTTTGAGAACCACAAAAAGGGAGGAAGTTGAGGCACCGGAGGAAGACGAAGAGGTGCAGGCCATTAGGACAAAACTCGAGCAAGCTCAAACAGTCAAAGAAAGGTTCAAATCAGCAGCTCTTAAAATCTAAAAGGAGAATGCCGAACTAAGAGATATAAATATAGCTACCACCAAAGCCTTGGAACAAGAAACCAAGAGGGCTCGTAGGGAAGAGCACGGTCGGAACAAGTTCCGAGGGGCTCTGTGGGGCAGCAACAGCGAGCTTAAACTCCGAAGAGAGGAAAGGGACCAATCACGAGTAGACAGTTTGATCTTGAAAGATGAGTTGAAGGTTTGCTCAAAGTCCAAAAGAAACCTGTCTCAACGGTTATGCGAGATAGAGACCAACATGTTAGCTATCATCAGCAAGTACCAAGAAGAATTAAATCTAGCCACGGCCCACGAGCACAAAGTGGTGGACGAGTATGCCTGAGTGTACGTGGAAAAGGAGGCTAAAGGAAGGGTGATCGACTCGTTACATCAAGAAGCAAGAATGTGGATGGACCGATTCTCTCTTACCTTGAACAGGAGTCAAGAACTTCCCCGATTGCTAGCCAAGGCCAAAGCAATGGTGGACACCTACTCCACCCCCGAGGAGATCCACGAACTTCTCAGCTATTGTCAGCATATGATAAACTTAATGGCCCATATAATTAGAAACCGCTAGGAAGTTTGTATTGTCGCTCAGATCTTGACTAGTTATAAACTTTCTGAATAAAATGAGTTTATCCCGAGTTTTTAATCCAAAGATCAGTGCGAATCAAATCACTCCCGCATTTTATCTCTAGCATGCATAAGCATCTCTTCATGGCATCATAATGAGCATATCGTTCATGCATTAGTCTGTTATCATATTCCAGCATCACATTTTGCGTGAGTCATTGCATCATCATGCATATTCGTTCAACAAACTTTTTGTTCTATAAACTGCATACCTTTTGTTTTCATGTTCGCTCATGCATGATCCTTGCATTTTCCTCTGCAAAACTAAAACAAAAAAAAAGCATGAAAATTCACGCTGCATTCTTAGTTGCATATATTCGGTACCATGAGCCAACCATGTTGGGATCATAACCCATTTCACTTAAAAACAAAATGAGTGAACATGGTACCTAATGCATGGTTAACTAGGAAATGATGTTTCTTCGGGCATCTCAATTTCATAATTACATTTTCCATGCGTAGCTTAAAGTATGCCCGAGTCATTCATCCCTATGAAAGGTTGTTGAAGTATTGGTGATCAGAATTGCCATTCCTTGGATTATAGGGTTGAACTAAGCTCATGCTTTTTCGAAAAAAGTTCATCAAGTCAAGTTGAAGTATGGAAGTAACCATCTTGCAAAAATTGGGGCAAAAGATGAATCGAGTTACATCACTGCTTCGTCTACTACCAAACACATTTAGGACTGTTGATGTCCTTGTTACTTCCAGTTTCACCTTGACCAAGATGTCATGAACCATGTTGAAAAATCTATATTGATTCCACCCCATGTCCTGCGTAAAAATTCGCAATACTTCAACTGTGTATCATTCACATACATCCATGCTTTTCATTGGTTGCATTGCTCATTGCATTCTTTCCTTGAAAAAAAATAATAAAAAATAAATAAAATAAAATAAAATGAACTTAATCATTGTTATCAAAAAGAAAAGAATACGTTTTACGGTACCCTTACCAAACGCGTGCTAGAGCTAGAGTAAGGGGTGAAGTAGAGGAGGTACAAGAATAGATCAAGGCTGACATGGAGGCCATGAAAGAGAAAATGGCCACAATGATGGAGGCCAATATGAGCATGAAGGAGATAATGGAGGTCAATGTGGCTGCATTGCTGAGGTGAACCCGATGCCCCCATCTAGCCTTAACCAAATGAATCATCCAACCTCAGATATGGTGGGCAAAGATTTGGGAAGTAGGGACGACCCCCATGATGTGCAAATTCAAAACAAGCACGCCTTCCCGCCATATGGCCTGCCTCCCAACTGTACACCACCCAATGTGGCGTACACTCCCAATGAGAATGTCAATAACTCAACTCCTATAACCATTGAGAGCCAACAACCCCAAACTGATCATGCACATGTCTCAAACCATGGGGGAGACACATGAAATTTCCCACCACAATCTAGCCGACTTCGAGCCTTGCCTCGGATATGCCATTGAAGGGCAAGCAGTTTGTGGTATACCCCTACAAAACACTTTGGAAGGCCCTCAGTATCACCCACAACCACACCCCTTGCATTCCACACCGGGTTAAAACCCTCATGGTATGGCAGAAATGGGAAAGTTGGATCATCTAGAGGAAAGGCTCAGGTCCATTGAAGGAGGCGAAGATTATGCCTTTGCTAGCCTAGAAGAGTTGTTCCTAGTACCCAAACATGGTCATTCCCAAGTTCAAGGTGCCAGACATTGACAAGTACAAGGGGACTACTTGCCCTAAGAACCATCTAAAGATGTGTTGTCGAAAGATGGGTGTCATACCCTAATTTCGTCCGGGGACCTTTGCTTGATGACATGCGACCTTTCTTTGGTCCTTGTGAGATGCTTGGCACCCATCATTAGGCAATTTGTGAAATTCCAGGACATGCCGGAAAACCAAAAAATATTGATGCACAATCCGTAAGTTTCCGTGACACACCGGAAATCAAATGGAAGCATCGTTGCATAATTAAGTGAGATTCCGTAACATTCCGTAAGTCAAAAAGGGGATGATTATGTAATCCGCAAGGTTCCGTAACATTACGGAAAGAAAACAAGTATCGTTATGAGATTCGTAAGTTTCCGTAACTTTACGAAAAAAGAATCACCAAAAAAGGTAAGGGGGTGAACTTATCAAGATAGGGGTGTAAATAGCAATTCAAATCTAGGCCCTTCCAGAACATTTTGGAAGTTGGGTTGCTTAAGGTGGAAGCAACTGGGCGGCAAGCTCCTCCACGTTTTTGAAAAATGGTTTTCGGGGCTTCCGCGGCTTTCGTAATACTTCCGTAAAATTTCCGAAAACCTTGGGTAAGCATATTCGACTTAACATTGGTGAAAGGAAAGAGAAAAAAGATGAAAATCAAATTCGAAAACAGTTCCGTAAGGCTTCCGTAACTTTTCCGTAAAATACGAAAAGGGGGGTGAACTTAGTAATTCGGGTGCGCTTAGAAATCTTCTTCATTAAGTCTTTGGGCGGCAAGCACCTCCCTTTTTTTCTATAAATAGGGGAGGGGGGGAGCTGTTTCAAAATGTTCAAGACCCCTTTGGCTATGCATTTCGGCTATTTTGGGCAAAAAACACGTTTTCGTGAAGAAAAATCAAGTCGAAGTACTTCCGTAACGCTTCCGTAAGCGATTCTGTGGAAATTCTTCATCGTTCTTCGTCGTTCTTCACCGTTCTTCATCCGTTCTTCGTTCGTTCTTCGTTCTTCAACGGGTAAGTTTTCGAATCCGAGACTTTCAATTCATTTCTTGTTTTGTGTACTTTCACTTTAATTTCGTTTACTTTCAGCTTTCTTTTCTTCCGTTTTTAACGTGCTTTAACCATTTATTTAAGCCGTTTTCTCGTCTAATAAATGATAAAATGAATTTCAACCGATCATTTGTGTTGTAATCTCGTTTAATCATTGTTAAAACGAAATCTAACCGATCGTTCACGCTATAACCTCGGTTAAACCAAAAAAAGTAAAATAATAATAAAATAATCAAAATATCTTGAAAAATAATAATAAAATAATCAAAATATCTTTGAATAAAATAAATTAAAAAAATCAATCGGACGTTTTTCTTTGGAAGTTTCCTTGAATGAATTGATTAATAACCAAAGTGAAACTAAGACTAAAATCAACTCACAAATCAAGTTTTTTTCCGAAAAATCACTAAAAACCGTTTTAAGGTCCAACGCCTTAAACGGTCCTCTTTGCTTTTATCGGTTAACATGGACCGTTCAAAAGCATAAAATCAACATGTGACTTTACCGCTTTTGCAAGAACTACGTAGGTCTGATTTCCTCATCGCAATTGAGGATACGTAGGAGCAAAAGCCCCGCTTTTGTCGACCACCCCAAGAGATCGTTAATGGTCCAAATGCCTTAACGTTTCTCTCCTTTCAAAAACAAGAGATCGTTAATGGTCCAATGCCTTAACGTTTCTCTCCTTTCAAAATCAAAAGACCGTTTAATGGTCCAACACCTTAAATGACCTTTTGTTCAAATAAAAAACATATTTTGCAAAAAAGACAAAAAACAAACTTAAACCAAACACTTTGTTCCGAAAGAACTACGTAGGTCTGATTTTCTCATCCCAATTGAGGAATACGTAGGAGCAAAGGGAAACACCCTTGTCGACCACAAAAAGAGAAAAAATATAAAAAGGGTATAAAGGATATAAGGACATAAAAGGGAACGTAAAAATCAAAGTCATGTTTGCACATTCGATTAAAGGCTGTCGTCCCTTGTGACGGACGTGTGGGGTGCTAATACCTTCCCCGCGCGTAAATACAACTCCCGAACCTTTCACTTAAAAGTTCGTAGATCGCGTCTTTTCGGGTTTTTCCGACGTTTTCCTCAAATAAACGTTGGTGGCGACTCCGCGCGTATTCCTTTCGTGGAACACGCATCCCGCGAGTCACGCGTCGCCCTCCCGCCGAAGGGTAGGTTGCGACAGTTGGCGACTCCACTGGGGACTGTTTTTAGAGAGTTAGGCCATTTAATCTTATGCAATGTTTTACCGTGACTTATCCCTTTGTTGGTTTTCCTTCATTATGTTCTTATGTATATAAACTCTTTGTTGCTTTTAGTGCGTTTTAAAATGTATGCATGGGGTAAATATTTATTCATTTGATGCACACAAGCACCAACACTATTTGCACACACTGTGAGTTGAAAAAGGGCCCTATACCCGGGTTCGTGGGAACATAAGGAGTGGAGGTGAATCCGTGATCATGCTAGGTCTCCGACTTGCTTGATTACAGTGAACACTCATCTAGAGTTTTTCTCTTTGAAAACATATTGTTGCTAGTAGTCCCTACTGCTGCAGTATGTTCTTCGAAGGGGATGATACCTCTAGAAACCATCAAGAGAGATATGACTACCTTGGGGGTTATCACTAAAAGCCTAGTTAGCTCTCTCCCTTATAGGTCCCTTAAATAGGGGCACGGAGCAAACACACTGCGTGCCATTTTTCACACTGCCATGCATAAGTATCATATATCCTTTTGCTTATATTTGTTTGTGAATATTGTCGTACTATGTACATCCCCGTGTTGTGCCTTTCGCATATGCATCATGCGTGGGTTTCGTCTTTGATCCCCTCACTTTAGCAAACCGACGGAGGGTCCGGGTCGCCTTCTTAAAAAACATACGTTGGGTGCCATGCTGCCCAAACATTGTATCCAAGAAGGAAACAATTTCTCAGGCTCCCGTATTCGTAAATTGCATCTGTGTCATATGCATTTTGTCATGCATTCATCCATTCCACCCATGATAGATGTCGGAGTTTTGATTCGGACTAGATTTTATTTCACTTTAGTAAAACATGGGATCAAGTCAAAAGCCTTCGCTTAAAAAGAGGTTCTATCAAGTCAAAATCAAGAGCTTAGAGGTCACTAGTTTACGAGAGTTGGGGCAATTAATGGGTCAACTTCAACCGCAAGCCTTCCGCAAAGCCTATGGTAAGATTTGGGACCTAGCTAGGGTAGAAGTCTCCATGGAACCGATTGCATCCCTTTCCCAGTATTATGACCAGCCCCTAAGGTGCTTCACATTGGAGGACTTCCAGCTAGTGCCGATTGTGAAAGAGTTGGAAGAAATCCTGGGATGCCAACTGGGAGGAAGGAAGCCATATCTTTTCTTTGGGTTCTATCCCTCCATGACAAGAGTTGCCAAGGTAGTGAAAATCTCAGCACAAGAGTTGGAACGTCTAAAGCAAAACAGAAATGGAGTAGTCGGAGTACCAAGGAAGTGTTTGGAGGAAAGGGCAAAGGCCTTGGAAAATCAAGGCGAATGGGCTTTCTTTTATTGACATCTTGGCGTTTTTTATCTTTGGAGTTGTCCTCTTTCCGAATATGGAAGGGTTAGTGGACCTAGCAGCGATTGACGCTTTCCTCGCCTTTCATCATGGCAAGGAAAGCCCGGTCGTTGCCATTTTGGCCATGTATGACACGTTCGACCGGGGATGTGAAAAGAGCAGCGCAAGAATTGTTTGTTGTGCACTGGCTCTCTATGTGTGGCTGGTTTCACACCTTTTTTCTCCAAGAAGGTAGGCCCGTCTATCCGCTACAAGGTCACCGCTCGTGCGTCGAAAAGGGAAAGGGTAATTGATTCATTGCACCAAGAGGCAACAATGTGGACGGACTGATTTGCTCTTACTTTGAACAGGAGTCAAGAACTTCCCCGATTGCTAGCCAAGGCCAAAGCAGTGGCGGACACCTACTCCGCCCCCGAGGAGATCCACGGACTTCTCAGCTATTGTCAGCATATGATAGACTTAATGGACCATATGATTAGAAACCGCTAGGAAGTTTGTATTGTCGCTCAGATCTTGACTAGTTATAACTTTTTGAAAAAAATGAGTTTATCCCACGTTTTTACTCCAAAAATCAGTGCGAATCAAGTCACTCCCGCATTTTATCTCTAGCATGCATTGTATGTTGGTCTCGTCCTTTGTCACGGGAAGCCGGAAGGTCCATATCACCTTCTTAATTGTACACATGGGGCACTGCGCCCCCAAATGCGCAAGTAAGAAGAGATAATTTTCCGGGCTCTCGTGTCCGTAAAATGCATTCATATCATGCATCGCATAAGCATCTCTTCATAACATCATAATGAACATATCGTTCCTGCATTTGTCTGTTATCATATTCCAGCCTCACATTTTGCATGAGTCATGGCATCATCATGCATATGCGTTCAACAAACTTTTTGATCTGCAAAATTGCATACCATTTGTTTTCATGTTTGCTCATCCTTGTGTTTTCCTCTACAAAAACAAAAAAGGGGAAGCATGAAACTTCACACTACATTCTTAGTTGCATGTGTTAGGCACCATGAGCCAACCATGTTGGGATCATAAACCCATTTCTAAAAAAAAAAAAAAAAAAACACACAACAACAAAACAAAATAATTGAACATGGTACCTAATGCATGGTTAACTAGGAAATGGTGTTTCTTCGGGCATCTCAATTTCATAATTACATTTTCCATGCATAGCTTAAAGTATGCCCGAGTCATTCATCCCTATGAGATGTTGTTGAAGTATTGGCGATCAGAATTGCCATTCCTTGGATTATAGGGTTGAACCAAGCTCATGCTTTTATAAAAAGGTTCATCAAGTCAAAATATGGAAGTAACCGTCTTGCAAAATTGGGGCAAAAGATGAATCGAGTCACATCACTGCTTCGTCTACTGCCAAACATATTTAGGATTGTTGATGTCCTTGTTACTTCCAGTTTCACCTTGACAAAGATGTCATGGACCATGTTGAAAATCTAAATTGATTCAACCCCATATCCTGCGTAAAAATTCGCAATCTTCAACTGTACATCATTCGCATACATCCATGCTTTTCATTGGTTGCATTGCTCATTGCATTCTTTCCTTGAAAAATAAAATAAAATAAAATAAAATGAACTTAATCATTGTTATCAAAAAAAAAAAAACAAAACATGCTTTACGGCGTCCTCACCGAACTTGTGCTAGAGCTAGAGTAATGGGTGAAGTAGAGGAGATACAAGAGAAGATGAAGGCCGACATGGAGGCCATTAAAGAGAAAATGGCCACAATGATGGAGGCCATGATGAGCGTGAAGAAGATAATGGAAGCCAATGTGGTTGCAATTGCCGCTACTAGCGCTGTCACTAAGGTGAACCCGATGCTCCCATCTGGCCTCAAGCAAATGAATCATCCAACCTCAAATATGGTAGGCAAAGATTTGGGAAGTACGGACGACCCCATGATGTGCAAATTCAAAACGAGCACGCCTTCCCGCCATATGGCTTGCCTCTCAACTATACGCCACCCAAAGTGGCGTACACTCCCAATAAGAATGTCAATAACTCCACTCCTATACCCATTGAGAGCCAACAACCCCAAACTGATCATGCACATGTCTCTTAAATCGTGGGGGGGACACATGAAATTCCCCACCACAATCTAGCCGACTTCGAGCCTTGCCTCGGATATGCCACGGAAGGGCAAGCAGTTGGTGGTATACCCCTACAAAACCCTTTGGAAGGCCCTCAGTATCACCCACAACTACACCTCTTGCATTCCACGACAAGTAAAAACCCTCATGCTATGGCAGAAATGGGAAAGTTGGATCATCTAGAGGAAAGGCTCAGGGCCATTGAAGGAGGTGAAGATTATGCCTTTGCTAACCTAAAGGAGTTGTTCCTAGAACCCAATATCATCACCCCTCCCAAGTTCAAGGTGCTGGACCTTGACAAGTACAAGGGGACTACTTGTCCCAAGAACCATCTAAAGATGTATTGTCAGAAGATGGGGGAATACGCAAAAGATGAGGAATTGCTAATACATTCCTTCCAAGAAAGTCTTACTGGGGTAGCTGTTACCTGGTACACTAACTTGGAATCTTCCCGAGTCCATTCTTGGAAGGACCTAATGGTTGCCTTTGTTAGGCAGTATCAGTACAATTTTGATATGGTTCCGGATAGGATGCAACTACAGAACATTTGCAAAAAGGGGGACGGATCTTTCAAAGAACATGCCCAAAAGGTGGAGGGATCTGGCGGCCCAGGTGGTACCCCCAATGATGGAAAGGGAGACGATGATCGTGATGATAGACACATTATCGATACTCTACTATGAAAAGATGGTGGGCTACGCACCCTCAAAGCTTTGCGGATTCGGTCTTCGCCAGTGAAAGGATCGATGTGGGTCCGAAAAGAGGCAAATTTGATCATCCTACTAGGACGACTGAGAAAACTAGGGCAATGAAGAGGGTGAGAAAGAGGGAGAAACCCATGCTGTGACTGCCATTCCTATACGACCAAGTTTCCCACCAAACCCAACAATGTCATTACTCAGTCAATAACAAACCTCCTCCTTACCCACCACCCAGTTATCCACAAAGGCCATCCCTAAATCAACCACAAAGCATGTCTACCGCACTTCCAATGACGAAGACCACCTTTAGCACAAACCAAAAAAAACACCAACCAAGAAATGAATTTTGCAGCGAAAAGCCTGTAGGATTCACCCCAAATTCCGGTGTCATATGCTAACTTGCTCCCATATCTACTTGATAACGCAATGGTAGCCATAACCCCTGCTAGGTTCCCTCAAACCCCCATTTTTCTGAGGATATGACTCGAACGCAACATGTGCATATCGTGGGGGAGCCCTGGGGCATTCCATTGAGCACTGTATGACCCTCAGGCGTAAGGTGCAAGGTCTAATTGATGCGGGCTGGCTGAAATTTGAGGAGAATCGCGTGTAAATCCTGACATTGACAAGAGATGCCACACATGGGGCAATTTTGAAAACTGTTGTTAGATGTCTCTAATGACTCATCAGGATTTTCAAGTGCAAGCCATTGGTCAGTTTGCTCAAGCGACCTGTGCTCCTGAGTTTGGACTTCCAAGACCGTTCAATCAGAGATTACTTGTCTTGCACGTTGGTGGGGTTGCCGTAAAACAATGAGTAAAGTTCAAAACAAATAAGTTTCAAAATAAAAAAATAAGTTTCAAAATAAAAATAAAAATAAAAAGGCATTTGATTGACTGTGTTTTCAAGTAAAAATATAGACGTTCATGTGACTTCATTTTATCATTTCAGAAAGTTTGTCTTCTTAGAGAAGCGAGTTGTCAAGAATAGGATGTTGGACAAATGGCCTCAGTTACCTTAAGAAAAAGGGGGGTTGAATTAAGATGCAAAGACTATTCCCCAATTGAACTATCAATCTCTTTTTTCGAATTAACAATGCACACAGGGATAACCCTTCCCTTGTGTTCAGGAATCCTCTACAACAAGAGACCCACGGTCTCTTAATCCCTTTTCAGAAATAAGAAGAAGAGAAGAAAAGGTCTCTCGTAAAAGAGGTAGATTGTAAAATGAAGATCAATCAAAAATTCCTTATTGAATAAGCAAGTGGTTGACCAAGGAATCTTTTTGAGAGGATAAGACATTTCAGTTCAGAAAAACTCTTGATCTTTCGAGAGGATAAAACTGTTTGGGCAATGAAAACTCTCTTTAAAACATTTGAATGGCCATTCATAAAACATTTGAATAGATATGTCTCTTGGAAATTATTTTCTGAAAATCCCCTCTGGTAATCAATTACAAGACTTATGTAATCAATTACAGGTTTTAAAAATTTGAATTAAAACATTTTCAAACTGCTGGTAATCGATTACCAGAGAGCAAATCTCAATTTGAAAGGATAGAATTCCTTGGTCAAACCTTTTGCTTCTTCAATTTGGAAACTTCTTCCTAAGATTCTAGAGATCAACTTGATCATATATCTTGATTTTCTTGGATTCTTGTCTTGAATAAAACTTAGAAGCACTTGATCCTTTAGCATCATCAAGACATCAAAACATCTTGCTTCTACATAGGAGTCATTTGACTTAATCCATCAACTAAAAAAAAATCCTTCAACTATTTCTCGTCCTTGGAAAATTCTTTTTGCAAGAATCAACTGCTTCTTTCATTCTTCCTCACTACGAGGTCGTGAAAACAAGACAACACTTGGTACCTCAAAGCCTTACACTGGGGCAATGAGGGGCACCGTGCATGAGCCTCAAGTGAACATAGGGGCCGATCAAAAGTTCTCACCCATCGATGTTTTTAACAAAAAAAAAGGGGACAAACCCTAGGATTTCAATGGATTGATTAAACATCAAACGACTCCATTGCCGTCACTCCAAAATGGTCAAGTGACTAAATCAAAAAGAACATACACTCTGAGGGAGTTCCCGGAGAGATTTGCAAAAAGATAGGATGAGGTTGCATGAATTATCACCTCTTTCAAAAGGACAGTCAATCTGTGTTTTCCAAAAAAATTAAATCAAAATCAAAATCACAAAATAGGGAAAGAATGCCATGAACATTGTACAACTTTCCATTACATTGCATTGTTTCATATGAAGTCCGCATTTACCAAATTTCACGACAAAGGTTGCATGCATCTGCATCCCCAAAAATCATGTTAACTGCATAGATTTCCTACATCTAATGTCCAAATCTTGTGGATTTGGGATGACCGGCCCTCTCGATGAGTCGATCTCTTGCTTTCTCATAAGGGTGGACCCTTGGGTACTTGTACCTATCACCTTGAGAGGACTACATGTCCTCGCCATCAGAGGACTGCATGTCCTCAACTTGAGAGGACTACATGTCCTCGCCATCAGAGGACCTCATGTCCTCGCCTTGAGAGGGTTGCACGCCCTCACCTCCAGAGGACTACATGTCCTCGCCTTGAGAGGGCTACACGCCCTCACCTTGGGTACTAGTTACCCTCACCGTTGAGAGGACTACACGTCCTCGCCTTGAGAAGACTACACGTCCTCACCATCAGAGGGCTGCACGCCCTCACCATCAGAGGACTACACGTCCTCGCCTTGAGAGGGCTACACGCCCTCACCTTGGGTACTAGTTACCCTCACTGTTGAGAGGACTACACGTCCTCGCCTTGAGAGGGCTACACGCCCTCACCTTGGGTACTAGTTACCCTCACCGTTGAGAGGACTACACGTCCTCACCATCAGAGGGTTGCACGCCCTCACCTCCAGAGGACTACATGTCCTCGCCTTGAGAGGGCTACACGTCCTCACCTTGGGTACTAGTTACCTTCACCGTCAGAGGGCTACACGCCCTCACCTTGAAAGGACTACACGTCCTCGCCAGCAGAGGGCTGCACGCCCTCACCTCCAGAGGACTACACCTCCTCGCCTTGAGAGGGATGCACGCCCTCACCTTTAGAGGGCTACGTGTCCTCATTTTCAGTGTGCTCGACATCCACACCTTAAAAGAATTTAAGGTCCTCTGCCCTTAAATGCTTAACTGAGACTTGCACTTCCGGTTAAGGGGCCAGTAGTTTCCTTTTAACGGTTCCTGGGCCACCCCCTGATATTGGAGGACGGCCAACTGTGCGAGCACAACCAGAGAGGGAGGCTATCACACAGCTACTATGCATACCGGGGCAAGATTTCACCCGTGCCGCTGCAAAGAGACGAGTGCGGATCATGCGCACCAACATGACCACTCTTACACAGATATAGATGACATTGCTACTTAGCAACATTCTGCCCAGCGACCGCAATGCCAATCTCCCCCTGCAAAAGTATCAGTTGGTCTGTGTCGTCCCGACATGGGTAAGTATGCATATGGTTCAACTGATTTCTGATACCATCTATTGTTTGCAGGGATCGCACCCACAAGACACCCAGTGGACCCGGAAAAGTCCAACAGGGCCCTGGGGTTTCCAGCTCTGGTTACGGGCCTCTATCAGTCCTATAGGGTGCCCGTACCCCCCCGGCAAGGTTATGTCATCATAGGTAAGTATGCACATCGCTCAACTGATTTCTGATTTCATCTATTGTTTGCAGGGATCGCGCCTGCAAGACACCCAGTGGACCCGAAGAAGTCCAACAGGGTCTTGGAGTTGTCAAGCTCTAATTACGGGTCTCTGTCAGTTCTACGGAGTACCTGTAACCTCCAGCAAGGGCATCAGGCCCCCTACTAATCGAGCTTTCATCAAGAAGTACTGCGTCCCCAGGCAGGCGCAAGGCGAAACACCACAGCAGCATTGGGATGGCCGGTAGCGGGCAATAGACACACCGCCACCACCTCTAAAGTTCACCTCAGCTCATCCATAAAAAGGTTAGAGTGTTGCCTACGACACATGGCCGACCAGTAGGCGACCAAGTCCAAAGCCAAAGGTAAGCGAAGTACTAGGTCAGTGACCGACAAGTCATAAGGCGTCCAGCTCAAGACGTTAAAGAAGCGCTACTAGGAGGCAACCTAGTACCTTTTAAATTTCTGCCTGCTATTTGATCATTTTTTATAGTAGGACGCACCTAGTTGCTCATGATCCTGGGAATTTAAATAAAACAAGCGCAAGCTCGGAAGGTAGTCATACCTTACAAAACATATATATGTATGTTTAGGTAGTGAAAATACCTTAGATATGCATGTATGTAAACAAAAAAACACTTCACAAAATATATATATGTATGTTTAGGTAGAAAAATACCTTAGATATGCATGTATGTAAACAAAAAACACTTCACAAAATATATATATGTATGTTTAGGTAGAAAGATACCTTAGATATGCATGTATGTAAACAAAAAATACTTCACAAAATATATATGTATGTTTAGGTAGAAAGATACCTTGGATATGCATGTATATAGCAAAAATACCTTACAAAACATATATATGTATGTTTAGGTAGCAAGATACCTTGGATATGCATGTATATAGCAAAATACCTCATGAAAAAAAAAAGAAGAAAAAAAAACAAACAAGAAAAAGAAATAAACAAATAAAAAAAAAAGAAGAAAAAAAAGAGAGAAAAAAGAAAAATAAGTTGTTTAGCTGAAAAACCGATATGCTTTTGAAAAGAGATGACTTCCAACTTTTCTTTGAAAAAATTCACTGATCATAACTAGTTTTTGAAAAAATGTGTATACACCTGAAAGGTGAATGCTGTGAAAATTTTCTCGGACGCCCGAAATGGACTTGGATGAATGCACAAATGGATAAAAGAACATATTTTGGAAACATTGGGTTGACTAAAATAGAGGAAATGAATCCTGAGCCCTAGCATCACATGACCATAAAAATTTGACACTTGAGTGTCCGCATAGGTGCATGCATGACCAGTTTTGCATAAAGTTTCCAAATCATCATTTTTGCATTTGTGTCATGGAAATAATGTGGGGCACCCCTTTTATCCTTGAGCCAAACCAAACCCCGACATGTATCATGTCTAGCCATTCTACAAACCTTGATCCAAAATCCTGACTCACCATAAACCTTACCCTCGGAAGCAAAAAAAAAAGAAGGAAAGGAAATTTCCAATCAAAGAGAAAGCAAAAAAGGAAGGAAAGGAAATTCCCAATCAAAGAGAAAGCAAAAAAGGAAGGAAAGGAAATTCCCAATCAAAGAGTGGGAGAAAGAGAAAAAAGAAAAGAAAGGAAATTCCCAATCAAAGAGTGGGAGAAAGAAAAAAGAAAAGAAAGAAAATTCCCAACCAAAGAATGGGAGAAAGTAAAAAAGAAGGAAGCTCCTGGTCAAAGAAACCAGAAGAAATGTGCAGAGAGGTCTTTGGACCAGACAATATCTGAACAGTACAGAATTGTCATCAAATGAACAAAAGAAAGAAAAGGAAACCATGACCTAAAGTGGTCTTCTCCCTTTGATTACCAACCAAAATCCTGTGCGTCGATGACTTGTTCGCCTCGTGCAAAACCAAAACAGAAAAGGAAAAGGCAAAAAAATAATCAAAAGCCGAAAAACTCCCCAAAAGAACCCATTCCCAAGGGAAGTCCTATTTGATCCATGATCACACATGTAATTTTTGATTTGATAGGAAATAATTTGCAAAGTCAAGTCATGACATATCTATGGTTCGGAATTAGGATGAAACACTTACCTGTGCGAGATTGATACACTTTGAGTGATTTTCTTCTATTTTTGTCGAACCCAGTGTTTCCTCTAAATGGTCATTTAGAAACGAAATGCTAACATCCAAAATCTCATTTATGGTTATGAGAAAATTTCATCAGCATACTCTCCTTCCCCGGTAGACGCATTGTTTTTCACTCAAAAAGGCATATGCTGCTCTAATCAGTTGGAATATTTGTCTCTTTGCTAAAGCATGTTTGCATTTTAGCGAAGAAAACACCGAGACTTTTTCAAGTCTCACAAGTTATCCAGAACTACGTAGGTCTGAGTTCCTCATTGGAGGATACGTAGGAGCAAGAGCCTCGCTTTTGTCGACCACACCGCCTTTTGTTGCCATGACCCAAGAGCTGGTAGCCCGCGGAGACACCTTACGGTTATCCGCACCTCGTCATTCAGTGACCCCAAGTGTGATTGACGAGCAGAGGCCAATGTGGTCATCTGCGCCCTTTCCGGAGATGTCAGCATTTTCCGATGGAGACTTTTCAAGTCTCACAAGTTATCCAGAACTACGTAGGTCTGAGTTCCTCATTAGAGGATACGTAGGAGCAAGAGCCTTGCTTTTGTCGGCCGCCCCATAATCTTTGTCATACTGACCCTGAGGTCATGTGACGTGCACCCTTGTATCATCCAGAGGCGGCGGGCCCGATGATACGCGGAGATACCTTACGGTTATCCGCACCCTTTTGTCATCCAGAGGCGGCGGGCCCGATGACAAGCAGAGACCAAGTTTGGTCATTCTGCACCCTTGTATCATCAAGAGGCGGCGGGCCCGATGATACGCGGAGATACCTTACGGTTATCCGCACCCTTTTGTCATCCAGAGGCGGCGGGCCCGATGACAAGCAGAGACCAAGTTTGGTCATTCTGCACCCTTGTATCATCCAGAGGCGGCGGGCCCGATGATACGCGGAGATACCTTACGGTTATCCGCATCCTTTTGTCATCCAGAGGCGGCGGGCCCGATGACAAGCAGAGACCAAATTTGGTAATTCTGCACCCTTGTATCATCCAGAGGCGGCGGGCCCGATGATACGCGGAGATACCTTACGGTTATCCGCACCCTTTTGTCATCCAGAGGCGGCGGGCCCGATGACAAGCAGAGACCAAGTTTGGTCATTCTGCACCCTTGTATCATCCAGAGGCGGCGGGCCCGATGATACGCGGAGATACCTTACGGTTATCCGCACCCTTTTGTCATCCAGAGGCGGCGGGCCCGATGACAAGCAGAGACCAAGTTTGTTCATTCTGCACCCTTGTATCATCCAGAGGCGGCGGGCCCGATGATACGCGGAGATACCTTACGGTTATCCGCACCCTTTTATCATCCAGAGGCGGCGGGCCCGATGATACGCGGAGATACCTTACGGTTATCCGCACCCTTTTGTCATCCAGAGGCGGCGGGCCCGATGACAAGCAGAGACCAAGTTTGGTCATTCTGCACCCTTGTATCATCCAGAGGCGGCGGGCCCGATGATACGCGGAGATACCTTACGGTTATCCGCATCCTTTTGTCATCCAGAGGCGGCGGGCCCGATGACAAGCAGAGACCAAATTTGGTAATTCTGCACCCTTGTATCATCCAGAGGCGGCGGGCCCGATGATACGCGGAGATACCTTACGGTTATCCGCACCCTTTTGTCATCCAGAGGCGGCGGGCCCGATGACAAGCAGAGACCAAGTTTGGTCATTCTGCACCCTTGTATCATCCAGAGGCGGCGGGCCCGATGATACGCGGAGATACCTTACGGTTATCCGCACCCTTTTGTCATCCAGAGGCGGCGGGCCCGATGACAAGCAGAGACCAAGTTTGTTCATTCTGCACCCTTGTATCATCCAGAGGCGGCGGGCCCGATGATACGCGGAGATACCTTACGGTTATCCGCACCCTTTTATCATCCAGAGGCGGCGGGCCCGATGATACGCGGAGATACCTTACGGTTATCCGCACCCTTTTGTCATCCAGAGGCGACGGGCCCGATGACAAGCAGAGACCAAGTTTGGTCATTCTGCACCCTTGTATCATCCAGAGGCGGCGGGCCCGATGATACGCGGAGATACCTTACGGTTATTCGCACCCTTTTGTCATCCAGAGGCGGCGGGCCCGATGACAAGCAGAGACCAAATTTGGTCATTCTGCACCCTTGTATCATCCAAAGGCGGCGGGCCCGATGATACGCGGAAATACCCGAGTGGTTATCCGTATAAACATTCTTTTGTTATCTGTAAGACAGAACGCTTGATAGTATGCAGAGGCTGACATAGTCTTCTGCACCTTTTGTTCCTCCGGGAACAACAAGTCATTTACATGTGGAAATTTCATGGTCACCCGCGACTCTCGTCAACCGAGAGGAGCGAAATTAGTGTCATACACTAATTTTCGTCCGGGGACCTTTGCTTGATGACATGCGACCTTTCTTTGGTCCTTGTGAGGTGCTTGGCACCCATCATTAGGCAATTTGTGAAAATCCGGGAACGACAAGTCATGGTCACCCGCGACTCTCGTCAACCGAGAGGAGCGAAATTAGTGTCATACACTAATTTTCGTCCGGGGACCTTTGCTTGATGACATGCGACCTTTCTTTGGTCCTTGTGAGGTGCTTGGCACCCATCATTAGGCAATTTGTGAAATTCCGGGAACGACAAGTCATGGTCACCCGCGACTCTCGTCAACCGAGAGGAGCGAAATTAGTGTCATACCCTAATTTTCGTCCGGGGACCTTTGCTTGATGACATGCGACCTTTCTTTGGTCCTTGTGAGGTGCTTGGCACCCATCATTAGGCAATTTGTGAAATTCCGGGAACAACAAGTCATTTGCATGTGGAGATTTTATGGTCACCCGCGACTCTCGTCAAATCGAGAGGAACGAAATTAGTGTCTTATCTTTACTTTCCTTTTATCTCCAATAAAAGACAAGTAAAGAGGGGCAACTGTCATACCCTAATTTCGTCCGGGGACCTTTGCTTGATGACATGCGACCTTTCTTTGGTCCTTGTGAGATGCTTGGCACCCATCATTAGGCAATTTGTGAAATTCCAGGACATGCCGGAAAACCAAAAAATATTGATGCACAATCCGTAAGTTTCCGTGACACACCGGAAATCAAATGGAAGCATCGTTGCATAATTAAGTGAGATTCCGTAACATTCCGTAAGTCAAAAAGGGGATGATTATGTAATCCGCAAGGTTCCGTAACATTACGGAAAGAAAACAAGTATCGTTACGAGATTCGTAAGTTTCCGTAACTTTACGAAAAAAGAATCACCAAAAAAGGTAAGGGGGTGAACTTATCAAGATAGGGGTGTAAATAGCAATTCAAATCTAGGCCCTTCCAGAACATTTTGGAAGTTGGGTTGCTTAAGGTGGAAGCAACTGGGCGGCAAGCTCCTCCACGTTTTTGAAAAATGGTTTTCGGGGCTTCCGCGGCTTTCGTAATACTTCCGTAAAATTTCCGAAAACCTTGGGTAAGCATATTCGACTTAACATTGGTGAAAGGAAAGAGAAAAAAGATGAAAATCAAATTCGAAAATAGTTCCGTAAGGCTTCCGTAACTTTTCCGTAAAATACGAAAAGGGGGGTGAACTTAGTAATTCGGGTGCGCTTAGAAATCTTCTTCATTAAGTCTTTGGGCGGCAAGCACCTCCCTTTTTTTCTATAAATAGGGGAGGGGGGAGCTGTTTCAAAATGTTCAAGACCCCTTTGGCTATGCATTTCGGCTATTTTGGGCAAAAAACACGTTTTCGTGAAGAAAAATCAAGTCGAAGTACTTCCGTAACGCTTCCGTAAGCGATTCTGTGGAAATTCTTCATCGTTCTTCGTCGTTCTTCACCGTTCTTCGTTCGTTCTTCGTTCTTCAACGGGTAAGTTTTCGAATCCGAGACTTTCAATTCATTTCTTGTTTTGTGTACTTTCACTTTAATTTCGTTTACTTTCAGCTTTCTTTTCTTCCGTTTTTAACGTGCTTTAACCATTTATTTAAGCCGTTTTCTCGTCTAATAAATGATAAAATGAATTTCAACCGATCATTTGTGTTGTAATCTCGTTTAATCATTGTTAAAACGAAATCTAACCGATCGTTCACGCTATAACCTCGGTTAAACCAAAAAAAGTAAAATAATAATAAAATAATCAAAATATCTTGAAAAATAATAATAAAATAATCAAAATATCTTTGAATAAAATAAATTAAAAAAATCAATCGGACGTTTTTCTTTGGAAGTTTCCTTGAATGAATTGATTAATAACCAAAGTGAAACTAAGACTAAAATCAACTCACAAATCAAGTTTTTTTTCCGAAAAATCACTAAAAACCGTTTTAAGGTCCAACGCCTTAAACGGTCCTCTTTGCTTTTATCGGTTAACATGGACCGTTCAAAAGCATAAAATCAACATGTGACTTTACCGCTTTTGCAAGAACTACGTAGGTCTGATTTCCTCATCGCAATTGAGGATACGTAGGAGCAAAAGCCCCGCTTTTGTCGACCACCCCAAGAGATCGTTAATGGTCCAAATGCCTTAACGTTTCTCTCCTTTCAAAAACAAGAGATCGTTAATGGTCCAATGCCTTAACGTTTCTCTCCTTTCAAAATCAAAAGACCGTTTAATGGTCCAACACCTTAAATGACCTTTTGTTCAAATAAAAAACATATTTTGCAAAAAAGACAAAAAACAAACTTAAACCAAACACTTTGTTCCGAAAGAACTACGTAGGTCTGATTTTCTCATCCCAATTGAGGAATACGTAGGAGCAAAGGGAAACACCCTTGTCGACCACAAAAAGAGAAAAAATATAAAAAGGGTATAAAGGATATAAGGACATAAAAGGGAACGTAAAAATCAAAGTCATGTTTGCACATTCGATTAAAGGCTGTCGTCCCTTGTGACGGACGTGTGGGGTGCTAATACCTTCCCCGCGCGTAAATACAACTCCCGAACCTTTCACTTAAAAGTTCGTAGATCGCGTCTTTTCGGGTTTTTCCGACGTTTTCCTCAAATAAACGTTGGTGGCGACTCCGCGCGTATTCCTTTCGTGGAACACGCATCCCGCGAGTCACGCGTCGCCCTCCCGCCGAAGGGTAGGTTGCGACAGTTGGCGACTCCACTGGGGACTGTTTTTAGAGAGTTAGGCCATTTAATCTTATGCAATGTTTTACCGTGACTTATCCCTTTGTTGGTTTTCCTTCATTATGTTCTTATGTATATAAACTCTTTGTTGCTTTTAGTGCGTTTTAAAATGTATGCATGGGGTAAATATTTATTCATTTGATGCACACAAGCACCAACACTATTTGCACACACTGTGAGTTGAAAAAGGGCCCTATACCCGGGTTCGTGGGAACATAAGGAGTGGAGGTGAATCCGTGATCATGCTAGGTCTCCGACTTGCTTGATTACAGTGAACCCTCATCTAGAGTTTTTCTCTTTGAAAACATATTGTTGCTAGTAGTCCCTACTGCTGCAGTATGTTCTTCGAAGGGGATGATACCTCTAGAAACCATCAAGAGAGATATGACTACCTTGGGGGTTATCACTAAAAGCCTAGTTAGCTCTCTCCCTTATAGGTCCCTTAAATAGGGGCACGGAGCAAACACACTGCGTGCCATTTTTCACACTGCCATGCATAAGTATCATATATCCTTTTGCTTATATTTGTTTGTGAATATTGTCGTACTATGTACATCCCCGTGTTGTGCCTTTCGCATATGCATCATGCGTGGGTTTCGTCTTTGATCCCCTCACTTTAGCAAACCGACGGAGGGTCCGGGTCGCCTTCTTAAAAAACATACGTTGGGTGCCATGCTGCCCAAACATTGTATCCAAGAAGGAAACAATTTCTCAGGCTCCCGTATTCGTAAATTGCATCTGTGTCATATGCATTTTGTCATGCATTCATCCATTCCACCCATGATAGATGTCGGAGTTTTGATTCGGACTAGATTTTATTTCACTTTAGTAAAACATGGGATCAAGTCAAAAGCCTTCGCTTAAAAAGAGGTTCTATCAAGTCAAAATCAAGAGCTTAGAGGTCACTAGTTTACGAGAGTTGGGGCAATTAATGGGTCAACTTCAACCGCAAGCCTTCCGCAAAGCCTATGGTAAGATTTGGGACCTAGCTAGGGTAGAAGTCTCCATGGAACCGATTGCATCCCTTTCCCAGTATTATGACCAGCCCCTAAGGTGCTTCACATTGGAGGACTTCCAGCTAGTGCCGATTGTGAAAGAGTTGGAAGAAATCCTGGGATGCCAACTGGGAGGAAGGAAGCCATATCTTTTCTTTGGGTTCTATCCCTCCATGACAAGAGTTGCCAAGGTAGTGAAAATCTCAGCACAAGAGTTGGAACGTCTAAAGCAAAACAGAAATGGAGTAGTCGGAGTACCAAGGAAGTGTTTGGAGGAAAGGGCAAAGGCCTTGGAAAATCAAGGCGAATGGGCTTTCTTTTATTGACATCTTGGCATTTTTTATCTTTGGAGTTGTCCCAAGCTCGTGCTTTTACGAAAAGGTTCTTTGAGTCAAGTTGAAGTATGGAAGTAACCATCTTGCAAAATTGGGGCAAAAGATGGATCGGGTTACATCGTTGCTTCGTCTACTGCCAAACACATTTAGGACTGTTAATGTCCTTGTTACTTCCAGTTTCACCTTGACGAAGATGTCATGGACCATGTTGAAAATCTAAATTGATTCAACCCCATATCCTGCGTAAAGATTCGCAATACTTCAACTGTGCATCATTCGCATACATCCATGTTGTTCATTGCATTCTTTCCTTGAAAAAGAACTTAATCATTGTTATAAAAAAGAAAATACATGCTTTACGGTGCCCTCACCGAACCTGTGCTAGAGCTAGAGTAATGGGTGAAGTAGAGGAGGTACAAGAGAAGATGAAGGCCGACATGGAGGCCATGAAAGAGCAAATGGCCACGATGATGGCCATGATGAGCATGAGGAAGATAATGGAAGCCAATGCGGTTACAATTGCCGCTACCAGCATTGTTGCTAAGGTGAACCCGATGCCCCCATCTGGCCTCAACCAAATGAATCATCCAACCTTAGATATGGTAGGCAAAGATTTGGGAAGTAGGGACGGCCTCCATGATGTGCAAAATCAAAATAAGCACGCCTTCCCGCCATATGGCTTGCCTCCCAACTATACACCACCCAATATGGCGTACACTCTCAATGAGGATGTCAATAACTCCACTCCTATACCCATTGAGAGCCAACAACCCCAAACTAATCATGCACATGTCTCTTAAACCGTGGGGGAGACACATGAAATTCCCCACCACAATCTAGCCGACCTTGAGCCTTGCCTCGGACAGGCCACTGCAGGGCAAGCAGTTGGTGATATACCCCTGCAAAACACTTTGGAGGGCCCTCAGTATCACCCACAACCAAACCCCTTGCATTCCACAGCGATTAAAAACCCTCATGCTATGGCGGAAATGGGAAAGGTGGATCATCTGAAGGAAAGGCCCAGGGCCATTGAAGGAGGTGAAGATTATGCCTTTGCTAACCTAGAAGAGTTGTTCCTAGTACCCAATATCATCACCCCTCCCAAGTTCAAGGTGCCAGACTTTGACGAGTACAAGGGAACTACTTGCCCCAAGAACCATCTAAAGATGTATTGTCGGAAGATGGGGGCATACGCAAAAAATGAGGAATTGCTGATACATTCCTTCCAAGAAAGTCTTACTGGGGTAGTTGTTACCTGGTACACTAACTTGGAACCTTCCCGAGTCCATTCTTGGAAGGACCTAATGGTTGCCTTCATTAGGCTGTGTCAGTATAATGGCTTCGGATAGGATGCAACTACAAAACATGTGCAAAAAGAGGGCACAGATCTTTCAAAGGATACGCCCAAAGATGGAGAGACTTGGCAGCTCAAGTAACGCCCCCAATAACAGAGAAAGAGATTATCACAATGATAGTAGACACGTTACCAGTGTTCTATTATGGAAATGGTGGGTTACACACCTTCAAGCTTTGCGGATTTGGACTTCGCCGGCAGAAGGATCAAAGCGGGTCTGAAAAGAGGCAAATTTAATCATCCCACTTGGACGAATGAGAAAACAGGGGCAAATGAAAAGGGTGAGAATGAGGGAGAAGCCCATGCTGACTGCCATTCCTATACAGCCAAGTTTCCCACCAACCCAACAATGTTATTACTCAGCCAATAACAAACCTTCTCCTTACCCACCGCCCAGTTATCCACAAAGGCCGTCCCTAAATCAACCACAAAGTCTGTCTACCGCACTTCCAATGACGAACATCACCTTTAGCACAATCCAAAAACACCAACCAAGAAATGAATTTTGCAGCGAGAAAGCCTGTAGAATTCACCCCAATTCTAGTGTCTTATGCTGACTTGCTCCCATGTCTACTTGATAATTCAATGGTAGCCATAAGCCTAGCCAAGGTTCATCAACCTCCATTTCTCCGAGAATATGACTCGAACGCAACGTGTGCTTGTCACGGAGAAGCCCTGGGGCGTTCCCTTGAGCATTGTAGGGCTCTGAAGCGTAAGGTGCAAGGTCTAATTGATGCGGGCTGGCTGAAATTTGAGGAGAATCGCGTGTAAATCCTGACATTGGCAAGAGATGCCACACATGGGACAATTTTGAAAGCTGTTCTTAGATGTCTCTAATGATTCATCAGGATTTTCAAGTTTGTACCATTATTGTAAACCACAGTTACAATGTTAAATGAAATGGATAAAGTTGATATCTTTGTCCCTCATCCTTTCACAAATGCATCTTTGCTTATTCAACTTTCACCGGAATGTGGGGGCAAGCCATTGGTCTGTTTGCTCAAGCGACCTGTGCTCCCGAGTTTAGACTTCCAAGACCGTTCAATAAGAGATTACTCATCTTGCACGTTGGTGGGGGTGCCGTAAAACAACGAGTAAAGTTCAAAACAAATAAGTTTCAAAATAAAAATTAAAAAAAAAAAAGAGTTCAAAAAGAAAAAAAAAAGCATTTGATTGACTGTGTTTTCAAGACGTTCATGTGACCTCATTTTATCATTCCGGAAAGTTTGTCTTTTTAGAGAGAAGTGAGTTATCAAGAATAGGATGTTGGACAAATGGCCTCAGTTACCTTAAGAAAAAAAAGGGGTTGAATTAAGATACGAACACTATTCCCCAATTAAACTTTCACTCTCTTCGGATTAACAATGCACCCTTAACATGAATTACTCAAAAGACAATTCAAAATAAACTTCTTTAAAGCAAAAGATAAATAGCAATAAATAAAAGAAGTTTAAGGGAAGAGAGGAATTCAAACTTGATTTATACTGGTTCGGCCACTTCCCGTGCCTACGTCCAGTCCTCAAGCAACCCACTTGAGATTTTCCATTCTCTTTGTATAACTCTTTTTACACAGTCTGAACCACACAGGGACAACCCTTCCCTTGTGTTCAGGAATCCTCTACAACAAGAGACCCACGGTCTCTTAATCCCTTTTCAGAAATAAGAAGAAGAGAAGAAGAAATCTCTCTTAAAAAAGATAGATTGTACAATGAAGATCAATCAAAATTCCTTATTGAATATGCAAGTGGTTGACCAAGGAATCTTTTTGAGAGGATAAGACAGTTCAGTTCAGAAAAAACTCTTAATCTTTTGAAAGGATAAAAATTTGTGGGCAATGAAAACTCTCTTTAAATTCGTGTTTCCAAGTCACATATAAATAGACCTTTGATGGCCATTCATAAACCATTTGAATAGATGTGACTCTTGGAAATTATATTCTAAAAATCCCCTCTGGTAATCGATTACAAGACTTGTGTAATCGATTACAGGCTTTAAAATTTGAATTAAAATGTTCAATAAACTGTTGGTAATCAATTACCATCCATGCGTAATCAATTACACATTATAAATTTTGAATTCAAATTTCTAGTGACTGTGATAAACATTTTCAGCTGCCGGTAATCGATTACCAGAGAGAAAATCTCAATTTGAGGTGATAGAATTCTTCGGTCAAACCTTTTGTTTTTTAAATTTGGAAACTTCTTCCTAAAGATTCTAGAGATCAACTTGATCATATATCTTGATTTTCTTGGATTCTTGTCTTGAATAAAACTTAGAAGCACTTGATCCTTTAGCATCATCAAGACATCAAAACATCTTGCTTCTACATAGGAGTCATTTGACTTAATCCATCAACTGAAAAATCCTTCAACTATTTCTCGTCCTTGGAAAATTCTTTTTGCAAGAATCATCTGCTTCTTCCTCACTACGAGGTTGTGAAAACAAGACAACAATTGGTACATCTAAGCCCTACACTGGGGCAATGAAAGGCACCATGCATGAGCCTCAAGTGAACATAGGGGCAGATCAAAAGTTCTCACCCGTCGATGTTTTTTAAACAAGAAAAAAAAGGGAGACAAGCCCTGGAATTTCAATAGATTGATTAAACGTCAAACAACTCCATTGTCGTCACTCCAAAATGGTCGAGTGACTAAATCAAACAGAATATACACTCTGAGGGAGTTCCCGGAGAGATTTGCAAAAGATAGGATAAGGTTGCATGAATTATCACCTTTTTCAAAAGGACAGTCAATCTGTGTTTACCAAAAAAATTAAATCAAAATCAAAATCACAAAATAGGGAAAGAATGTCATGAACATTGTACAACTTTCCATTGCATTGCATTGTTTCATATGAGGTCAGCATTACCAAATTTCACAACAAAGGTTGCATGCGTCTGCATCCCTAAAAATTATGTTAACTACATAGATTTCCTACATCTCGTGTCCAATCTTGTTGGATGATCGACCCTCTCGATGAGTCAATCTCTTGCGTTCTCATAAAGGTGGACCCTTGGGTACTAGTACCTATCACCTTTAGAGGACTATATGTCTTCGCCATCAGAGGACTGCACATCCTCACCTGCAGAGGGCTGCACGCCCTTGCCTTTTAAGGGCTACGCGTCCTCATTTTTGGTGTGCTCCATATCCACACCTTAAGAGAATATAAGGTCCCTTGCTCTTAGATGCTTCACCGAGACTTGCGCTCCCAGTTACGGGGGCCAGTGGTTTCCTTTCAACGGTACCTGGGCCACCCCCTGATATTGGAGGGCGACCAACTGTGCGAGCACATCCAGAGAGGGAAGCTATCACACATACCGGGGCAAGATTTCCCCCGTGCTGCTGCAAAAAGACGAGTGCGGATCATGCGCACCAACATGACCACTCTTACGTGGATATGGATGACGTTGCTATTTAGCAACATTCTGCCCAGCGTCCACAATGCCGATCTCCCCCTGCAGATGTATCAGTTGGTCTGTGCCGTCATGACATAGGTAAGTATGCACATGGCTCAATTGATTTCTGATGTCATCTATTGTTTGCAGGGATCGCGCCCACAAAGGCACCCAGTGGACCCGGAGAAGTCCAACAGGGCCCTGGGGTTTCCAGCTCTGGTTATGGGCCTCTGTAGTCCTACAGGATGCCCGTTCCCCCCGAAAAGGTCACGTCATCATGACATAGGTAAGTATGCACATCGCTCAACTGATTTCTGATTTCATCTATTGTTTGCAGGGATCGCGCCTGCAAGACACCCAGTGGACCCGAAGAAGTCCAACAGGGTCTTGGAGTTGTCAAGCTCTAATTACGGGTCTCTGTCAGTTCTACGGAGTGCCTGTCACCTCCAGCAAGGACATCAGGCCCCCTACTAATCAAGCTTTCATCAAGAAGTACTGCGTCCCCATGCAGGCGCAGGGCGAAACACCACAGCAGCCTGGGGATGGCCGGCAGCGGGCAACAGACACACCGCCATCACCTCTAGAGTTCACCTCAGCTCATCCACAAAAAGGTTAGAGCGTTGCTTATGACCCATGGCCGACCAATAGGCGACCAAGTCCAGAGCCAAAGGTAAGCAAAGTACTAGGTCCGTGACTGACAAGCCATCAAGCGTCCAGCTCAAGACGTTAAAGAAGGAGGCAACCTAGTACCTTTTAAATCTCTGCTTGTTATTTGATCACTTTTGTTTCTCAAGTCATAGCAGGACACACCTATTTGCTCATGATCCTAGGAATTTAAATAAAACAAGCACAAGCTTGGAAGATAGTCATACCTCACCAAAAAAAAATATATATGTTTAGGTAGAAAGATACCTAGGATATGCATGTATGTGGCAAAAAATACTTCACAAAATATATATATGTATGTTTAGGTAGAAAGATACCTTGGATATGCATGTATGTAGCAAAAATATCTCACAAAACATATATATGTACGTTTAGGTAGCAAGATACCTTGGATATGCATGTATATAGCAAAAATATCTCACAAAAATATACGTATGTTTAGGTAGCAAAATACCTCATGAAAAAAAAGGAGAGCAAAGAGAGCGAGCAAGAAAAGAATAAGAAGAAAAAAAAAATAATAATAATAAAAAGTTGTCTGGCTAAAAAACAACATGCTTGTGAAAAGAGATAATTTCCAACTTTTCTTTGAATGATTTTACTGATCTTAACCAGTTTTTGAAAAAAAATGTGTGTACACATTTGAAGGGTAAATGCTGTGAAAAGTTTTTCGAACACCCAAGATAGACTCGGATGAATGCACAAATTGATAGAAGAACATATTTTGGAAATATTGGGTTGACTTAAAATAGGGAAAATGAATCCTGAGCCCTAGTGTCACATGACCATAAAAACTTGATGCTTGAGTGTCCACATGGGTGCATGCGTGACCAGCTTTGCATAAAATTTCCTAATCATCATTGTTGCATGTGTATCATGGAAATAATGTAGGACATCCCCTTTATCCCCGAACCGCTGGCCAAACCCTGACATATATCATGACCAGCCGTTCTACAAGCCTTGAGCCATAATCCCAACTTATCATAAACCTTGACCCAGGGTGAGATTGTCAATCCTTGCCCTCGGAAAACAAAAAAAAAGGAAAAAAAAAAGAAAAATTCCCAATCAAAGAGTGGGAGAAAGCAAAAAAAGGAAAGAAAATTCCCGATCAAGGATCGGAAGAAAACAGAAGAAACATCCAGAAAGGTCTTTGGACCAGACAATATCTGAACAGTACAGAATTGTCACCAAGTAAACAAGAAAAAGGAAACCACGACCTAAAGTGGTCCTCTCCCTTTGATTGCCGACAAAATCTTGTGCGCTAGCGACTTTCTCGCCATGCACTAAACAAAAACAGAAAAGGAAAAGGCAAAAACACTCAAAGCCAAATTCCCCACCTAAAAACCATTCCCAAAATAAGTCCTATTGATCCATGATCACGCATGTAATCTTTGATTTGATAGGAAATGATTTGCAAAATCAAGTCATGACATATCTATGGATCGGAATTAGGATAAAACACTTACCTGTGTGAGATTGATACACTTTGAGTGATTTTCTCCTATCTTTGTTGGACCCAGTGTTTCCTCTAAATGGTCGTTTAGAAACAAAATGCTAACATCCAAAATCTCATTTACGGTTATGAGAAAATTTCATCAGCATACTCTCCTTCCCCGATAGACACATTGTTTTTCATCCAAAAAGCATATGTTGCTCTGATCAGTTGGAAGTTTTGTCTCTTTACTAAAGTATGTTCGCATTTTGGTGAAGAAAACACCGAGACTATTTTTAGTCTCACAGTTATCAAGAACTACGTAGGTCTGAGTTCCTCATTACAAATTGAGGATACGTAGGAGCAAAAGCCCTGCTTTTGTCGACCACCCCACTTTTTGTTACCGTGACCCAAGAGTCCGATGGCATGCGGAGCCACATGATTGGGAGATCCCTAGATCCGTATTTCTTTTTATGTTATGTTTCCATTTTTTCCTGTTACGTATCATTTTATTTAACTAAGGGACTAACGTTTGTTTCGTTTTGATTGACTTTTGTTTTGTACATACATATTGTTTGAGTCGTTACGTTAGTACTTGTTTCGTTGTTGTCAATAGTGTTTGTAGAAATTCCGGAATCGCGTAGAATTTTTTTTCATTTAGGAACGTCGTCCTAAAAATAAAATGAACCAAAATCATGATAAAAAAGAAAGAAGTGTTGTGAATAAAATGTCTGCGTATATAAAGAAAAAGGAAAATGTGCATAGAAGGGTTTTTATAAAAAAAATACGTGTAGAGAAATTCTTGTGTGTGTGAACAACGAGTGTATATAAAGAAACTTTTGTATGAACCATAGGTGTGCGTTGGAGAAAAACGAAAAAGATCTTTGAATGTAAATAGGGTTTGACCGTGTGACGTAAAGAGAGAGAGTTCCAATGCGTATACAGAAAAAGTTTGTCATGTATAAGAGTGTAGATATACAAAGAAAGATTTCTTCATAGAGGACCATAGGTGTATAATTTTGTGAATATATAAAAATGAAACAAAAAGGAAAAAGAAAGAAAGACCGCGAAGGTCGACATGTTATAGTTAAGAAGTATAAATCATTTGTAAAGAGCAAACATATCTTCTGGAAACAAGGGACTGACGCTAAGAGTTTATTTTCCAGAATAACCGAGATAAGAATGGATGAATTCATTGAACTGATGAAGGAACATAACTTGGAAACGTTGGGTCTGTTTGTGTAAATTCCCAACCGTAGTATCATAAGGCCATAAACGGAATGCTTGAGTGTCCACCTGGCTGTAGCCATGACTAATTTTGCACGTTGTTTTCAAATCATCATTGTCACGCATGCCTTGTGGAATAATATGGAAGTTCGGCCCGAGACCGACACCTTGACACCCAAATTTGTTTTGCCCCCGATATCGAGATCGGGCTCCCACGATAAAAGACCCCCATTGAAACACAACCTTAGACTTTTTGAACCTTGGCCTATCAAAAGAATCCTAATCCTTTCCCCCGAAGCAAAGGACAGCGGAATCTCCTCAAGGGAGAGCAAATAGAATGCTAAAACCCGATTTCCCAAAGAAAGGAAAGGAGGAAGTGGAAAGAAAAGGAAGAAATGAAAAGAAAAGAAAGAAAAAGAACAATAAAAAAGAAATAAAAAGAAGGATTATCGATCGAAGATCGAAAGGAAGTGAAAATGGAAAAGATCGGAGGAAAACAGAGTAATTCTCGATCAATGAAAGAAAGGGAATGGAAAATCTTCAAACCGGATAAATTTTCGGCAAAATAAGTGACTGTCGGCAAAGGAAAACCCATTTTTGGTGTCTCTTCCTTTCGAATTGCCATTCAAAGTAATTCTCGACTGGCGATATCCCACCCCACATGAACAAAGAGGAAAAGACCAAAACACCCAGCTTCCTCTCCAAAAACACTACCCTCGAGAAAATCCTATTGGTCCGTGATAGTACGTTTGATCTTTGATTCGATAGGAAATCGTGTGCAAAATAAATTCATGGTGCAGTTATGGTTTGGGAATAGGACGAAACACTTGCCTGTGTGAGTTTTATACACTATGAGTGATTTTATTAGCCCGATGTTTCCCCTGAATGTTCATTTAAAAGCTAAATGTTGACATCCTGCCCTTCATTTTCGGTTACAAGGAAGATTACCCTTGGCATGAGTATATTGTTTCTCTAAGATATGGTGATCTCGCGAATGATTTATTTTTCTTTGCAAAAAGCATGTTCGCCTTTTTTTTCGGAGCCCTATGAATTGCGTTTTCGTTCATGCATCCTCCACCCAAAGAGTTTGGAGCTATGCTTCATGATTGACTAGTGAGGACCCTCTAGTGCAATCCTCCATTCTCACCTTTTTTTCAGAGCCCCATGAATTGCGTTTTCGTTCATGCATCCTCCACCCAAAGAGTTTGGAGCTATGCTTCATGATTGACTAGTGAGGACCCTCTAGTGCAATCCTCCATTCTCGCCTTTTTTTCGGAGCCCCATGAATTGCGTTTCCGTTCATGCATCCTCCACCCAAAGAGTTTGGAGCTATGCTTCATGATTGACTAGTGAGGACCCTCTAGTGCAATCCTCCATTCTCGCCTTTTTTTTTTTAGCCCCATGAATTGGGTTTTCGTTCATGCATCCTCCACCCAAAGAGTTTGCAGCTATGCTTCATGATTGACTAGTGAGGACCCTCTAGTGCAATCCTCCATTCTCTCCTTTTTTTCGGTGCCCCATGAATTGCGTTTTCGTTCATGCATCCTCCACCCAAAGAGTTTGGAGCTATGCTTCATGACTGACTAGTGAGGGCCCTCTAGTGCTATCCTCCATCCTCGCCTTTTTTTCGGAGCCCCATGAATTGCGTTTTCGTTCATGCATCCTCCACCCAAAAAGTTTGGAGCTATGCTTCATGATTGACTAGTGAGGGCCCTCTAGTGCAATCCTCCATCCTCGCCTTTTTTTTGGAGCCCCATGAATTGCGTTTTCATTCATGCATCCTCCACCCGAAGAGTTTGGAGCTATGCTTCATGATTGACTAGTGAGGACCCTCTAGTGCAATCCTCCATCCTTGCCTTTTTTCGAAGCCCCATGAATTGCGTTTTCGGTCATGTATTCTCCACCCAAAGAGTTTGGATCTATGCTTCATGATTGACTAGTGAGGACCCTCTAGTGCAATCCTCCATCCTCGCCTTTTTTCGGAGCCCCATGAATTGCGTTTTCGTTCATGCATCCTCCACCCAAAGAGTTTGGAGCTATGCTTCATGATTGACTAGTGAGGACCCTCTAGTACAGTCCTGCATCCTCGCCTTTTTTTCGGAGCCCCATGAATTGCGTTTTCGTTCATGCATCCTCCACCAAAGAGTTTGGAGCTATGCTTCATGATTGACTAGTGAGGACCCTCTAGTGCAATCCTCCATTCTCGCCTTTTTTTCGGAGCCCCATGAATTGCGTTTTCGTTCATGCATCCTCCACCCAAAGAGTTTGGAGCTATGATTCATGATTGACTAGTGAGGACCCTCTAGTACAATCCTCGATTCTCGCCTTTTTTTCGGAGCCCTATGAATTGCATGTTCATTCATGCGTCCTCCACCTAAAGAGTTTGGAGCCATACTTCAAGATTGACTAGTGAGGACCCTCTAGTGCAATCCTCCATTCTCCAGGGTTTTTCATCGTCAAGTGCGGATCCTCTTGACCGGGAAATGTGATCTTTGTTATTTTCCCGATTGATTCCTTTGCCAAACGTGTATATATATATTATGATATTGTTGTTTTTGTTGTTGTTTGTATTTTGTTTTGTGTTGTGCAGAAAAAGAAGGAGTAGAGACGAGAGTCGTCATAGACTAGTCACGGAAAGGGCAAGACGGACGAAATCAGTGTCTTATCTTTGCTTTCCTCTTATCTCTGATAAAAGGTAAGTAAAGAGGGGCAACTATCATACCCTAATTTCGTCCGGGGATTATTACTTGATAATATGCAACCTTTGATCGACCGCTTTGAGATACTTGGCATCCTTTGTTTCACAATATGTGAAGTCCCGAGACATGCCGGAAATCAAAAGGAAGCAGGCTTACGCGATCTGTGAAATTCCGTAATGTGGCGAAAACCAAAAGGAGGTGTTGTTACGCAATCCGTGAGTTTCCGTAACTTCTTCAAAAGCTAAAAAAGAGTAAATACATGATCCGTAAGGATCCGTAACCTTACGGAAAGAAAATAAGTATCGTTACGAAATTTGTAATGTTTCGTAACGTTACGGAAAAAGAATCACCAAAAAAGGTAAAGGGGGTGAACTTATCAAGGTAGGGGTGTAAATAGCAATTCGAATCTAGGCCCTTCCGGAACATTTTGGAAGTTGGGTTGCTTAAGGAGGAAGCAACTGGGCGGCAAGCTCCTCCACGTTTTTGAAAAATGGTTTCCGGGGCTTCCAAGGCTTCCGTAATACTTCCGTAAAATTTCCGAAAACTTTGGGTAAGCATATTCCACTTAACATTGGTGAAAAGGAAGAGAAAAAAGATGAAAGTTAAGTCATATATGCTTCCGTAAGGCTTCCGTAACTTTTCCATTAATTACGAAAGAAGGTGGGGTGAACTTATCAAGATAGGGGTGTAAATAGCAATTCGAGTCTAGGCCCTTCTGGATCATTTTGGAAGTTGGGTTGCTTAAGGAGGAAGCAATTGGGCGGCAAGCTCCTCCACGTTTTTGAAAAATGGTTTCCGAGGCTTCCGTAAAATTTCTGAAAACCTTAGGTAAGCATATTCCACTTAACATTGATGAAAGGGAAGAGAAAAAAGATGAAAATCAAATTCGAAAACACTTCCGTAAGGCTTCCGTAACTTTTCCGTAAAATACGAAAAGGGGGGTGAACTTAGTAATTCTGGTGCGCTTAGAAATCTTCTTCATTAAGTCTCTGGGCGGCAAGCACCTCCCTTTTTTCTATAAATAGGGGAGGGGGGAGCTGTTTCAAAATGTTCAAGACCTCTTTGGCTATGCATTTCGGCTATTTTGGGCAAAAAACACGTTTTCGTGAAGAAAAATCGAGTCGAAGTGCTTCCGTAACGCTTCCGTAAGCGATTATGTGGAAATTCTTCATCGTTCTTCGTCGTTCTTCACCGTTCTTCATCCTTCGTTCGTTCTTCATTCTTCAACGGGTAAGTTTTCAAATCTGAGACTTTCAATTCATTTCTTGTTTTGTGTACTTTCACTTTACTTTCGTTTACTTTAAGTTTTCTTTTCTTCCGTTTTTAACGTGCTTTAACTGTTTATTTAAGACGTTTTCTCGCCTAGTAAATGATAAAATGAATTTCAACCGATCATTTGTGTTGTAATCTCATTTAATCACTGTTAAAACAAAATCTAACCGATCGTTTACGTTGTAACCACGGTTAAACCAAAAAGAGATAAAATAATAATATAATAATCAAAAAATATCTTTTAGTAAAATAAACCAAAAAAAACGTGAGAGGTGCTAATACCTTCCTCAAACGTAAATACAACTCCCGAACTTAGAATTTTTGTTTCGACCGGTTTCCTTTGGTTTTTCCAACGTTTTCCACAAATAAACGTTGGTGGCGACTCCGCGCATCTTTCCTCCTTTGGAAAGCGCACCCGTGAGCCTCGCCACGCTCGCCCGCAAAAGGGCATGTTGCGACAGTTGGCGACTCCACTGAGGACTTTTTTGTGAGTTAGGCCTATTTTAAGGAATTGTGGAATTGTGAAACTTTGTGTGTGCATTTTTTGAACTGTGTAAAATGTAAATAACTGTTGTCTATTTCACATTCTTTACACTGCATTCTAAGCACCCACGGGTTGAGTAAAAAAGGGGCCCTATACCCGGGTTCATGGGAATCTAAGGAGGGGAGGTGAATCTATGATCATGCTAGGTCTCCGACTTGCTTGATAATAGTGAAACCTCGTCTAGAGCTTTCTCTCTTTATAATATGTTGTCGCTGGTATTCCATACCGCCACAATATTATTATCTTGAGTGATGATACCTCTAGAAAACAGTCGTGAGAGCTATGAATTGTTGGGATTAGTTATTAGAGACCCCTAAATATTATCCTATAGGTCCCTAAAATAGGGGCACGGAGCAAACACGTTGCGTGCCATTTTAAACACTATCATGCATATAATCTAAAGGTCATGTACGCCTTTGTTGTATGATTATTTGAGGATATTGCCATGCTGTGTAAATCCCCCTGTTGCGCTTTTGCACATCTGCATCATGCCGTCACACATGCGTTGTATGTGGGTCTCATCTTTTGTCGTGGGAAGTCGGAAGATCCATATCGTCTTCTTAACTGCACACATGGGGCACTACGCCCCCAAATGCGCAAGTAAGGAGAGATGATTTTTCGGGCTCTCGTGTCCATAAATGCATTCATATCATGCATCGCATAAGCATCTCTTCATGGCATCATAATGAACATATCGTTCCTACATTTGTTCGTTATCATATTCCAGCATCACATTTTGCATGAGTCATAGCATCATCATGCATATGTGTTCAACAAACTTTTTGTTCTACAAACTGCATACCTTTTGTTTTCATGTTCGCTCATGCATGATCCTTGCATTTTCCTCTACAAAACAAAAAGGGGAAGCGCGAAAATTCACGCTGCATTATTAGTTGCATGTGTTAGGTACCATGAGCCAACCATGTTGGGATCATAAACCCATTTCTAAAATTAAAAAAAAAAACACAAACAACAAAACAAAATGATTGAGCATGGTACCTAATGTGTGGTTAATTAAAGAAAGGATGTCTCTTCGGGCATCTCAATCTCATAATTACATTTTCCACGGCATGCGTATTCTCGAGGCTTTCATCCCTATGAAATGTTGATAAAGTATTGGCGATCAAAATTGCCATTCCCTGGGTTATGGGGTTGAACCAAGCTCGTGCTTTTACGAAAAGGTTCATTGAGTCAAGTTGAAGTATGGAAGTAACCATCTTGCAAAATTGGGGCAAAAGATGGATCGGGTTACATCGTTGCTTCGTCTACTGCCAAACACATTTAGGACTGTTAATGTCCTTGTTACTTCCAGTTTCACCTTGACGAAGATGTCATGGACCATGTTGAAAATCTAAATTGATTCAACCCCATATCCTGCGTAAAGATTCACAATACTTCAACTGTGCATAATTCGCATACATCCATGTTGTTCATTGCATTCTTTCCTTGAAAAAGAACTTAGTCATTGTTATAAAAAAGAAAAAACATGCTTTACGGTGCCCTCACCGAACCTGTGCTAGAGCTAGAGTAATGGGTGAAGTAGAGGAGGTACAAGAGAAGATGAAAGCCGACATGGAGGCCATGAAAGAGCAAATGGCCACGATGATGGCCATGATGAGCATGAGGAAGATAATGGAAGCCAATGCGGTTACAATTGGAGCTACCAGCACTGTTGCTAAGGTGAACCCGATGCCCCCATCTCCCTCAACCAAATGAATCATCCAACCTTAGATATGGTAGGCAAAGATTTGGGGAGTAGGGACGGCCTCCATGATGTGCAAAATCAAAATAAGCACGCCTTCCCGCCATATGGCTTGCCTCCCAACTATACACCACCCAATGTGGCGTACACTCTCAATGAGGATGTCAATAACTCCACTCCTATACCCATTAAGAGCCAACAACCCCAAACTAATCATGCACATGTCTCTTAAACCGTGGGGGAGACACATGAAATTCCCCACCACAATCTAGCCGACCTTGAGCCTTGCCTCGGACAGGCCACAGAAGGGCAAGCAGTTGGTGATATACCCCTGCAAAACACTTTGGAGGGCCCTCAGTATCACCCACAACCACACCCCTTGCATTCCACAGCGATGAAAAACCCTCATGCTATGGCGGAAATGGGAAAGGTGGATCATCTAAAGGAAAGGCCCAGGGCCATTGAAGGAGGTGAAGATTATGCCTTTGCTAACCTAGAAGAGTTGTTCCTAGTACCCAATATCATCACCCCTCCCAAGTTCAAGGTGCCAGACTTTGACGAGTACAAGGGGACTACTTGCCTCAAGAACCATCTAAAGATGTATTGTCGGAAGATGGGGGCATATGCAAAAAATGAGGAATTGCTGATACATTCCTTCTAAGAAAGTCTTACTGGGGTAGCTGTTACCTGGTACACTAACTTGGAACCTTCCCGAGTCCATTCTTGGAAGGACCTAATGGTTGCCTTCGTTAGGCTGTGTCAGTATAATGGCTTCGGATAGGATGCAACTACAAAACATGTGCAAAAAGAGGGCACAGATCTTTCAAAGGATATGCCCAAAGATGGAGAGATTTGGCAACTCAAGTAACGCCCCCGATAACAGAGAAAGAGATTATCACAATGATAGTAGACACGTTACCAGTGTTCTATTATGGAAATGGTGGGTTACACACCTTCAAGCTTTGCGGATTTGGACTTCGCCTGTAGAAGGATCAAAGCGGGTCTAAAAAGAGGCAAATTTAATCATCCCACTTGGACGAATGAGAAAACTGGGGCAAATGAAGAGGGTGAGAATGAGGGAGAAGCCCATGCTGTGACTGCCATTCCTATACAGCCAAGTTTCCCACCAACCCAACAATGTCATTACTCAGCCAATAACAAACCTTCTCCTTACCCACCGCCCAGTTATCCACAAAGGTCATCCCTAAATCAACCACAAAGTTTGTCTACCGCACTTCCAATGACGAACATCACCTTTAGCACAATCCAAAAACACCAACCAAGAAATGAATTTTGCAGCGAGAAAGCCTGTAGAATTCACCCTAATTCCAGTGTCTTATGCTGACTTGCTCCCATGTCTACTTGATAATTCAATGGTAGCCATAACCCTAGCCAAGGTTCATCATCCTCCATTTCTCCGAGAATATGACTCGAACGCAACGTGTGCTTGTCACGGAGAAGCCCCGAGGCGTTCCCTTGAGCATTGTAGGGCTCTGAAGCGTAAGGTGCAAGGTCTAATTGATGCGGGCTGGCTGAAATTTGAGGAGAATCGCGTGTAAATCCTGACATTGACAAGAGATGCCACACATGGGACAATTTTGAAAGCTGTTGTTAGATGTCTCTAATGACTCATCAGGATTTTCAAGTTTGTACCATTATTGTAAACCACAGTTACAATGTTAAATGAAATGGATAAAGTTGATATCTTTGTCCCTCATCCTCTCACAAATGCATCTTTGCTTATTCAACTTTCACCGGAATGTGGGGGCAAGCCATTGGTCTGTTTGCTCAAGCGACCTGTGCTACTGAGTTTGGACTTCCAAGACCGTTCAATCAGAGATTACTCATCTTGCACGTTGGTGGGGGTGCCGTAAAACAACCAGTAAAGTTCAAAACAAATAAGTTTCAAAATAAAAATTAAAAAAAAGAGAGTTCAAAAAGAAAAAAAAAAAAGCATTTGATTGACTGTGTTTTCAAGACGTTCATGTGACCTCATTTTATCATTCCGGAAAGTTTGTCTTTTTAGAGAGAAGTGAGTTATCAAGAATAGGATGTTGGACAAATGGTCTCAGTTACCTTAAGAAAAAAAAGGGGTTGAATTAAGATACGAACACTATTCCCCAATTAAACTTTCACTCTCTTCGGATTAACAATGCACCCTTAACATGAATTACTCAAAAGACAATTCAAAATAAACTTCTTTAAAGCAAAAGATAAATAGCAATAAATAAAAGAAGTTTAAGGGAAGAGAGGAATGCAAACTTGATTTATACTGGTTCGGCTACTTCCCGTGCCTACGTCCAGTCCTCAAGCAACCCACTTGAGATTTTCCATTCTCTTTGTATAACTCTTTTTACAAAGTCTGAACCACACAGGGACAACCCTTCCCTTGTGTTCAGGAATCCTCTACAACAAGAGACCCATGGTCTCTTTATCCCTTTTCAGAAATAAGAAGAAGAGAAGAAGAAATCTCTCTTAAAAAAGATAGATTGTACAATGAAGATCAATCAAAATTCCTTATTGAATATGCAAGTGGTTGACCAAGGAATCTTTTTGAGAGGATAAGACAGTTCAATTCAGAAAAAACTCTTAATCTTTTGAAAGGATAAAAATTTGTGGGCAATGAAAACTCTCTTTAAATTCGTGTTTCCAAATTCAGGAGCAGCGAGTCGAGTGGTGAATGCGCATTGACGAATTTTGCGCCCTTTGCCATTCAGGTTTCGCAAATTGGGTGATAAACGCGCATAGACGAATTCTGCGCCCTTTATCATTCAGGAGCATCTAGTCGAATTGACTAATAACTAAAGTGAAGTTAAGGCTAAAATCAACTCGCCTAGTCAAGCTCGTCCACAAAAAAGTCACTAAAAAGGGTTTGAAAGTTTATCATTTCAGTATTTTCCTTATCAAGTAAATGGATCATTTTTAAGGTCCAATGCCTTAAAATGATCACCTTTCAAGTAAAAAGAATCGCTTGATTCACTCTTAAGAAAGAACTACGTAGGTCTGATTTCCTCTTCGATGGAGGATATGTAGGAGCAAAAGCCCCGCTGTTGTCGATCTCGTGAGATGGTTAGAGGTCCAACGCCTTAGCTTTCTCACCAAGTAAAATGGATCATTTTAAGGTCCAACGCCTTAAATGACCCCCTTCCAAGTAAAAAGAATCACTTGATTCGCCCCTTTTCAAAGAACTACGTAGGTCTGATTTCCTTATCACAATTGAGGAATACGTAGGAGCAAGGGAAACACCCTTGTCGATCACAAAAAGATAAAAAATACAAAAAGTGTAAAAAGATATAAAAACATAAAAAGGGAAAATAAAACAAATTGAAGTCATATTTGCACACTTGATTAAAGGTTGTCGTCCCTTGTGACAGACGCGTGGGGTGCTAATACCTTCCCTATGTGTAAATACAACTCCCGAACCTTTCACGATTAATGTTCGTAGACCACACGTTTCCGGTTTTTCCGATGTTTTCCTCGAATAAACGTTGGTGGCGACTCTACGCATTTTCCTCCCATGGAAGACGCACCCGTGAGCCCTCGCGTCGCCCTTCCGCAAAATGGTAGGTTGTCACACATCTCATGTTCCTGCAACTTTCCAAATAATGTGGCAAGAGACATACTAGATAGATCTTTAGATTCAGTTATGGCAGTTACCTTTGGCTGCCATTTTCTATTTAGACATCTTAGAACTTTATTTATTTAATCCTCATTTGGAAATGTTTTTCCAAGTAATGCAAGATGATTAACTATGTGAGTGAATCTTTTCTGCATATCTTGTATGTTTTCATCCAAAAAAGTTCATATTCATAGGTTAGAGTATTAATCCTAGATCTCTTAACATCAATTATGCCCTCATGTGTGAGTTGAAGTGTGTCCCACATCTCCTTGGCATTTGTACAGTTTGAGACTCTAAAATATTCATCTATTCCTAAGGCAGAAGTAATGATGTTTTTGGCTTTAAGATTATATTGAACTCTTCTTCTATCTTCTTCAGACCATTTATCTCTAGGTTTTTCTGTTGTTGTGATTGTGCTTCCATCTACTATGGTGGGTACATAAGGTCCTATTTCTATGGCTTCCCAAATGTTTAAATCTATTGCTTCAATGAAGATTTGCATACGGGTTTTCCAATAGCGGTAACCCTCTCCATTAAAGATAGAAGGCCTATTGATGGAATTTCCATCTGGGAATAAGAAATTTGTTGAGGCCATATTTCTTGAAGTTTCTAAACTTTCTACAAGAAACCTGCTCTGATACTACTTGTTGGACAAGTGGCCTCAAAAATTTTAAGAAGGGGGGTTGAATTAAGATTTCGTTGACTATTCCTAATTGAAAATTTCCCTTTCTTAGATATTCCCTAGATTCAATTATTTCTTTAATTGTATGTTACTCGAATAACAAATAAGGAGAAGTAAACTTAAAGAAATAAACACAACAGAAAGTAAAAGAGAATAAGGGAAGAGAGAATGCAAAACCGGATTTATACTGGTTCGACCACAACCCGTGTCTACGTCCAGTCCCCAAGCAACCCGCTTGAGATTTCTACTATCCTTGTAAAATCCTTTATAAGCAAGGAACCACAAAGGACTTCCCTCATTTGTGTTTAGTGATTACAACCAAGAAGTTATTCCCACTTCTTGCAATGAACCCCAAGGAATGTTGGTCCCTTGTGTCCAGTGATAACAACCAAGAAGTTATACCCACTTCTTGCAGTGAACCCAAAAGATGTTGGTCTTTTGTGTCCAATGATCAACCAAGAAGCAAATCCAGCTTCTTGCAATGAACCCAAGGAACGTTGGTCCCTTGTGTTTAGTGTTTGCAACCAAGAAGACCTTCTCTTGAAAACAATCACCAAGAGTAGGTCTCCTGAAAAGTTTTTTGTAAGAATGGAGGAGAGGAAGAAAACAGAATAGCACAAGTTTTTGCCCAATGAACTTTTCTTGACAAAGCAAGTGTTGGACAAAAACTTTTAGAAAGATGTTCAGAATAAGACTTTTCAAATTCATGCCATGGTCACATATTTATAGGCATTTGATGGCTCTTGAAGAAACCATGTTAAAAGTTGTGACCTTTGGAAATTTCTTCAAAACCAGTCACTTTAAAAAAGTTGTGACTCTTGGGAATTTATTCAAAACCAGTCACTTTAAAAAGGTTGTGACTCTTGGCAATTTCTTCAAAAAACCAGTCACTTTAGAAGTTGTGACTCTTGGCAATTTTTCAAAACCAGTCACTTTAAAAGTTATGACTCTGGGCAATTTTTCAAAACCAGTCATTGGTAATCGATTACCATAATGGTGTAATCGATTACACAATTTATTTTATCAAAGGTTGTGACTCTTCATGTTGAGGTTTGAAATCCAACGTTCAAAAACCACTGGTAATCGATTACAAATATTGTATAATTGATTACACTATTTTGAAAATATTTTGTCACAAGTTGTGACTCTTGAGATTTGAAATTCAACATTTCAAAAACATTGGTAATCGATTACATGCCCATGGTAATCGATTACTACTTTGTAAAACAATTATAAAATTGTTTTGGGCTTCTGGTAATTGATTACTGCCTTATGGTAATCGACTACCAGAGAGCAAAAATTTGGTAAAAGATTTTTCTTTGAAAAATTATTTTGGACAAATTGTGCTATTCAATCCTTTCTTTGAAAAATTCTTTTTATACTTGTCTTGATGCTTTTCTTGAGGTTCTTACATATCTTGAGTCTTCTCTTGAATCTTCTTGATTTCTTTAATCTTGTTTGAATGTATCTTTTTAAAAATCTTTGGCATCATCAAAATAATCTTGGAAGCTTTGCTTCTACACCATGTACATACACAACATACATCATCAACATCTCATCTCAATGTCATTATCAACATCAACATTGTCTCATCTCAATGTCATTCTCAACATCAACATCATCTCATCTCAATACCATTCTCAACATCATCATCATCTCATCTCAATGACATTATCAATAATAACAACATCATCTCATATCAACATAATCATCAATAACAACATCATCTCATATCAGTTAATATCATCAATAACAATATCTTCAGTGAATCACATTTTGCATATACATACATATATAGTTCATGCCTGAGATTCACACTCCCTAGGTCTTCAGACAACACAAGTCTAATAAAAACAATAATGTCATTTATCAATATCAGACATATTGCATCCCATTAGTTAAAACCTTATTTTTCATGAAAATCAGTATGCAACAGGGACAGGCATACATCCCCATAGTTAGGTTGATGCAATCCTACCCCCAAGGGCATTGGATAGAAGACTCCAAGAAGATTGGGCCAAAGATGCAAGAGAAGGCCCTAAGGTTCTCATGAGCCTTAAGGTAGATTTCGGGCCCATGGGCTAAGTATGAGCCCACTTATCTTTGTACATATTAGATTAAGGTTTCATTATTTTTGGGCCTTGTATTTAGGGCTCCATAATGTAGTACCCTAGAAATGTAGGATTTTTCAGCCCTTGTATTTTAGGGCACCTAGACTAGTTTTTGTATTAAGGGTAGTTTTTTAATTTCACATGCATTAAGTGAATATTTGATGTGTGTGTTGGGAAATAAATTTAATTGAATTGGGAGAAGCCCAATGCCCAATCCAATTAAATTTTGTACCAGCCTAAGGGTGAGGTAAGCATTTGCTTGCTACACCCCATTGCCACATCATATAGTCACACTTTGTGCATGTCTTTCATGCTTTACATGTCTCATGACACCTAAGCTCACTTAGTGGAGAATCTTGGACTTGATCTTGGATTAGTGGGCTGAACCATAGCTAAAATTCACTAATCATAATTAGTGAAATTTTGGCTCCAAAATTTGGCTCCACAAATTCAAGTGAAATTTGAATAGAGATTCAAATTTCCCTCCAATTATGTGTGACACTTAGGCTATAAATAGAGGTCATGTATGTGCATTTTTTCAACTTTGATCATTTGAGAATTACACTTCAAAGTTCAGACCTCATTTGAGGCACAAAATTTCATGCTCTTTCTCCCTCCAATCATCCTCTCCTACCTTCGAGCTCTTATCCATGGCTTCCCATGGTGGTAAGCTTGTTCTTGACTCATTTTCTCTTTCAAGTGGTGTCTCCAATCATCTTCCTTCCTTCTCCATTCCGCTGCCATTGATCTTCAAGAAGCAAAGGAATCCATTGATGAAGAAGATCCAAGGCCTACAAGCTCCACATGGAGCTACATCATAGGTTCCCTAACCCTAACTGATCCAATCCTACCCCCCAAGGGCATTGGATAGAAGACTCCAAGAAAATTGGGTCAGAGCTGCTGAAGAAGGCCCTAAGGTTCTCATAAGCCTTAGGGTAGATTTTTTGCCAACGTGCTGAATATGAGCCCACTGAACTTTGTACATTTTAGATTAGGGTTTCATTGTTTTTGGGCCTTGTATTTAGGGCTCCATAGTGTAAGGAGTGAGTGTACCCTAGTAATGTAGGATTTTTCAGCCCTTGTATTTTAGGGCACCTAGACTAGTTTTTGTATTAGGGGTAGTTTTGTAATTCACATGCACTAAGTGCACTATTTGATGTGTGTGTTGGGAGAGAAATTTAATTGAATTGGGAGAAGCCCAATCCAAATAAATTTTGGACCAGCCTAAGGGCGAGGTGAGCATTTTCTTGCTACACCTCATTACCACATCATATAGTCACACTTTGTGCATGTCCTTTATGCTTTACATGCCACATGACACCTAAGCACACTTAGTGGAGAATCTTGGACTTGATCTTGGATTATTGGGCTGAACCATAGCTGAAATTCACCAATCATAATTAGTGGAATTTTGGCTCCACAAATTCAAATTCAAGTGAAATTTGAATAGAAATTCTAATTTCCCTCCAATTTTGTGTGACACTTAGGCTATAAATAGAGGCCTTGTGTGTACATTTTTTCAACTTTGATCATTTGAGAATTACACTTCAAAGTTCAGACCTCATTTGAGGCACAAAATTTTGTGCTCTTTCTCTCCTTCTCCCTCCACTCATTTTCTCCTACCTTCAAGCTCTTATCCATGGCTTCCTATGGCAGTGAGTTTATTCATAACTCATCTTCTCCTTGAAGTGGCATCTCTAATCATCTTTCTTCCTTCTCCATTCCACTGCTATTGATCTTCAAGAAGAAAAGGACTCCATTGATGAAGAAGATCCAAGGCCTATAAGCTCCACATGGAGCTACATTATGTGGTATCAGAGCATCTTCATCTAGGTGATGTTCTTTTGCTTCCTCTATCATTTTGTTCGGTCAATTCACTTTAATTCCTTGTTCTTCATCTTATTCTCCATGTATATCCTCCATTGTCTTATGGTTTGATGCTTTTTAGAGTAGATTCAAAAAAAAAAAATAAACCGATTAAATCTTAGATTTACACTTGTTCTTGCCAAATATTGATTAGAAAAGAAAACACAAAAATCTAAGTGTAAATCACTTCATTCATGTTGTCTCAGAGTCATGTTTAGTCATAATAATTGTCACATTATGTTATAAGTTTGTTTTGAATTTTGATTTTATTGTTTGAATTCTAGATACCTTTTTTGTGTATTCTTTCAATTCTTAGCCTATCATTTGAATTTTGAGTCTAATTCCTGCATGTTATTTAGTTGATAACATGTTCTAAATCAATTCCAAGAAGTAGTCTTGTTGAATTTTCTTTTCTAAGTTTCCTATATGATGCCTATGAAGAAGTTGAGTTGTGGTGCTAAGTTGTGGCTGAATTTGTGAATCAAAATAAGTCTTAAGCTCTCTTTAATTGTGTTATTCAAGACAATTGAGCATAAGCAAACACAAATTGTAACTATCCAAGCCTTAAGCAACATAAACATTACTCTTCATTTCTAGGATGAAATCACTGGTGCTGGCAGCCTGAACATACAAACTTGTAAAACTTATTCGGAATTGGTAACTACAAATTTTGAGCTGAAATATTTACTGAATTTTCTAGATATCTAGACCAAAATTAGAAAAAAAAAGAACCAAGTTGATGCAATCCTACCCCCCAAGGGTATTGGATAGAAGACTCCAAGAGGCTTGGGCTAGAGCTACTAAAGAAGGCCCTAGGGTTCTCATGAACCTTATGGTAGATTTTTGAGCCCATGGGTCAATGTTGGATCCACTCTTCTTTGTAAATATTAGAATAGGTTTTTTCCTTCTTTTGGGCCTTGTATTTTGGCCATTCTAGCAGTATAGGGTTTTAGCCTTGTATTTCAGGGCATTTTGAGTAGTCTTTGTAGTAGGGACTTTTTTTTGTATTTTCATGTATTTTGTCATGGGGGCGAGCTTAGCTATTATAGGGGGTGTGTAGCTAAGCTCTAGCTTCTCATCTCAAGGAGGTGAGCTTAGCTATTAGAGAGGTGTGTGTAGCTAAGCTCTAGCTTCTTTAGGAATCTTCTCAAGGAAGCTTCTCAAGGAGGTGAGCTTAGTTATGAGAGGGGTGTGTGTAGCTAAGCTCTAGCTTCTCAAGGAAGTTTTCTCAAAGAAGCTTCTCAAGGAAGTTTTCTCAAGAAATCTTCTCAAGGAAGCTACCTAGTCTATAAATAGAAGCATGTGTAACACTTGTTGTAACTTTGATGAATGAGAGTCTTGTGAGACACAACTCAAAGTTCAACTTCTCTCCCTTTTTCTTCCTTCAATTTCGTGCTCCCCCCTCTCTCTTTCTCTCCCTCTTTCTTTTCCTCCATTGAAGCATCCTCTCCAAGCTTCTTATCCAAGGCTCATCTTGGTGGTGAAGCTCCTTCTTCCATGGCTTATTCCTTAATGGATGGCGCCTCCTCTCACCTCTTTTCCTTTGTCTTCCGCTGCATCTCCATGGTGGAAAATAACCATTAAAGGACCTCATTGAAGCTCAAAGATCCAGCCTCCATAGAAGCCCCACAAGCAAGTTTCCATCAAGTGGTATCAGAGCACAAGAGCTTCAAGTAGGTGCTCCTTAAACCTCCATTGATTTTCAGTTTTACCTTCTCTTCCATTGTTGTTTCTTCATTTTTCTCCATGTATCTCCTCACATGTCTTGTGCTAAATGTTTTTAACATGATTCTTTAGAGTTTCCACCGATTAAACTTGCTATAGAAGCTAGATTTGATTTTCTATGGTTCAAATTTCTTGTTCTTGTTCTTGAACCATGAATTGTGTTGAGTTTATGTTCCTTTGAGTTTTTGTCTTGTTATTATTTGTGGCTGAAACCTAAACCATAAAATTCTTACAAAAATATTAAAGTAGAAGAAAACCTAAAAAATCTAGAGTGACTTGTTCACCTATTGTAGTTTTGTCATAGAAGTCATGTCTAGTTATGAAACTTGTCACATAAGATTTCTTATGTTGTGCTGAATTTTATTTTCTTGTTTCTTTGTCTAACTCATTTGTTCATGAGTGTATGAAATTCTTTTAGCCTATTATTTGATTTGATTCAAATCTTTCATGTTAATTAGTCCTTAACATGTTCATGCAAAATTCTTAGAGAGTCTTTGATTGTGAACCTTTTCTTGAACTTTTAGGTTTCCTTTTGATTGTGTCTATTGTGAATTTGAGTTTTGGTGATTGAATTGCTGGCTGAAATGTTGATCCTAAGTGAATATTGAACTCCTAAAACTGTGGTAAACAATCCTAGTGAGTTCAACATACATAGGAAGGTTGAAAGTAAGCCCAAGGCAATCAACATACCATGCTTAAAAAAATATCGCTGGTGTTGGCAGCTTAGACATACAAACTTGTAAAAATTACTGGGAATTGGTTACTTTGAATTTTGAGCTGAAATTTTTACTGAATTTTCTAGACATCTGGAAACAAGTTATAAAAAAAAGAACCAAGTGATTTGGATAAAAGTAAAAAATACGAAAAATCACACAAGTTGGCAGGCAAATCAGTATCCAGAAAAAAAAAGGTGAAAGGGGAAGTGTGCTTGTTGTTTTGGCTCAAAATTTATTCTATAATTGGTGTCTATGTTATACCAATCTTAGTTCCGAAATTTGAATTGAAAATTACTATGAAAACAAGTGCCAAAGCTAGAGGTTTGTTGAGTCTTTTTTTTGTAGTTTTTTTACTCTACTCTAGAGCCATTCTAAGTTTCTCTTTGAGTCCTAGCTTGCTTCTATGTCCTTTTCATTGCTTTAATTGTTGAGTAATCCTTGAAAAATTGTCTTGTTAAAACTCCATTGGTTTAGCTTTCATTTCATTTTTTTTTTGGTCTTTGGTTATTGCTTGTCTCTTTGTTTCCTTGTTTGTGGGTTGCCATATAGGGAATTGGAAGGAGGATTGGTGCCATCCCTTGAAGAATTTGAGTCAAGAAGAAAGGGGCCAACAACCTTAAGAGCTTACCTTCATTGTTTTCAAGTTTTGTAACAAAAAGGCCTTTCATTGGAAGTGTGTTGGGAGCCTCCAATATGTTACCAAACTTCCATTTGTGTGTAATAATTTAAGGCAATTTTTCCTTAGGATAGTGAGTGTTTTGTTGGGAACCTAGAATGTGGTCATCCAAACACACTTAGGATTCGCCTAGTTTACATTTCTTGCTTACTTTCATATCTTATTTCCTTTACCTTCCATTGTCAAACCGCCTAGATAGCTTTCCTTTTACCAATTAGTTTTTTACCTTATCTTTCACACCTCTTTTAGTGTTTATTTTTGGCTAGTTTCAACCATAGTTTCTTTTACCTTTTGTTTTCAAACCTCCAACAAGAAAGAACCACAACTTAGGAACCAACATGAGTCATCATTCATCTAGTGTTAATGCCAAGGGTACTAGTCATAAAGACCCTTTATCTAGAATCTTAGATGAGTTGAGTTCCCTCAAGTTATGGAAAGAAAAATAAGAGAGAAAAGAAAAAGAAAAAAATAAGAGAGGAAGAAAGAAGAAAAATAATAAAAGAAATGAAAAGAGAAAAACATGCCTCCTATAGTGGTCATAACTCTTGTAAGAGCCTAAGTGAAGAACTTCGCGACTATTATGAAGGAAGGCATAGGTCACATCTTAGACCTCACTCCCATAGGAGAGAAATGGAAAGAAAGCCTCAAGAGGCTAACATTAACCTCCCATACTTCCATGGGAAGGACAATGTAGAGGCTAACTTAGATTGAGAAATAAGGGTAGAGCAACAACTTAAAAAGAAGTCTACTTCAAAATCTTATGGCTCTCACTCTTATCCAAAGAAAGACCAAGGTCAATGCATCTTAAGGGTGACACCTTCTAAGCCAAAAGATGATAAGGGGAGGACAATAGAAATGCAAGCCCCTAAGGCTAGTATGCAAGAGAAAACTAGCTCTATAAAGTGCTTTAAATGTCTTGGAAGAGAACACATTACTTCTCAATGCACCACAAAAACCATGATTATGAGGGGCCAAGACATTTATAGTAGCCAAGATGAGGCTACTACTTCACCTTCCTCTAGTGAAAGTGAAGATGCAAAAGGGGAAAAATCTAGTGAAGAAATCTACCCCCAAGAAGAAGGACAACCATTAGTGGTTAAAGAGAAGTGTAAGGAGGTAAGTGTCTCCTCCAAGAGTTTAGCTAAGAAGGAAACTCATTTTACAATAAAGACAAACATTAAAGAAACTTTCCCTCTTAGACAACCTCCACATTTTCTCTTTTGTAAAAAGATACTTGCTAGCATTGCCAACCTCTTGGGCTTGAGTTTATTCCTCAAGTAAAAAAGTTGTTGGATGAGGGTTTGGTTTGCAAGAGCTTAAATCCTTGTGCTTTGTTGGGGCCCAAAATAGGTATTATTAGGCACCAAGTCCCTAAAATAGGTGGTATGATGAATGTTTTGAATGGTGCAACCCTCTTTTGTAAAATCACTCATGCACCCAACTTCTTCATGGTGTGTGTACATAGGGACCCATTAGGTAGGTTTGTTCTTATTTTTAGTTTCAATACAAACTTAGGTGCTCATATGGGACACCTTAGGTTTGTCATACTTTTTGGTAGGAATAATCAATATGAAAATACAGAAAAAGGTATGTTTTATTGCGTTACTTTTCTTAATTTTTCAAATACTGATCAAGGGGTTCCCATGAACCCTAAGAGAATAAAGGTCATTCCTGAGTGGCCCACTCCACCAAGTATAAGAAAAATTTGGGGCTTCCATGACTTAACAAACTTTTACAAAAGGTTTGTCCCATATTTTTCTATACTTGTAGCACCACTCATTGAGTTGGTGAGGAACCATGTTCCTTCATGGGAAGATGCCCAGGAAATGGGTTTTTCAGACCTTACCCTACTCTAACATACTAAACACCACTAATATATGTGTTTTTATTCTTTTTACAGGTGTTGAGGGAAGGAGCCCAGAGTATGAAGAACCTCGGGATTTAAGGTCAAATCCTTTCCAAGGTGGAGGGGATGATGCAATCCTACCCCCCAAGGGTATTGGATAGAAGACTCCAAGAGGCTTGGGCTAGAGCTACTAAAGAAGGCCCTAGGGTTCTCATGAACCTTAGGGTAGATTTTTGAGCCCATGGGTCAATGTTGGATCCACTCTTCTTTGTAAATATTAGAATAGGATTTTCCTTCTTTTGGGCCTTGTATTTTGGCCATTCTAGTAGTATAGGGTTTTAGCCTTGTATTTCAGGGCATTTTGAGTAATCTTTGTAGTAGGGACTTTTTTTTGTATTTTCATGTATTTTGTCATGGGGGTGAGCTTAGCTATTATAGGGGGTGTGTAGCTAAGCTCTAGTTTCTCATCTCAAGGAGGTGAGCTTAGCTATTAGAGAGGTGTGTGTAGCTAAGCTCTAGCTTCTTTAGGAATCTTCTCAAGGAAGCTTCTCAAGGAGGTAAGCTTAGTTATGAGAGGGGTGTGTGTATCTAAGCTCTAGCTTCTCAAGGAAGTTTTCTCAAAGAAGCTTCTCAAGGAAGTTTTCTCAAGAAATCTTCTCAAGGAAGCTACCTAGTCTATAAATAGAAGCATGTGTAACACTTGTTGTAACTTTGATGAATGAGAGTCTTGTGAGACACAACTCAAAGTTCAACTACTCTCCCTTTTTCTTCCTTCAATTTCGTGCTCCCCCCTCTCTCTTTCTCTCCCTCTTTCTTTTCCTCCATTGAAGCATCCTCTCCAAGCTTCTTATCCAAGGCTCATCTTGGTGGTGAAGCTCCTTCTTCCATGGCTTATTCCTTAATGGATGGCGCCTCCTCTCACCTCTTTTCCTTTGTCTTCCGCTGCATCTCCATGGTGGAAAATCACCATTAAAGGACCCCATTGAAGCTCAAAGATTCAGCCTCCATAGAAGCCCCACAAGCAAGTTTCCATCACAAGTGATTTGGATCAATGGAAAAAATAAGAAAAATCATACACGTTGGCAGGAAAATCAGTGTCTAGAAAAAAAAAGTGAAACACAAGTGTGCTTGTTGTTTGGCTCAAAATTTGTTCTATAATTGGTGCCTATTTCATACCAATCTTAGTAACGAAATTTCAATTGAAAAGTAGTGTGAAAACAAGTGCCAAAACTAGAGGTTTCTTGAGTCTTTTTTTTTTTTAGTTTTTCTACTCTACTCTAGAGCCATTCTACATTTCTCTTTGAGTCTTGGCTTGCTTTTATGTGCTTTTCGTTGCTTTAATTGTTGAATAATCCTTGAAAATTTGTCTTGTTAAAACTCTATTGGTTTAGCTTTCATTTCATTTTTTGGTCTTTGGTTATTGTTGTCTCTTTTTTTCCTTGTTTATGAGTTGCCATATAGGAAATTGGAAAGGAGGATTGGTGCCATCCCTTCAAGAATTTGAGTCAAGAAGCAAGGGGCCAACCACCTTAAGAGCTATTAGACTAAGAAGCACTCTAAATTGAGTGAATCATCAGAGAGCACAACCACCAATATTGAGGACCATTTGTAATTTTGTAATTGGCAATTTACTTACCTTTATTGCTTTCAAATTTTTTAACAAAAAGGCTTTTCGTTGGAAATGTGTTGGGAGCCTTCAAAGGTTACCAAACTTCTATTTGTGTGTAATAATTTTAGGCAATTTTCCCTTAGGATAGTGAGTGTTTTGTTGGGAACCTTAAATGTGGTCATCCAAACACTTAGGATTCGCCTAGTTTACATTTCTTGCACTTTAATTTCTTGCTTACTTTATAGCTTATTTTCTTTACTAGTCACACCTAGTTTATCTTGTAATTACATAATACTTTCTTCTTGCTTATCACGCTTATCTTGAGTTCTTTTGAACCCTAGCTTTTACCTTTTACAAACCCCCAACAAGAAAGTGTAGAAGCAAGCTTCATGATGATGAATCAAGTAGTTTTAAAGATGACAAAAAGCCCAAAAGAATGATTTCAAGATTGAATCAACAAGTTCGAGATCAAGATTGATTTCAAGATTCAAAAAAAGACATCAAGAAGAATCAAGACTCTAGAAAAGATGAATTCAAGATTCAAGAGAAGAAACCAAGAAGCAACAAGTTAAGACTTCACAAGGGAAGTATTGAAAAAGATTTTTCAAAAACCAAACATAGCACAATTTTGTTTTATAAGAAAAGTTCTCAAAATTTTTCTAAGTTACCAGAGTATTTACTCTCTGGTAATCGACTACCAGTTTTCTGTAATCGATTACCAGTTATAGAATTTGATTTCAAAAAGCTTTTAACTGAATTTGAAATGTTCCAAATGATTTTTAAATGGTGTAATCAATTACAATATATTGGTAATCGATTACCAGTGTATTTGAATGTTGAAATTCGAATTCAATTGTGAAGAGTCATATCTTTTCATAAAATGCTTTGTGTAATCGATTACATGGTTATGGTAATCGATTACCAGTGGCACATGTTGAATAAAAAGTCAAGAGATGTAACTCTTACAATGGTTTTCTCAAGATTTCCTCAAGGTTATAACTCTTCCAATGGTTTTCTTGACCGGACATGAAGAGTTTATAAAAGCAAGACCTCGACTTGCATTTGAATAACTTTTAGAACTTCTTTGAACATCTTTTGAGAAATCTTGAAACCTTTCCTACTTATCTTTCTTCTTCTTCTTCCTTTGCCAAAAAGCTTTCTAAGTTTTTTGTTTTCCAAACCCTGTTCTTCTACAGAAAACAAAAGTATGCTATATCTTTTCATTCTCTTCTCCCTTTGCCAAAAAGAATTCAACAAGGACTAATCGCCTGAATTCTTTTTGTGTCTCTCTTCTCCCTTTTCCAAAAGAACAAAGGACTAACCGCCTAAATTCTTTTGTGTCTCCTTTCTCCCTTTTCAAAGAATTCAAAAGGACATAGTCTGAGAATTCTTTTGATTCTTCCCTTTCCCTTAAACAAAAGATTTCAAAGGACTAACCGCTTGAGATATCTTTTGTTTCCCCTTTACAAAGTTTCAAAGGACTAACCGCCTGAGAACTTTGTCTTAACACATTGGAGGGTACATCCTTTGTGGTATAAGTAGAGGGTACAGCTACTTGGGTTGTTGTAACTGAGAACAAGAGAGGGTACATCTCTTATGGATCAGTTCAAGTGGAGGGTACGTCCACTTGGTTGTTCAAAGAGAACAAGGGAGGGTACATCCCTTGTGGATCTTTGCTTGTAAAGGATTTTACAAGGTTGAAAGAAATCTCAAGAACCGGTGGTTGCTTGGGGACTGGATGTAGGTACGGGTTGTTGCCGAACCAATATAAAATTCTTGTGTTTGTCTTCTTCTTCCCTACACTTTTAATTTCCGCTGTGCACTTTAATTATCGCTTTTACTTTTAGTTAAGTTTCTTTTTCTATTCTTTACTTTCTTAACTTAGTAGTAAAAGCCTAATTAAATCTAGTAACATTAAGAAGGATAGATTTTTAATTAGTCAAGGTACATTAATAATTAATTCTACCCCCCACCCTTCTTAATTATTTCGAGGCCACTTGATCCAACAGAAAGAACCACAACTTAGGAACCAATATGAGTCATCATTCATCTAGTGTTAATGGTGAGGGTACTAGTCATAAGGACCCTCTATATAGAATTTTAGATGACTTGAGTTCCCTCAAGTTATGGAAAGAAAAACTAGAAAGAAAAGAAAAAGGAAAGGAAAGGGTAGAAATAAATCAAGATAAGAGAGAACAAATAAGAGAGGAAGAAAGAAGAAAAATAATTAAAGAAATGGAAAAAGAAAAACATGCTTCCTATAGTAGTCATGACTCTTGCAAGAGCCTAAGTGAAGAACTTAGTGACTATTGTAGAGGAAGGCATAGGTCACATCCTAGACCTCACTCCCATAGGAGAGAAAAGGAAAGAAAACCTCAAGAGGCTAACATTAACCTCCCATACTTCCATGGGAAGGACAATGTAGAGGCCTATTTAGATTGAGAAATAAAGGTTGAGCAACTCTTTGCTTGTCATCATACAAGTGAGGAAAGGAAGGTTCCTTTGGCTACCCTTAGCTTCCAAGGGTATGCATTCTATTGGTGGACTTCCCTTGTTAGGGAAAGAAGGATTCATGGGGATCCTCCAGTAGAGTATTGGAATGACTTGAAAAGTGCCCTTTGGAAGAGGCACATCCGCTCCTACTATGAAAGGGAGCTTATGGATAAGCTCCAAGGGCTTAGACAACGGAGTATGAGTGCTGAAGAGTATAGGCAATAAATGGAACTACTCCTTTTGAGAGCTAGGCTTAGGGAGGAGGAAAGAACAAGTATTGCTAGGTTCCTTAGTGGGCTTAATTGGAAGTGAGGGACAAGGTTGATCTCCTTCCATATAGGGACCTAGATGACCTAGTTCAACTTTGCATAAGGGTAGAGCAACAACTTAAAAGGAAGCCTACTTCAAAATCTTATGGCTTTCACTCTTATCCAAAGAAAGACCAAGGTCAAGGCATCTTAGGGGCTGTACCTTCTAAGCCTAAAGATGATAAGGGGAAGACAATAGAAAAGCAACCCCCTAAGGCTAGTATGAAAGAGAAGACTAGCTCTATAAATTGCTTTAAATGTCTTGGAAGAGGACACATTGCTTCTCAATGCCCCACCAAGAAAACCATGATTACTACTTCACCTTTATAGTAACCAAGATGAGGTTACTACTTCACCTTCCTCTAGTGCAAGTGAAGAAGCAAAAGAGGAAGAATCTAGTGAAGAAATCTAGTGAAGAAATCTAGCCCCAAGAAGAAGGGGGCCTTTTAGTGGTCAAAAGGCTTCTAGGAGGCCAATCTTGTGACTTGACCCAATCTCAAAGAGAGAATATTTTTCACACAAGGTGTAAATTTTTTTATAACACATGCTTTCTCATTGTAGATAGTGGTTCATGTTGCAATTGTTGCAATACAAGATTAGTTGAGCTTTGCTATCACTCCTCATCCAAAGCCTTACAAACTTCAATGGCTCAATGAGCAAGGGGAGATGATTTGTGATGTAGTTCCTATGGAGGAAGGACACCTTCTGTTAGGTAGGCCATGGCAATATGATAGGAAAATCATCTATAATGGCCTAACTAACGAGATAACCTTCACCCACCTTGGAACAAAGTTTGTGTTGCATCCTCAAACACCTTCATGGGTGGCCAAAGACCAACTAACTATGAAAGATAAGAGGGACGAGGAAGAAAAACTAGAAAAAAAAAAAAAGAAAGAGGAGAATAGTAAGGCCTTGTATCCTAAGGCCAAGGGGAAGGAAAAAAAAGGAAAGGGATTCCTCCAAGAAGATTGTTAAGAAGGAAAACCATTTTGAAACAAAAGGTGATATCAAAATAGTAATCCTTCTTAAACAATCCTTCTACCTTCTCCTATCAAGGGAAACATCCCTTAGCACTTCCATACCTCTTGAGCTTGAGGTTATTCCTCAAGTAAAGGAGTTGTTGGATGAGGGTTTGGTTCGTAAGAGCTTAAATCCTTGTGCTTTGTTGGTGCCCAAAATAGGTATTATGAGGCACCAAATCCCTATGATAGGTGGTATGATGAATGTGTTGACTGGTGTAACCCTCTTTTTTTAAATCACCCATGCATCCAACATCTTCATGATTCACATACATAGGGACTCATTAGGTAGGTTTGTTCTTATTTTTAGTTTCAATACAAACTTAGGTGCTCATATGTGACACCTTAGGTTTGTCATACTTTTTGGTAGGAGTAATCAACATGAAAATATAAAAAAGGTATGTTTTATTGCATTACTTTCCTTAATTTTTTAAATAGTGATCAAGGGGTTCCCACGGATCCTAAGAGAATAAAGTTCATTCCAGAGTGGCCCACTCCACCAAGTATAAGGGAAATTTGGGGCTTCCATGACTTAACAAACTTTTAGAAAAGGATGGTCCCATATTTTTTCTATACTTGTAGCACCACTCATTGAGTTGGTGAGGAACCATGTTCCCTCATGGGAAGATGGTCAAAAAAGGGGTTTTCAGACCTTACACTACTTTAACATATCTAACACCACTAACATATATGTTTTTATTCCTTTTACAAGTGTCGAGGAAAGAAGCCCAGAGTTTCAAGAACCTCTGGATTTGAGGTTAAATCCATTTCAAGGGGGAGGGGATGATGCAATCCTACCCCCCAAGGGCAATGGATAGAAGACTCCAAGTAGATTGGGCCAGAATTGCTAAAGAAGGCCCTAAGGTTCTCATAAGCCTTAGGGTAGATTCTTGGCCCATGGGCTAAGTAAAAGCCCACTTATCTTTGTACATATTAGATTAGGGTTTCATTGTTTTTGGGTCTTGAATTTAGGGCTCGATAGTGTAGGGAGGGTACCCTAACAATGTAGGATTTTTTAGCCCTTGTATTTTAGGGCACCTAGACTTGTTTTTGTATTAGGGGTAGTTTTGTAATTTCACATGCATTAAGTGCACTGTTTAATGTGTGTATTGGGAGAGAAATTTAATTGAATTGGCAGAAGCCTAATCCAATTAAATTTTGGACCAGCCTAAGGGAGAGGTGAGCTTTTGCTTGCTACACCTCATTGCCACATCATATAGTTACACTTTGTGCATGTCCTTCATGCTTTACATGCCTCATGACACCTTAGCACACTTGTCATACCCTAATTTCGTCCGGGGACCATCCGTTGTTGGGATGCGACCCTCGTTTGACTACTTCGAGGTACTTGGCACCCATCGTTAGGCAATTCGTGAAGTTCCGTGACATGCCGGAAGTCAAAAGAAAGCATTGTAGCACAATCCGTGAAGTTTCGTGACATGCCGGAAATTAAGAGGAAGTGTTAGTGCGCAATCCGTAAAGTTCTGTAACGTTCCAGAAGGCAAAAAAGGGATGATTACGTAATCCGTAAGGTTTCGTAACATTACAGAAAGAAAACAAGCATCGTTACGAAATTCCTAAAGTTTCGTAACGTTACGGAAAAAGAATCACCAAAAAAGAGCAAGGGGTGTATTTAGTAAAAATGGGGGTGCAAATAGCAACCAGGCCCACTTGGGCCTTCCAGAAAATTCCTCCAGAAGGCAGTTGCTTCTGGAGGAAGCAACCTAGCTAGCCTAGGCGAGCTGGGTGGCAAGCTTCTCCATTATTTTCCTATAAATAGGGGGAGAAGTGAAGGGAAAAAATGTTCAGCCCTCCTGGTATCTGAGATTCACTTAAAATTAGTGAGAAAAATTGTTTCCGTGAAGAAAATCCAAGCCGAGGCGCTTCCGTAACGTTTCCGTGGGTGATTTCGTGAAGATTTTTAACCGTTCTTCGACGTTCTTCGTTCGCTCTTCGACGTTCTTCGGTCTTCAACCGGTAAGTTCACAAAATCGAACTTTTCAATTCATTCTATGTACCCTTAGTGGTCCTCATTTGTTTCATGTGCTTTTAATTTCATTTCATTTACTTTCCATACCCCCTTTTGACGTGCTTTAGTCATTTACTTAAGTCATTTTCTCGCCTAATAAAAAAATAAAATAAATTTCCACCGATCATTTGAGTTGTAACATTCGTTAATTTCGGTTAAAATGAAATCCGACCGTTCGGTCATGCCGTAACCACGTTGGAAACCAAAAAGAGGTAAAATAATAATATAATAATCAAAAATATATTTTATTAAAATAAATCAAAAAAATCAATCGGACGTTTTTCTTTGGGATTTCTCTTCCTTAAATCGAATCGACTAATAACCAAAGTGAAACTAAGTCTAAAATAAATTCATAAACCAAACTTTTGTCATCGCCTAAAAAAGCCATTTTCAAAGGTCCAACGCCTTGAAATGGTCTTTTTCGCTTTTATTGGTTAAATGTAGATTTCTAAAAAAGCCTAAAATCAATATGTAACTTTGTTACCTCTTTCAAAAATAAAGAAATCAATAATGGTCCAATGCCTTAATGTTTTCTCACTTTTCAAAAGAATCGAAAGATTGTCTAATGGTCCAACGCCTTAAATGACTTTTCATTCAATAAAAACATATCTTGCAAAAAAGGATAAAAAAATAACTTAACCAAAACGCTTTGTTCGCAAAAGAACTACGTAGGTCTGATTTCCTCATCACAATACAGGAATACGTAGGAGCAAAGGGAAACACCCTTGTCGACCACAAAAAGATAAAAATATAAAAAGGCACAAAAAGACATAAGAACGTAAAAAGGGAAAATAACATAAATGGAAGTAATATTTGCACATTTGATTAAGGGTTGTCATCTCTTGTGACGGACGCGTGGGGTGCTAATACCTTCCCCGTGCGTAAATACAACTCTCGAACCTTTCACTTAATGTTTGTAGACCACGTCTTTTCCAGTTTTTCCGACGTTTTCCTCAAATAAACGTTGGTGGCGACTCCGCACGTATTGCTTTCTTCACGCGTCGCCCTCCCGCCGAAGGGTAGGTTGCGACAGTTGGCGACTCCACTGGGGACTGTTTTTAGAGAGTTAGGCCATTTAAATCTTGTGCAAAGTTTTATCATGACTTTCTCCTTTGTTGGTTCCCTTTATTTTTCTTGCGTTCTTTGTATATAACTCTTTGATGCTTTAGTGTGTTTTAAAATGTATGCATGAGGTAAATATTTATTCATTTGATGCACACAAACACCAACTCTATTTGCACATACGATGAGTTGAAATAAAAAAGGGGGCCCTATACCCGGGCTCGTGGGAACATAAGGAGTGGAGGTGAATCTGTGATCATGCTAGGTCTCCGACTTGCTTGGTTACAGTGAACCCTCATCTAGAGTTTTTCACTTTGATAACATATTGTTGCTAGTAGTCCCTACTGCTGCAATATGTCTTTCGAAGGGAATGATACCTCTAGAGACCATCAAGAGAGATATGACCACCTTGGGAATTATCACTAAAAGCCTTGTTAGCTCCCTCCCATATAGGTCCCTTGAATAGGGGCACGGAGCGGACACGCTGCGTGCCATTTTTCACACTGCCATGCATAAGTGTCACGTACCCTTTTGCTTATATTTTATGAATATTGTCATACTGTACATTCCCGTGTTGCGCCTTTCGCATATGCATCACGCACGGATCCTGTCGCGATTCCCTCTCTTTGGAAAACCAACGGAGGGTCCGTGTCACCTTCTTAAATACATATGTCGAGCACTTTGCTACCCCAAGATGTTGTATCTAAGAAGGAGACAATTTCCTGGGCTCCCATGTTCATAAATTGCATTTGTGTCATATGCATTTCTTCATGCATTCATCCATTCCACCCATGATAGATGTCGGAGTTTTGATTCGCGCTAGATTTTGTTTCACTTTAGTAAAACATGGGATCAAGTCAAATGCCTTCACTTAAAAAAGGTTCAATCAAGTCAAGGTCAATAGCCTATGGACCACCAGTCTAAAAGAGTTAGGGTAGTTAATGGGTAAGCTCCAGCGGCAAGCTTTTCGCAAAGCTTACGGTAAAATTTGGGACTTAGCCATGGTAGAAGTCTCCACAGAGGCCATTGCCTCCCTTGCCCAGCATTATGATCAACCATTGAGGTGCTTCACCTTTGGGGACTTCCAGCTATCACCTATGGTAGAAGAATTTGAAAAGATCCTAGAGTGCCCTCTAGGGGGAAGGAAACCCTACCTCTTCTCAGGGTTCTATCCCTCATTAGCTAGAATTTCCAAAGATAGTCCAAATCTCGGCACAGGAATTAGACCACAGGAAGCAAGTCGAAAATAGGGTGGTTGGAATACCGAGAAAACATTTGGAGGCAAGAGCAAGAATCTTGGCAGGTAAAGGCGAGTGGGCCCTGTTCATAGATATTCTCGCACTGTAGATCTTCGGAGGAGTCCTCTTTCCAAATGTGGATGGGTTGGTGGACCTAGCAGCAATCGACACTTTTCTTGCCTATCATAACCACATGGAAAGCCCGGTTGTCGCTATGCTAGCCAACTTATATGACACCTTCGACCGAAGATGTGAAAAGAGCAATACAAGGATTGTTTGTTGTACCCAGCTCTTTATGTATGGTTAGTTTCACACCTTTTTCGCCAAGAGGTAAGGCATGCTTGCCCGCTAGAAAGCCACCATTCATGCACAGAGAAAGGAGGGGCAAATTGGGACCGACTCTTAGCAAGCAAAGAAGGAGCATCTATCAAACTGGTTCCCTCGATGGAAGGAAGGAAAAAAACCGGAGTTCTTATTTCATGCGGAGGATTTCCGAATGTTCCCTTGATAGGGACAATGGGTTGCATCAATTACAATCCCGTTCTTGCGATAAGGCAACTTGGCTACCCGATGAGAGGGGCACCATTAGAGGAAGAGCTCGCACCTGTCATTTCACGAGGGTTCAGTGAGACCAATGTGGAGACGTTTCAAAAGGTCCGCAAAGCATGGGAAGTGGTACAAAAGAAGGACAAAGATCTCAGAGGCAGTAACAATGGGCCCATTGGTGGCTACCGTGAGTGGTGGAAAGCCCACGTGCAAGGTTTGGATTGGCTCCTAAGTCTGAGGACCGCTAAAAGGGAAGAAGTTGAGGCACCGGAGGAAGACGAAGAGGTGCAAGCTCTTAGGACAGAACTCGAGCAAGCTCAAACAGTCAAAGAAAGGTTCAAATCAGTGGCTCTTAGGATCCGAAAGGAGAATGCCGAACTAAGGGATGTAAATGTAGCTACCACCAAGGCCTTGGAACAAGAGACCAAGAGGGCTCGTAGGGAAGAACATGGCCGGAACAAATTCCGAGGGGCTCTGTGGGGCAGCAACAGCGAGCTTAAACTCCGAAGAGAGGAAAGGGACCAATCACGAGTAGACATTTTGATCTTGAAAGATGAATTGAAGGCTTGCTCGAGCTCCAAAAGAAGTTTGTCTCAGCGGTTATGCGAGACAGAGACCAACATGTTAGCTATCATCACCAAGTACCAAGAAGAACTAAATCTAGCCACGGCCCACGAGCATAGTGTGGCGGACAAGTATGCCCAAGTGTACGCGGAAAAGGAGGCTAGAGGAAGGGTGATCGACTCGTTACATCAAGAGGCAACAATGTGGATGGACCAATTTGCTCTTACCTTGAACGGGAGTCAAGAACTTCCCCGATTGCTAGCCAAGGCCAAAGCAATGGCGGACACCTACTCCGGCCCCGAGGAGATCCACGGACCCTTAGCTATTGCCAGCATATGATAGACTTAATGGCCCATATAATTAGAAACCGCTAGGAAGTTTGTATTGTCACTCAGATCTTGACTAGTTATAAACTTTCTGAATAAAATGAGTTTATTCCGCGTTTTTACTCCAAAGATCAGTGCGAATCAAATCACTCCCGCATTTTATCTCTAGCATGCATACATATCATGCATCGCATAAGCATCTCTTCATGGCATCATAATGAACATATTGTTCCTGCATTTGTCCGTTATCATATTCCAGCATCACATTTTGCATTGCATCATCATACATACGCGTTCAACATATTTTTTGTTCTACAAACTGCATACCTTTTGTTTTCATGTTCGCTCATGCGTGATCCTTGCGTTTTCCTCTACAAAACAAAAACAAAAAGGGAAGCATGAAAATTCATGATACATTCTTGGTTGCATATATATTCGGTACCATGAGCCAACCATGTTGGGATCATAAACCCATTTCACTTTAAAAAAATGAGTGAACATGGCACCTAATGCATGGTTAACCAGGAAATGATGTTTCTTCGGGCATCTCAATTTCATAATTACATTTTCCATGCATAGCTTAGAGTATGCCCGAGTCATTCATCCCTATGAAAGGTTGTTGAAGTATTGGCGATCAGAATTGCCATTCCTTGGATTATAGGGTTGAATTAAGCTCATGCTTTTTCGAAAAAATTTCGTCAAGTCAAGTTGAAGTATGGAAGTAACCATCTTGCAAAAATTGGGGCAAAAGATGAATCGAGTTACATCACTGCTTCGTCTACTGCCAAACACATTTAGGACTGTCAATGTCCTTGTTACTTCCAGTTTCACGTTGACCAAGATGTCATGGACCATGTTGAAAAATCTAAATTCGCAATACTTCAACTGTGTATCATTCACATACATCCGTGCTTTTCATTGGTTGCATTGCTCATTGCATTCTTTCCTTGAAAAAATAAAAAAAACAAAAATGAACTTAATCATTGTTATAAAAAAGAAAAGAACATGCTTTACGGTGCCCTTACCGAACCCGTGCTAGAGCTAGAGTAATGGGTAAAGTAGAGGAGGCGCAAGAGCAGATGAAGGCCGACATGGAGGCCATGAAAGAGCAAATGGCCACAATGATGGAGGCCATGATGAGCACGAAGAAGATAATGGAAGCCAATACGGTTGTAGTTGCCGCTACCAGCGCTATTGCTAAGGTGAACCCGATGTCCCCATCTGGCCTTAATGAAATGAATCATCCAACCTCAGATATGGTAGGAAAAGATTTGGGAAGTACGGGCGGCCCCCCATTATGCACAAATTCAAAACGAGCATGCTTTCCCACCATATGGCTTGCCTCCCAACTATACACCTCCCAATATGGCATACATTCCCCATGAGGATGTCAATAACTCCGCTCCCATACTCATTGAAAGCCAACAACCTCATCATACACATGTCTCTTAAACCGTGGGGGAGACACATGGAATGCCCCACCACAATCCAGCCGACTCCGAGCCTTACCTCGGATATGCCACTGAAGGGCAAGCAGTTGGTGATATACCCCTGCAAAACACTTTGGAGGGCCCTCAGTATCACCCACAACCACACCCCATGCATTCCACAGCGATTAAAAACCCTTATGCTATGGAAGAAATGGGAAAGGTGGATCATCTAAAGGAAAGGCTCGGGGCCATTGAAGGAGGTGAAGATTATGCCTTTGCTAACCTAGAAGAGTTGTTCCTAATACCCAAACATGGTCATTCCCAAGTTCAAGGTGCCGGACTTTGACAAGTACAAAGGGACTACTTGCTCCAAGAACCATCTAAAGATGTATTGTTGGAAGATGGGGGCATACGCAAAAGATGAGAAACTGCTAATACATTTTTCCTAAGAAAGTCTTACTAGGACAACTGTGACCTGGTATACTAACTTAGGAACCATCCTGAGTCCATTCTTGGAAGGACCTAATGGTTGCCTTCGTTAGGCAGTGTCAGTACAATTCTGATATGGCTCTGGATAGGATGCAACTACAGAACATGTGCAAAAAGGGGGCATGAATCTTTCAAAGAATACGCCCAAAGATGGAGAGACTTGGCAACTCAAGTAGCACCCCCAATAACAGAGAAAGAGATTATCACAATGATAGTAGACACGTGACCGATGTTCTACTATGAAAAATGGTGGGTTACACACCTTCAAGTTTTACAGATTTGGTCTTCGCCAACAAAAAGATCGAAGTGGGTCTGAAAGGAGGCAAATTTAATCATCCTGCTTGGACGAATGAGAAAACTGGGGCAAATGAAGAAGGTGAGGATGAGGGAGAAACCCATGCTGTGACTGCCATTCCTATACAGCCAAGTTTCCCACCAACCCAACAATGTCATTACTCAGCCAATAACAAACCCTCTCCTTACCCACCACCCAGTTATCCACAAAGGCCATCCCTAAATCAACCACAAAGCCCACCTACCACACGACCAATGCTAAACACCACCTTTAGCACAAACCAAAACACCAACTAAGAAATGAGTTTTGCAACAAACAAAAAACCTGTAGAATTCACCCCAATTCCGGTGTCCTATGCTGACTTGCTCCCATATCCACTCGATAATGCAATGGTAGCCATAGTGTGCTTGTCATAGAGAAGCCCACCGATATTGACTTTCCTCAACCTCCATTTTTTCGAGGATACGACTCGAATGCAACGTGTGCTTGTCATAGAGAAGCCCCGGGGCATTCCATTGAGCATTGTATGACCTCAAAGCGTAAGGTGCAAGGTCCAATTGATGCGGGCTGGCTGAAATTTGAGGAGAATCGCGTGTAAATCCCAACGTTGACAAGCAACACCACACATGGGGCAATTTTGAAAGCTATTGTTAGATGTCTCTAATGACTCATCAGGATTTTCAAGTTTATGCCACAGTTACAACGCTAAATAAATGGATAAATTTAACATCCTTGTCCCTCATCCTCTCGTAATTACATCTTTGCTTCCACTAGAATGTGGGTGCAAGCCATTGGTTTGTTTGCTCGAGCGACATGCGCTCTTTAGTGCTAACTTCCAAGACCGTTTAATCAGAAATTACTCATCTTGCACATTGGTGGGGGTGCCGTAAAACAACGAGTAAAGTTCAAAACAAATAAGTTTAAAAAAAAGAAGTTAAAAAAGAAAAAGAAAAAAACATTTGACTGACTTTCCAAAACGTTCATGTGACCTCATTTTATCATTCCGGAAAGTTTGTCTTTTAAGAGAGAAGTGAGTTATCAAGAATAGGATGTTGGACAAATGGCCTCAATTATCTTAAGAAGGGAGGGTTGAATTAAGATACAAAGACTATTCCCCAATTAAACTTTCGCTCTTTCTTTTTGGGATTAACAATGCACCCTTAAACATGAATTACTCAAAAGACAATCCAAAATAAACTTCTTCAAACAAAAGATAAATAGCAATAAATAAAAAAAGTTTAAGGGAAGAGAGGAATGCAAACTTGATTTATATTGGTTCGGCCACTTCTCGTGCCTATGTCCAGTCCTCAAGCAACCCACTTGAGATTTTCCACTCTCTTTGTAAAACTCCTTCTACAAAGTCTGAACCACATAGGGACAACCCTTCCCTTGTGTTCAGGAATCCTCTACAACAAGAGACCCATGGTCTCTTAATCCCTTTTCAGAAATAAGAAGAAGAGAAGAAGAAATCTCTCTTAAAAGAGATAGATTCTACAATGAAAACTAATCAAAATTCCTTATTGAATATGCGAGTGGTTGACCAAGGAATCTTTTTGAGAGGATAAGACAATTCAGTTCAGAAAAACTCTTAATCTTTTGAGAGGATAAACTTTTGGGCAATGAAAACTCTCTTTAAATTCGTGCTTCCAAGCCACCTTTGATGGCCATTCATAAACCATTTGAATAGATGTGACTCTTGGAAATTATTTTCTGAAAATCCCCTCTGGTAATCGATTACAAGACTTGTGTAAACGATTACAGGTTTTGAAATTTGAATTAAAACATTCAATAAACTGCTGGTAATCAATTACCATCCATGTGTAATCAATTACACATTATAACTTTTGAATTTGAATTTCTAGTGACTGTTATAAACATTTTCAGCTGCTGGTAATCGATTACCAGAGAGTAAATCTCAATTTAAAATGATTTAGATAAAATTCTTTGGCCAAACCTTTTGCTTTTTCAATTTGGAAACTTCTTCCTAAGATTCTAGAGATCAACTTGATCATATATCTTGATTTTCTTGGATTCTTGGATTCTTGTCTTAGAAGCACTTGATCCTTTGGCATCATCAAAACATCAAAACATCTTGCTTCTACATAGGAGTCATTCGACTTAATCCATCAACTGAAAAAATCCTTCAATTATTTCTCGAGAATCAATCGCTTCTTTCGTTCTTCCCCACTACGAGGTTGTGAAAACAAGACAACGATGGTTACCTCATAGCCCTACACTGGGGCAATGAAAGGCACCATGCATAAACCTCAAGCGAACCTAAGGGCAGATTAGAAGTTCTCACCCAATAGGTTCCCAGTTACAAGGTCATGATGAAAGATAACAATTGGTACCTCAAAGCCTTACACTGGGGCAATGAGGGGCACCGTGCATGAGCCTCGAGCGAACCTAGGGGCAGATCAAAAGTTCTCACCCGTCGATGTTTTTAAACAAAAAAGGGGGGGGACAAACTCGAGAATTTCAATGGATTGGTTAAACATCAAATGGCTCCATTGCCGTCACTCCAAAATGGTCAAGTGACTAAATCAAACAGAACATACACTCTGAGGGAGTTCCCAGAGAGATTTGCAAAAAGATAGGATGAGGTTGCATGAATTATCACCTCTTTCAAAAGGACAGTCAATCTGTATTTTCCCAAAAAATTTAAATCAAAATCAAAATCACAAAACAAGGAAAGAATGACATGAACATTGTACAACTTTCAATTACATTGCATTATTTCATATGAAGTCCACATTTACCAAATTTCACAACAAAGGTTGCATGCATCTGCATCCCTAAAACTCATGTTAACTACATAGATTTCCTACATCTAAATGTCCAATCTAATGAATTTGGGATGACCGGCCCTCTCAATGAGTCAATCTCATGTTTTCTCATAAGGGTGGACCCTTGGGTACTAGAACCTATCGCCTTTAGAGGACTACACGTCCTCACCTTCAGAGGGTTGCACGCCCTCGCCTTCAAAAGGCTACACGCCCTTGCCTTCAAAGGGCTGTATGCCCTAATCTTCAGAGGACTACCAGTCCTCGCCTTCAAAGGGCTACATGCCCTCATCTTCAAAGGGCTACATGCCCTCACCTTCAGAGGACTACACGCCGTCACCTTCAAAGGTCTACCTGTCTTCGCCTTCAAAGGGCTACATGCCCTCATCTTCAAAGGGCTACACGCCCTCACCTTCAGAGGACTACAAGCCCTCACCTTCAAAGGGCTACACGCCCTCACCTTCAAAGGGCTACACGCCCTCATCTTAAAAGGGCGACACATCCTCACCTTCAGAGGGCTACACGCCCTCGCCTTCGTAGGGCTACACGCCCTCACCTTCCGAGGACTACATGTCCTCACATTCAGAGGACTACACGTCCTCTCCTTCAGAGGACAACATGTTCTCGCCCTCACCTTCCGAGGACTACATGTCCTCACCTTTAGAGGACTACACGTCCTCACCTTCAGAGGATAACACGTCCTCGCCTTCGCCTTCGTAGGGCTACACTCCCTCACCTTTAGAGGACTACACGTCCTCACCTTCAGAGGACAACAATTCCTCGCCTTCGCCTTCGTAGGGCTACACGCCCTCACCTTTAGAGGACTACACGTCCTCGCCTTCAGAGGACTACACGTCCTCACCTTCAGTGGGCTACACGCCCTCGCCTTCAAAGGGCAACACATCCTGAACTTCAGAGGGCTTCACGCCCTCGCCTTTAGAGGGCTATGCGTCCTTACTTTCAGTGGGCTCCATATCCATACCTTAAGATAATTTAAGGTCCTCTTCCCTTAAATGCTTAACCGAGACTTGCATTCCCGGTTAAGGGGCCAGTAGTTTCCTTTTATCAGTTCCTAGGCCACCCTCTGATCTGGAAGAGGGTCACCTATGCAAGTACAACCAGAGGAGGAGGCTATTGTGCAGCTACTATGCATACCGGGGCAAGATTTCACCCGTGCCGCTGCAAAGAGATGAGTGCGGATCCTGCGCACCAACATGACCACTCTTGCACAGATATAGATGACGTTGTTACTTAGCAACATTCTGCCCAGCGACCGCAATGTCGATCTCCCCCTGTGAAAGTATCGGTTTGTCTGTGTCATTCAAACATAGGTAAGTATGCATATGGTTCAACTGATTTCTAATGCCATTTACTATTTGCAGGGATCGTGCCCACAGGACACCCAGTGGACCTGGAGACGTCCAACAGGGCCCTGGGGTCTCTAGCTTTGGTTACGGGCCTCTGTCAGTCCTACAGGGTGCCCGTTCCCCCCAGCAAGGTCACGCCATCATGACATAGGTAAGTATGCACGTCGCTCAATTGATTTCTGATGTCATCTATTGTTTGCAGGGATCGCGCCCGTAAGACACCCAATGGACCCAGAGAAGTCCAACAGAGTCCTGGGGTTTCCAGCTCTGATTATGAGCCTCTGTCAGTTTTACGGAGTGCCTGTCACCCCCAACAAGGTCATTAGGCCCCGCATTAACCGGGCTTTCATCAAGAAGTACTGCGCCCCCAGGCAGGCGCAGGGCGAGACACCACAGCAGCATTAGGATGGTCGGTGGCGGGCAACAGACGCACAGCCGCCACCTCAAGAGCACCTCAGCTCATCCACAAAAAGGTTAGAGCGTTGCCTATGACACATGGCCGACCAATAGGCGACCAAGTCCAAAGCCAAAGGTAAGCAAAGTACTAGGTCCGTGACCGACAAGTCATAAGGCGTCCAGCTCAAGACGTTAAAGAAGCGCTACTAGGAGGCAACCTAGTAACTTTTAATTTTTTGCTTGTTATTTGATCACCTTTTGTTTCGCAAGTTATAGTAGGACACACCTAGTTGCTCATGATCCTAGGAATTTGAATAAAACAAGCACAAGCTCGGAAGGTAGTCATACCTCACAAAATATATATATGTATGTTTAGGTAGTGAAAATATGCATGTATGTAAACAAATATATATATATATATATATATATATATATATATATATATATATATATATATATACTTCAAATATATATATGTATGTTTAGGTAGAAAGATACCTTAGATATGCATGTATGTAAACAAAAAAAATACTTCACAAAATATATATATATGTATGTTTAGGTAGTGAAAATGCCTTAGATATGCATGTATGTAAACAAAAAAATACTTCACAAAATATATATATGTATGTTTAGGTAGAAAGATACCTTGGATATGCATGTATGTAGCAAAAAATACCTCACAAAACATATATATGTATGTTTAGGTAGCAAGATACCTTGGATATGCATGTATATAGCAAAAATAGCTCACAAAACATATATATGTATGTTTAGGTAGCAAGATACCTTGGATATGCATGTATATAGCAAAAATACCTCACAAAAATACACACATGTTTAGGTAGCAAAATACCTCATGAAAAGAAAAAAAACACAAAAACAAACAAGGAAAAGAAATAAACACATGATAAAAAGGAAAATAGAAAGAAGAAAAATAAGTTGTGTAGCTGAAAAACCAACATGCTTTTGAAAAGAGATGATTTCCAGCTTTTCTTTGAAAAAAAAAATTCACTGATCATAACCAGTTTTTAAAAAGTGTGTACACAGTTGAAGGATAAATGCTGTGAAAGTTTTTCCGAACACCCAAGATAGACTCGGATGAATGCACAAATTGATAAAAGAACATATTTTGGAAACACACTGGGTTGACTAAAATAGAGAAAATGAATTATGAGCCCTAGCATCACATGACCAAAAATTTTTCGACACTTGAGTGTCCACATAGGTGCATGCATGACTAGTTTTGCATAAAATTTCCAAAATCATCATTGTTGCATTTGTGTCATGGAAATAATGTGGGACATTCCCTTTTATCCCTAAACTAGACCAACACCCTGACATATATCATGTTCATCCGTTCTACAAGCCTTGAGCCAAGGTCCTAACTCTCCATAAACCTTGCCCTCAAAAGAAAGCAAAAAATGAAAAAGAAAAGAAGAGAAAAGGAGAAAAGGAGAAAATTCCCAATCAAAAGGGTTAGAAGAAAAATTCCCAATCAAAGAGTGGGAGAAAGCAAAAAAAGAAGAAAGAAAATTCCCGATCAAAGATCGGAAGAGAAAAGAAGAAATATGCAGAAAGGTCTTAGGACCAGACAATATCTGAACAATAGAGATTTGTCACCAAGAAAACATGAAAAGAAAGGAAACCACGACCTAAAGTGGTCCTTTCTCTTTGATTGCCAACCAAAATCCTGTGCGTCGGTGACTTGTTCGCCTCGCGCTAAACAAAAGAAAAAACAGAAAAGGAAAAGGCCAAAAACATTCAAAGCCAAAAATTCCCACAAAAAACACAATTCCCAAGAAAAAGTCCTACCGATCCATGATCACGCATGTAATCTTTGATTTGATAGGAAATAATTTGCAAAATCAAGTCATGGCATATCTATGGTTCGCAATTAGGATGAAACACTTACCTGTGTGAGATTGATACACTTTGAGTGATTTTCCTCTATTTTTGTTGAACCCAGGGTTTCCTCTAAATGGTCATTTAGAAACGAAATGTTAACATCCAAAATCTCATTTGTGGTTATGAGAAGATTTCATCAGCATACTCCCCTTCCCCGGTAGACACATTGTTTTTCATCCGAAAAGCATATGTTGCTCTGATTAGTTGGAAGTTTTCTCTCTTTACTAAAGCATGTTCGCATTTTTGTCAAGAAAACACCGAGACTATTTTTAGTCTTACAAGTTATCCAGAACTATGTAGGTCTGAGTTCCTCATTGAGGATACGTAGGAGCAAGAGCCTCGCTTTTGTCGGCCGCCCCCACAATTTTAGTCATACTGACCCGAGTGGTTATCCGTTTAAACTTTCTTTTGCTATATCTTTCACTCAAAGCATGATAGCACGCAGAGACTAACATCGTCTTCTGCACCCTTTGTCAATCGCGGCCAACAAGCCCATTGACATGCGGATATTTACGTCATCTTCCGCGCAGACAATTTCTGTCATACTGACACTGGAGTCACGTGACATGCGGAGATACCCAAGTGGTTATCCGTTTAAACTTTCTTTTGCTATATCTTTGACTCAAAGCATGATAGCACGCAGATACTAACGTCGTCTTCTGCACCCTTTGTCAATCGCGGCCAACAAGCCCGTTGACATGCGGAGTTTTACGTCATCTTCCGCGCAGACAATTTCTGTCATACTGACACTGGAGTCACGTGACATGCGGAGATACTCGAGTGGTTATCAGTTTAAACTTTCTTTTGCTATCTCTATGACTCAAAGCATGATAGCACGCAGAGACAAACGTCGTCTTCTGCACCCTTTGTCAATCGCGGCCAACAAGCCCGTTGACACGCGGAGATTTACGTCATCTTCCGCGCAGACAATTTCTGTCATACTGACACTGGAGTCACGTGACATGCGGAGATACCTGAGTTGTTATCCATTTAAACGTGCAGAGACAGATTATGCGCCCTTTATCATTCAGGAACAACAAGCTGAGTGGGTAAATGCACAGAGACAGATTCTGCGCCCTTTATCATTCAGGAACAACAAGCTGAGTGGGTAAACGCGCAGAGACAGATTTTGCGCCCTTTATCAGTCAGGAGCAGCGAGACGGGTGATAAACATGTAGAGACAAATTATGTGCCCTTTGTCATTTAGATTTCGCAAGTTGGGTGATAAAGGCGCATAGACAAATTCTGCGCCCTTTGTCATTCAAAAACAACAAGTTGAGAGGTGGGCAGAGACAAATTATGGTCATTTCGCTCACCTTTTCGCCATTCAGAGGCGATCATGTCTGGTGGCACACAGAGACAAATTATGGTCATTCTATGTCTCGCCGCCCAGGCTCGATCGTGTCCAACAAAACGCAGAGACAAATTATGGTCATTCTGCGTCTTGTATCAACCAAGAGGAGCAAATTCGACAGCATCAGGATGATGTGTCGGTACTGATCATTTTCAATTTTTTGCAGGTTCCGCTGGCAGGGAGATTCACTGGCCGAATGATGTTTCGCTCGAACGAAATTAGTGTCTTATCTTTACTTCCCTTTTATCTCCAATAAAAGACAAGTAAAGAGGGGCAACTGTCATACCCTAATTTCGTCCGCGGACCATCCGTTGTTGGGATGCGACCCTCGTTTGACCACTTCGAGGTACTTGGCACCCATTGTTAGGTAATTCGGGAAGTTCCATGACATGCAGGAAGCCAAATGAAAGCATTGTAGCACAATCCGTGAAGTTCCTTGACATGCCGGAAATTAAGAGGAAGTGTTAGTGCACAATCCGTAAAGTTCCGTAACATTCCGGAAGGCAAAAAAGGGATGATTACGTAATCCGAAAGGTTTCGTAACATTACGGAAAGAAAACAAGCATCGTTATGAAATTCGTAAAGTTTCGTAACGTTACGGAAAAAGAATCACCAAAAAAGAGCAATGGGTGTATTTAGTAAAAATGGGGGTGCAAATAGCAACTAGGCCCACTTGGGCCTTCCAGAAAATTCCTCCAGAAGGCGGTTGCTTCTGGAGGAAGCAACCTAGCTCGCCTGGGCGAGCTGGGTGGCAAGCTTCTCCCCTATTTTCCTATAAATAGGGGGAGAAGTGAAGGGAAAAAATGTTCAGCCCTCCTGGTATCTGAGATTCACTTAAAATTAGTGAGAAAAATTGTTTTGGTGAAGAAAATCCAAGCCGAGGCGCTTCCGTAACGTTTCCGTGGGTGATTTCGCGAAGATTTTCAACCGTTCTTCGACATTCTTCGTTCATTCTTCGGTCTTCAACCGGTAAGTTCCCGAAATCGAACTTTTCAATTCATTCTATGAACCCTTAGTGGTCCTCATTTGTTTCACGTGCTTTTATTTTCATTTCATTTACTTTCCGTACCCCCCTTTTGACATGCTTTAGTCATTTACTTAAGTCATTTTCTCGCCTAATCAAAAAATAAAATAAATTTCCACCGATCATTTGAATTGTAACATCCGTTAATTTTGGTTAAAATGAAATCCGACCGTTCGGTCATGTTGTAACCACGTTGGAAACCAGAAAGAGGTTAAATAATAATATAATAATAAAAAATATCTTTTAGTAAAATAAATCAAAAAAATCAATCGGACGTTTTTCTTTGGGATTTCTCTTCCTTAAATCGAATCAACTAATAACCAAAGTGAAACTAAGGCTAAAATAAATTCATAAACCAAACTTTTGTCATCGCCTAAAAAAGCCATTTTCAAAGGTCCAACGCCTTGAAATGGTCTTTTCCTCTTTTATTGGTTAAATGTAGATTTCTAAAAAATCCTAAAATCAATATGTAACTTTGTTACCTCTTTCAAAAATAAAGAAATCATTAATGGTCCAATGCCTTAATGTTTTCTCACTTTTCAAAAGAATCGAAAGATTGTCTAATGGTCCAACGCCTTAAATGACCTTTCATTCAATAAAAACATATCATGCAAAAAAGGATAAAAAATAACTTAACCAAAACGCTTTGTTCGCAAAAGAACTACGTAGGTCTGATTTTCTCATCTCAATTGAGGAATACGTAGGAGCAAAGGGAAACACCCTTGTCGACCACAAAAAGATAAAAATATAAAAAGGCACAAAAAGACATAGGAACGTAAAAAGGGAAAATAACATAAATTGAAGTAATATTTGCACATTTGATTAAGGGTTGTCGTCTCTTGTGACAGACGCGTGGGGTACTAATACCTTCCTCGTGCATAAATACAACTCCCGAACCTTTCACTTAAAGTTCGTAGACCACGTCTTTTCCGGTTTTTCTGACGTTTTCCTCAAATAAACGTTGGTGGCGACTCCGCACGTATTCCTTTCTTGGAACACGCACCCGTGAGTCACGCGTCGCCCTCTCGCCAAAGGGTAGGTTGCGACAACACTTAGTGGAGAATCTTGGACTTGATATTGGATTAGTGGGTTGAATCATAGCTGAAATTCACTAATCATAATTAGTGAAATTTTGGCTCCAAATTTGGCTCCACAAATTCAAATTCAAATTCAAGTGAAATTTGAATAGAAATTCAATTTCCCTCCAATTTTGTGTGACACTGTCGCAACCTACCCTTTTGCGGGTGAGCGAGGCGAGGCTCACGGGTGCGTCTTCCATAGGAGGAAAATGCACGGAGTCGCCACCAACGTTTATTGAAAGGAAAACGTTAGAAAAACCAAAGGAAACTGATCATGAAGAATATTCCAGATTCGGGAGTTGTCTTTACGTTTGAGGAATGTATTAGCACCTCCCACGTTTGTCCCAAAGGACAACAACCTTAGATTAGAATTGTGTGAAATTATGTATCTAAACTTTTATTTCTTTTTTATTTTTGAGGTTGACAAAAGCGGGGCTCTTGCTGCTGCGTACCCTCCATCGAAGAGGAAATCAGACCTACGTAGTTCTTTCAAAAGGCAGTGATGTGTTGATTTTACAGTTTCGAACGGTCCATGTTAACCGATAAAAAAGCAAAGAGGACCCTTTATGGCGTTGGACCCTAAAACGTTTTTTTTTAGTGATTTTTGCGGACAAAGCTTGATTTTGTGAGTTGATTTTAGCCTTAGTTTCTCTTTATTTATTAGTCAATTCGATTAAGAAAGAAAAATCTCACAGAGAAACGTCCGATTGATTTTTTTGTTTTATTTTACTAAAAGATATTTTTGATTATTATATTATTATTTTACCTCTTTTTTGGTTTCCAATGTGGTTACGGCATGACCGAACGGTCGGATTTCATTTTAACAGAAATTAACAAATGTTACAATTCAAATGATCGGTGGAAATTTATTTTATTTTTTAATTAGGCGAGAAAATGACTTAAATAAATGACTAAAGCACGACAAAAGGGGGTACAGAAAGTAAATGAAATGAAAATAAAAGTACACGAAACAAGTGGGGACCACCAAGGGTACATAGAATGAATTGAAAAGTTTGATTTCGGGAACTAACCGGTTGAAGACCGAAGAACGACGAAGAACGAACGAAAGACAGCGGAAAATCTTCACGAAATCAACCACGGAAACGTTTCGGACGCGTGACGGAAGCGCCTCGGCTTGGATTTTCTTCACGGAAATGATTTTTTTCACTAATTTCAAGTGATCCACAGATTCAGGAGGGTTGAACGTTTTTGTTCTTCCCTCATCTCCGTATTTATAGGGAAAAGAGGGAGAAGCTTGCCACCCAGCTCGCCCAGGCGAGCTAGGTTGCTTCCTCTAGAAGGCACCGCCTTCAAGAGGAACTTCCTGGAAGGCCCAAGTGGGCCTGGTTTCTATTTGAACCCCCCTTTTTACTAAATACACCCCTACCTTTTTTTGCTGATTCTTTTTTCGTAACGTTACGAAACTTTATGAATTCCGTAACGATACTTTTTTTCCTTCCATAATGTTACGGAACCTTACGGATTAAGTAATCATCCCTTTTTGGGCTTTCGAAATGTTACGGAATCTCACGGATTGTGTAACAATGCTTTCTTTTGATTTCTTGCATTTTACGGAACTTCACGGATCGTGCAACAATGCTTTCTTTTGACTTCTGGCACGTTATGGAACTTCACGTATCGTGCAACAATGGGTGCCAAGTACCTCAACTCGGCCAAGCAAAGGTTGCATGCCATCAAACAATGGTCCCCAGGCGAAATTAGGTTATGACAGCATGCCATCAAACAATGGTCCCCAAAACGATTTGAAATAAGTGACTCCCGTCTCTCCTTCTTCTTTCTCTGCACAATACAAAACAAAACAAACAAACAAACATAATATATACGTATACACATGTTTGGTGAAGGAACCGATTGGGAAAATAACAAAAAACCGTATTTTCCCCTCACCGGAGGCTCCGTACTTGATAACGGAGGATGCATGAATGACAATCAATTCATAGGGCTCCGAATAAGATGGTGGAGGATGCATGAATGGAAATCAATTCATGGGGCTCCGAATTAGATTTGATGGTGAAGGATGCATGAACAGCGCTAGGCAATCAATTCGTGGGGCTCCGGACTCGATGGTGGAGGATGCATGAATGGCAATCAATTCATGGGGCTCCGAATAAGATTTCATGGTGGAGGATGCACGAACAGCGCTAGGCAATCAATTCGTAAGACTCCGAACTTGATGGTGGAGGATGCATGAATGGCAATCAATTCATGGGGCTCCGACTAAGATTTGATGGTGGAGGATGCACAAACAGCGCTAGGCAATCAATTCGTGGGGCTCCGGACTCGATGGTGGAGGATGCATGAATGGCAATAAATTCATGGGGCTCCGACTAAGATTTGATGGTGGAGGATGCACGAATAGTGCTAGGCAATCAATTCGTTGGGCTCCGGACTCGATGGTGGAGGATGCATGAATGGCAATCAATTCATGGGGCTTCGACTAAGATTTGATGGTGGAACAGAATGGTCCACCGGGTTCTTTCACCTAAAAGGTGTTGGATCGAGTGGCCTCATAATAATTAAGAAGGGGGGGTTGAATTAATTATTCCTAAACCTTTACTAATTAAACATTACTCTTCTAAGGCTTTTACTAAATTGTTAAGAGAATGAGGAGTAGAAGAGAAACTTAACAGAAAGTAAAAGTGGAAATTAAATGCACAGCAGAAAGTAAAAGAATAGGGAAGAAGGTGACAAACACACTAGAGTTTTTATACTGGTTCGGCAACAACCCGTGCCAACATCCAGTCCCCAAGCGACCTACGGTCCTTGAGATTTCTTTCAACCTTGAAAAAATCCTTTTACAAGCAAAGATCCACAAGGGATGTACCCTCCCTTGTTCTCTTTGAACCTAGTGGATGTACCCTCCACTAGAACTGATCCACAAGAGATGTACCCTCTCTTGTTCTCAGTCAAACCCAAGTAGATGTACCCTCTACTTGTACCACAAAGGATGTACCCTCCAATGTGTTAAGACAAAGATCTTAGGCGGTTAAACCTTTGATACTTTGTGAATGGGGATACAAAAGAATTCTCAGGCAGTTAATCCTTTGAGTACTTTTGTATAAGGGAATGGGAAGAATCAAAAGAATTCTCAGACCGTGTCGTTTTGAATTCTTTCAAAAGGGAGAAGGGAGACACAAAAGAATTCAGGCGGTTAGTCCTTTGTTCTTTTGGAAAAGGGAGAAGAGAGACACAAAAAGAATTCAGGTGGTTAGTCCTTGGCGAATTCTTTTTGGCAAAGGGAGAAAGGAATGAAAAAGATGAATAGCACAAGTTTTCAAGGTTTAGAAAAACCAGAAAACTTTGGAAAGCTTTTGGCAAAAGAAAGAAGAAGAACAAGTTCAAAGAGACTCAGAAATCAATGTGGAAAACTTGCTTGTATAAAGAATGAATTGGAAAAGATTGATTGATTGGAAAAGTATTCAAGATTGAATGAATTAATTAATAATGCAAAACAAAGCCTTGCTTTTATAGACTCTTCATGTCTGGTTCAGAAGACCCTTTAGAAGAGTTATAACTTTTAGAAAAACTTAAAACCAATTTGAAAAAGTCAAAAACCTTTTGAAGAGTTACATCTTTTTGATTTATTCAGAAACAGTCACTGGTAATCGATTACCAAATCAGTGTAATCCATTACACAAAGCTTTTATGTGAAAAGATGTGACTCTTCACATTTGAATTTGAATTTCAACGTTCAAAGGCACTGGTAATCGATTACCAAAATATTGTAATCAATTACAGCTTTTTGAAAATAATTGGAATGCTGTAAATTCAATCTGAAAACTTTTTCAAATCCATTTTGCTACTGGTAATCCATTACAACATTATGGTAATCGATTACTAGAGAGTAAAAACTCTTTGGTAAACATGCTTTGAGAAAAACCATGTGCTATTCAATTTTTGAGAAAACCTTTTCATACTTATCTTAATTAAGCGTTCTCTTGATTCTTGAATCTTGAGTCTTGAATCTTGATCTTGATTCTTGAGATCTTGAATCTTGAATCCTGATTCTTGACTCTAAACTTTCTTCTTGAGTCTTGAATTCTTCTTGATTCTTATCTTGAACTCTTGAACTGTTCTTGATTCACTTGAGTTGTTCTTTGATTGATCTTTGATTCACTTGAGTTGTTCTTTGATTGATCTTTGATTCACTTGAGTTGTTCTTTGATTGATCTTTGATTCTTTGATTAATTTTTGAGCTTTTTGTCATCTCCTTTGTCATCATCTTTTGTTATCATCATTGTTATCATCAAAACACCTTTGAATCACCTTTGAATCACCTTTGATTCACCATGAAGCTTTGCTTCTACAAAAGGCAAACATGCTTTAGCAAGGAAAAATAAATCATTCACAAGAGCACCATATTTTAGAGAAACAATATGCATATGCCAAAATAGTTTTCCTTGTAACTGAAAATGAAGGGTGGGATGTCAACGTTTAGCTTTTAAATGAACATTCAGGGGAAACGTCGGGTCAAACCAAAATTGGGAATAAAATCACTCATGGTGTATAAAAAACTCACACAGGTAAGTGTTTTACCCTAATTCCAAACCATAGCTGCACCATGACTTTATTTTGCACATGATTTCCTATCGAACCAAAAGATTACACGCGTGATCACAGATCAATAGGATTTTCTCAAGGGTGGTGTTTTTGGAGAGGAAGCTAGGTGTTTCGGTCTTTTCCTCTTTGTTTATGTGGGGCGGGACATCGCCAGTCGGGAGCGACCTTGAATGGCAATCCCAAAGAAAGAACCATTTCAAAATGGGTTTCCCCTTTTCCGGCGATCATTTACCTCGCCAAAAATTTATCTGGTCCGACGATCTTCTGTTCTCTTTCCTGGTTTCCTTTATTGATCGGGAATTATTTTGTTTTCCTCCAATCCTTTCCTTTTTACTTTCTTTCGATCTTTGATCGGGAATCCTTCTTTTCCTTTTCATTTCTTCCTTTTCATTTCTTTCTCTTCATTTCTCCCTTTTCATTTCTTCCTCTCCTCTTTTTTTGATCTATGATTGGGGATTCGAGTTTTAGCATTCGTTATTCGCTCTCCCTTGAGGAGATTCTGCTGTCCTCTTCTTCGGGGGGAAGGATGATAATTCTCTTCATGGGCCAAGGTTCAAAGTAGCTTAAGGTTGTGTCTCAACATGGTCTTTTCATCGTGCGTGCCCGATTTTGATATTTGGGGCAAAACAAATTCATCTGTCAGAGTGTCAGTTTCGGGTTAAACTTCCATATTATTTCCACGAGGCACGCGTAACAATGATGATTTGGAAACAACGTGCAAAATTAGTCATGCATACAACTAGGTGGGTACTCAAGCATCCAGTTTATGGCATTGCAATACTAAGGCTTGGGATTTATGCAAGTAGACCCAACGTTTCCAAGTTATGTTCTTTCATTGGTTCAACGAATCCATCCATTCTTATCTCGATTATTTTGGAAAATAAACTCTTAGTGTCAGTTTCTTGTTTCCAAAAGATATGTTTGCTCTCTACGAATGATTTGTGCTTCCTATGACCATAACATGCTGACCTTCAAGGTCTTTCTTTCTCTTTCCTTTTTGTTTCATTTTTCTTATTCATGTTTGCAAAAACTATACATCCATCGCTATCTATGAGAAAAGCTTTTTCTCTGTACACCTACATTCCTATACACGAAAAACTTTTTCTGTATACACGCATTAAAAAACTCTTTCTCTTTATATCAACATGGTCTATATAAAACCTTTATTCCTTTTCAAAGATTTCTTCTTCCTTTTTCAACATACACTCGTTGTTTATACAAAAATTTTATTTATATACACTCATTGCTCACACACAAGAATTTCTTTTCACACATTATTTACACACACAAAATCTTTTCATACACTTTTTTATATACAAAAACTCTTTTCTTTTCTTTATATACAGATATGACATTTTGTTCACAATGCCTCTTTATTTTTCTATTCTTGGTGTTATCATGATGTTTGTTCATTTTATTTTAGGACGACATTCCTAAATGAAAACTCTACACGGTTCCAGAATTTCAACAAACATTATCGACAATAACGAAGTAAGCACTAACGCAACAGTCCAAACAAAATGTATGCACAAAACAAATGACAATCGAAACAACAAAAACAAACGTTAGTCCCTCAAGTCATAGAAATAAAATAGCATGTAAATGATAAAGGATGAAACATAAAAAAAGAATATGAATCTGGGGATCCCATGGTCATGTGGCTCCGCTCCCTCCCAAGAAACCGAGCAAATCCGTCATCTCCTCATCCATGCGGGCCTCCTCTGCATCGCTCGGGGATCCTGCAGGCGCCTCCCCTGCCTGGGCCTCGAGCCAATCTCCGAGCCATGTGACCTCAGCCCTAAACTGATCTGGAGTAGGGCACGCAAAAGGAGCGAAACCCTGCCCCTGTTGTCTAAGGCTGAAGCGGTAGAGACACTCATGTATCTGTACCTGTCCCCGATGGTTGGCCGCCTGCTGGTGAACCAAGTGTTGTAGATAACGCTCCATGCCTAGTGACCCAGCGGGATCGGCCTGATGAGGTGGCGGTGGTGCGTCTGCGTCCTGAGGTGCATCCCCCTACGCCTGTCTAGGTGTGCAATACTTCTCAATGAAAGCCCGGGTGATCGACGGTCGGATCACCTTACTAGGGGTGACGGGAACCCCGAATGACTGGCAGAGGCCCGTGATCAATGCTGGAAACCCCAGGGCCCTGTTAGACTTATCCGGGTCTAGAGGGTGCCTGGTGGGTGGCATACCTGCAAAAAAATAGATGGCGTCAGCAATCAGTTGAGCCACGTGAACGCTCATCCATGTCAGGATGGCATACACCAGCTGACACTTCATCAAAGGGAAATCAGAGTTATGATCACTAGGCAAGACATTGTTAAGCAGCAACGTCATCCACATCTGGGTCAAGGTGGTCATGCTGGTGCGCATGATCCACACCCGTCTCCCGGCAACTGTTCGGGCGAAATCCTGCCCCGGTATGCACAATAGCTGGGCAATGGCCTCCTCGTCAAACCCGTCGGCCCTGTTCCTCCTCTGACTGAACTCGCACTCCTGGCCATCCTCCAACACTAGCAGGTCACCCAGGAATTGGCTAAGGGCATCTGCGTCAAAAGGAATCCACTGACACCTCACCCATGAACGCATGTCCCGCACTCCCTCCTCTGTGGGCCAAGAATTAGCGTAAAAATCCAGGACTACCTCAGGGTTAAACTTAGCCATGGGAGTAGCCAGCGATGTCCAATGTCTGCGAGCTATCTCCTCCTGAAAATCGGTGTACTCATCGTCCCTGAGCTGGATGCGTCTCTCTCGGTGGAACGACCATCCTTGGATGGCCTCGAAGCGCTGCTGGTGCACGGCGCTCCAGAAACGGTGACTATCAAACTCGGGGGCGGCACTGGTCCCTTCAGCCGTGGCATCCCTCCTAGATCTCTTCGCGGAAAGCTTTTTCGGAGCCATTTCCTACGAGGACAAACATTTGGAAAGTTAGTTTACAAGAAAATATCAATCATTACGAACAAGAGCCAAACAACACTTATATGGTGCAAGTGTCAACATGCACTTTACAAAACAATCACATTGGGGCATGTGCTATTTTATGACACATACCTATATACATGCATTTCCAGACGCCCACATAAAATTTTTTTGGTGAAAGGCATTTTATGACACACATCCATGTATGTTTTTGACAAGCATTTTCATGCAACATCCCACATATATGCACATTTTTTGAAAGGCTCCTTATGCTACCTACTCACAAATATACATATTTTGAAAGGCATCTTTACGCTACCTATCCAACATATACAAATTTTTGAAAGGAATTTTTGCTATATATTCACACACTTTGTAAGGCATTTTCATGCTATATATCACACACTTTGTAAGGCATTTTCATGCTATATATCACACACTTTGTAAGGAATTTTCATGCTATATATTCACATATATACATACTATTGAAAGGTTTTTTCATGCTATATATTCACATATATACATACTATTGAAAGGTATTTTTCATGCTACCTAGGCGCAAGGTATTTCTCATGAGGCAGCAAGTTCAAACTCTAGTCAAAAAACCTCTTAAACATGTTCTAATATTCATGCATCTTTTACATTCAAAACCAAAAACTTAGATTCCTAGGCGTAATTCATGCTTTTGGCACTTTAGTCTAGCTTCTACAAAACTGGCCACACACTCACAATGGCATCCATATGTGCATAATTTGTTTCACAAGCTAAGTTTCACAAAATCATGTGCAAATGCCATTGAGGCATTTCACCGAACACTTGGTGGGCGCATGTTTAGACATGAAAATCAAGGGAATGGGGGCAATGTGGCATGCCCCATTACTCCAAAATACAACCTAGGCCTAAGGCCATCCCCTACAACCCCTTAATTCATCAAAAACAGGCAACAATCCAAGGATAAATCTCTCACATTTTTTAGCAAATACATGCAACTTTGAGCACCAAAATACATCAATGGAAAGCTAGAGAGCCCAAGAATGAGGTACTTACTTGTTGGAGATGAATAATAGAGCAAAATGGAATCAAAAACGCGAAAAATGGTGACCTAAGGGCTACAAAACTCGTGAATCCCGTGAGCCTTTGTTCTTTGAATGAGGGGGGAGAGTTTTTGGTGCAAAAGCCTTCCCTCTCCCCCCTTTTTAACCCATTTCGTGCAGGGGTTGCTCGCCCAGGCGAGCTAACTTGCATTGTTTTATTTTTTTTTTGGGTATCAAATAAGTATGGATTCCTACTGGTCGGCGTTCGCTTACTCGAACCCCCTCAGGGTAGATTAGGCATCCAATACATACTGTAAAGATAGAACAGTAATAATTACTGAGGATTTAAAGGATACTATGTTGCCTTGCAGCGGCGCTTTCTGTTTGTCCAGAGCTGGGCAAGGGACGACGATCTATCATTTGTGACCCTAGCCTCTACTCGCGTCCGTCCCTAAGTACCTGAAAGTAGGAAACGACATCGCGCCGCAAACTGTGGCCGCGTTACCGTTTTACCCTGATCGGTTTCTGCCATTAGCCCCATCCCGACATTTGACCACTGCCTAAGACGATTCTGCTCTTGTCATAACAAAATATGCATGTGTATGCGTATGCATGAACTTTTTCAAATGCAACAATCTTTTTTAGTGAATACTGGTCAGGTTCAATTTTAATTAAGCGCTTGGGGCACCCCATGAACTGAGCGAAAAGGCTCAAGTTATCACAAACTGCACATGGTTTAAATCCAAAGTGAGGACTGAAGCCTCAAACCCATGTTCTCTTCTTTTAAAGAACTGTGATGAGAAAATTAAAGCGGACAGGAATCCCTGGGGGAAACCAAGAAGAACACACAAAAATAAAAGAACATGCAGTGATTTCCTCAATTGCCCCAGATCTTAAGCGTAGTATCACTTGACAACATCGGAGTTCACGGGTGAGGGTAGCTCCTCGCCATCCATGTTGGTGAGCACCAGAGCCCCTCCGAAAAAAGCCCTTTTCACAACGAAAGGCCCTTCATAGTTCGAGGCCCACTTCCCTCAATTATCTTTAACAGCACGGGATATCTTTTTCAGCACAAGGTCCCCCTCATTGAACTTGCGCGAGCGCACCTTCTTGTCAAACGCGTTCTTTATCCTTCGTTGATACAGGCGCCCATGGCTCATGGCCGTCAAACGCTTACCTTCAATAAGGTTGAGTTGGTCGTAGCGTGTTTGAGCCCACTCCGATTCTTCTAGGCCCGATTCCGCTAGTATCCTCTGGGAAGGGACCTCTACCTCAAATGGGAGTACTGCTTCCATCCCATAAACCAAGGAGTACGGCGTTGCCCCAGTAGAAGTTCGTATCGAGGTTCGATATCCATGCAGGGCAAAAGGCAACATCTCATACCAATCTTTGTACGACACTGTCATCTTCTGAATAATTTTCTTAATATTTTTATTTGCAGCCTCCACAGCCCCGTTCATCTTTGGCCGATAGGGGGTGGAGTTATGATGCTGGATCTTGAAATCCTCCCACATTTCCTACATCATTTTGTTATTCAGATTGGTGCCATTGTCAGTAATGATTTTCCTTGGGAGTCCGTATCGACAAATTAGTTCCCTCTTTATGAATCTGACCACCACACTCCTCGTGACATTGGTATAGGAAGCCGCTTCGACCCATTTGGTGAAATAATCTATCGCCACGAGAATGAAGCGATGACAGTTCAAAGCCTTGGGTTCGATGGCCCCTATGACATCTATCCCCCACATGGAAAAAGGCCAAGGGGTGGACATGACATTCAGAGGATGTGGCAGAACATTGACATTGTCTGCGAGCGCTTGACATTTATGGCATTTCCTCACATGGGTGTAGCAATCGCTTTCCATAGTGAGCCAGTAATAACCTGCTCTAAGGATCTTCTTGGCCATAGCATGCCCATTGGCATGTGTCCCAAATGAACCCTCATGGACTTCCTCAATCATATAGTTCGCCTCTTTGGCATCTACGCATCCTAGGAGGGTCATGTCATGGTTTCGTTTGTACAAGATGGTACCACTCACAAAGAAACCAGTAGCCAATCTCCTTAACGTTCTTTTGTCATTGTCGGAAATCCCTGGTGGATATTCTTTGTTCTCGACATACTGTTTGATGTCGAAATACCACGGTTTCCCATCTCGCTCTTCCTCTATCGCACAACAATGTGTCGGCTTGCCCTGAGATCTAAATTTAATGTACGGCAAATCCCTGTGTGGGGCAAGTTGAAACATGGATGCCAAGGTGGCCAATGCATCGGCCATTTGGTTCTCTTCCCGAGGTATGTGGTGGAAAGAAATGTCGTCAAAGAATTCGGCTAACTTCAAGATATAAGTTTGATAGAGTATCAATTTTTTATCCCTAGTTTCCCATTCTCCTCTCAACTAACGTATTACCAAAGCCGAGTCTCTATACACTTTGAGTAGCTTTATGTCAAAATCAAAGGCAGCTTGAATCCCAAGGGTGCACGCTTCATATTCGGCCATATTGTTGGTACAATCGAAACCCAGCCTGGCCGTGAAAGGGATACATTGATCATCTGGGGATACAAGGACTACCCCTACTCCATGGCCCAAAGCATTAGATGCCCCATCGAAACAAATAATCCATTTGTCTATATCCTCATGCGTATGCTTCTCTTCGAATAGGGCCATGATGTCTTCATCTGGGAACTCAGGGTGCATCGGCCGATAATCTTGGAGGGGTTGTTGGGCCAAATAATCTGCCAAGGTGCTTCCCTTTATCACCTTTTGGGTGACATACACAATATCAAATTCAGATAGTAGTACCTGCCACCTAGCGATTCATCCCGTGAGGGCCGGTTTCTCAAAGATGTATTTCACGGGATCCATTTGGGAAATAAGCCAAGTGGTATGACTGAGCATGTACTGTCTAAGACTATGTGATGCCCATACCAAGGTGCAACACGTCCTTTCCAACATTGAGTAATTCATCTCACAGGCGGTAAACTTCTTGCTTAAATAGTAAATGGCTTGTTCCTTCTTCCCAGAGTCACGTGCTGACCCAACACGCACCCCATAGACTCGTCTAACACAGTCATGTACGGGAAAAGAGGTCTTCCTGTTACAGGTGGCATGAGCACCGGGGGATTCGCGAGGCTCTGTTTGATTTTTTCGAAGGCCTCTTGGCAGTCGCTATTCCATAAGACCGCCTGGTTTTTACGCAATAGTTTGAAGATGGGCTCGCAGGTAGGGGTGAGTTGCGAGATAAATCTCGCGATGTAATTCAACCTGCCCAGGAAACCTCGAACCTGCTTCTCCGTGCGTGGCTCTGGAATTTCAAGAATGGCCTTCACTTTCTCGGGATCTATCTCTATCCCTTTCTGGCTCACGATAAAACCCAACAACTTTCCCGACTTTACCCCGAAGGTGCACTTGGCGGGGTTTAGTTTCAGTTGGTATTTCCGCAGCCTTCCAAACAGCTTATGCAGATTGACGAGGTGTTCGTCCTCGGTCTGAGATTTGGCAATCATGTCATCTACGTAGATTTCTATCTCTTTATGCATCATGTCGTGGAATAAGGCTACCATGGCACGTTGATAGGTTGCCCCATCATTTTTTAGCCCGAAGGCCATCACTTTGTAGCAGAATGTTCCCCATAGGGTGACGAAAGTGGTCTTCTCCACATCTTCGGGTGCCATTTTTATCTGGTTATACCCTGAGAAACCATCCATAAATGAGAAAAGGGCGAACTTAGCTGTATTATCTACTAGTATATCAATGTGTGGTAAGGGAAAATTGTCTTTAGGACTGGCTCGGTTTAAATCACGATAGTCTATGCACATTCGCACTTTGCCATCTTTTTTTGGGATAGGGACAATGTTGGCTACCCACTCCGGGTATCAAGCCACAGCCAAGAAACCCGTATCGAACTGCTTTCTCACTTCTTCTTTAATTTTCAAAGACATTTCGGGTCTCATCCTTCGTAATTTTAGCTTAACCGGGGAAGACCCAGGATTCAATGGCAACCTATGCTGCACAATGTCGAGGTCCAGACCTGACATGTCTTGGTACGACCATGCGAAGATGTCTTGATATTCTTCAAGAAGGGTTACCAAACCTTGGCGGATAGGTACGGTCATATCGGTTCCTACTTTCACTTCTTTCTTTCCCTCTCCGGTCTCTAAGTCTATCAGTTCGGTTTCCTCTTGGTGAGGCTTCATTTTGCGTTCTTCCTGAGCGATCAATCTCTCCAACTCTGGTGAAAAGACGTCCTCTTCCTCTTCTTCGTTTTTTGTTTGACTTACTTCTCGGTCAAAATCGATTATCAAACCCTTGTTGTTAGGATCCTCAAAGGATCGATCCTCACATCTATACCATTCAAGACAAAAAAACAAAAACATGCAAAATGATATGAGAAAAGGTGGAATCGCAAGAACAGATGAAACAAGATCTCTTTGTTATTTAATAAGGTAGGTTTCACAAAACAAAAGAGAAAGGAATCTATAGCTTCCAATTACATTGAATCAGCGGTATAGACTTCCGACTGGCTCGTCACATGCCAGTTCCCCTATTGGAAATTGGGATGGCACGGTCGCACGAAACTCGGCGGATCTTGTAGAGCCTCTTCTCCTATTGCTGCCACCTCTTCCTCGAACATTATCCTGGCACTTGTGAAACACTGGCTAACATGACCGGGCCATGCCCTATCTGCCCGGAGTCTTGACGGTGCATTCCTTCTTCCAGGTTTCCCGGGCTCATACCCCAACCCATATTTGTGCGGGTTACCCCTAATGTCAACCACATCGGCATTCCCGTGGTTGTCCCTGCCCAGACCCATTCCGGGCTCATAATCGTGCCTGAGCATTACCCGTGCCACCATCAGGGCCGCATTAGAGAAACAAGGTAGCAATGGACTTGTTTCCACAGAGGCACAACTTACCACCTCGAAGGATTGGAAAGTTGTTTCCAAAAATTCCTTCGCTGCCTCTACATATGGTGCCGAGGAGGGGCAGCTTACCAATATATCCTCTTCGCCTGACACTATCACTAGGAGTCCACCAACCGCGAATTTCAATTTCTGGTGAAGCGTCGAAGGGACCACTCCTAGCGCATGAATCCATGGCCTCCCTAAAAGGCAGCTGTAGGCCGGATTTATGTCCATCACTTGGAAAACCACATTGCAAGTGTGGGGGCCTATCTGAATGGGGATGTCAATTTCCCCCATCACCTCCCGCCGACTACCGTTGAAAGCTCGTACTACCATCGAACTCGGTTTTATACGTGACGCATTAAAAGGAAGTTTCTCCAAGGAGGTCTTTGGCATCACATTTAAACTTGAACCATTATCGATGAGTACCTTAGCGACAACATGGTCCATGCATCTAACATACACATGTAGAGCTTTGTTGTGCCCTCTCCCCTCAACTGGAATCTCTTCTTCCACGAACGCGAGATAGTTATTGGTAGTTATGTGATTAACAATGCCTTCGAAACCCTCGACTGAGATATCGTGTGCTACGTGGGCTTCGTTGAGGACCTTTACCAATAGTGCACGATGAGGCTCGGAGCTTATGAGTAGTTTGAGCAAGGAGATCCTTGCTGGAGTTTTATTCAATTTCTCAACTACTTTAAACTCACTTTGTTGGATGAGACGAAGGAACTCATGAGCCTCTTCCAAGGTCACCACCGCCTTTCCTTGGAGACCTTCCTTCTTTTCAGCTCCCTTTACTACCGGGGGATCCACTTCTTTTGAAGGGGTGGTCGCGCCTGTGGACTCTTGGGTCATGGGTGCTTTCCCCTTGGAGGGCAATTCCACCGAGTGAGGGGGAGCAAACACCCGGCCACTGCGGGTTATGCCACTAAGGCCAGTAATGTTGGTCACCTTGGCTGACAAGGAGTCAACCTCGGTTGCAGCCCCTTCTCCAAAAGCGGGAGGGGTATATTTCCATGGGACGGCCTTATTGCTTTGATAGGAAAATGGCGTCAGCTTGGGCACTATCGGGGGGTACTCGGATCTGGGGCTGGTCATATTCCTAGTGAAACATATTACTAGGGCTTTGGGGGTTGGGGGAGCCTTCCTTTCTGCCGACTGTGTGCAAATCTGCGGTTCTTCCCTACCTCTCTCGGACACTTCGAGCTGCCCCCAGTCCACGAGCCGTTGAAGTAGCTCTTCCACCGCGGGGCAAGTTTCCATGTCGTGTAATTCCCCGAGATGAAACAGACATTCGTCGCTTTTGTCTCCGCCACAAGAGACCATGCATGCTGCCTGCAACGACTGGTAGATGAATCTTCTAGATGTAGCCACATCTTCTAATCTCTTTGACCCTGACGGCCTATCCTTTTCGATGGCGTTTACGCTAGCTCCTCCATGATTGGCTAGTGGATTGGTCTTAACGTTGGGGCCCTCTTCTTGAAATGATAGTCAGCCGACATTTATTAGGTGTTGCACCTTATACTTGAATGGCAGGCAAGAATCAATGTTGTGTCTGGGGGCTCCACTATGGTATGCGCACGTGGCATTTGAGTTGTACCACTTGGGGTATGGTGACTAGAAGACCTTCCCGGGTATGGCCACCACCAAATGGTTTTCCAATAATGAGGGCCATAACTCAGAATACACCATGGGAATAGGAGAGAACTGGTCTCTCGGGGAGCGTCGTGGATTGTCATAGCTCGTGCCAGGAGTCGTATTATTGGCTGGCCGGGGTGTGGCTGGAGACACGTGTTGTGCAAGCATTTTTTCTATTGTGTCAGGCCCTTCTACTTGAGTTGGGAGGGAACTTCCGGCTCGGATCGAAAAGTTCGGGTGGTTGTGTTGGTATGAGTTTTGAGCATTTTGGGGCGTTTTCATCCACGTTGGGGCGGTGGTGACCGCGTGGGTATCCCCTTCCTTTTTCCGTGTGCCCACCACTAGGGCTCTTCTATTGCTGTTGGGGCCAGCGTTGGAGGCGTATTCCAACTTGCCTTTCCTCAGTCCGGACTCTATTCTTTCTCCGGCGAAGACGAGGTCTGCAAAGTTGGCCGGCATATATCCTATCAGCTTCTCGTAGTAGAACGTAGGCAGCGTATCTACCATAATCGTGATCATTTCCCTCTCAGTCATAGGTGGGATGACTTGGGCTGCTAGGTCTCTCCACCTTTGAGCATATTCCTTGATGGACTCATGTTCCCGTTTGCTCATGCTCTGAAGTTGGTTCCGATCGAGAGCCATATCTGTGTTGTATTGGTACTGCCTAATGAAAGCAGTTGCCAAGTCTTTCCACGACCGGACCTGAGAGGCTTCCAGATTTGTGTACCACGCCACTGCTGCTCCGGCTAAGCTGTCTTGAAAGAAGTGCATTAACAGCTTTTCATCCATGGAATATGCCCCCATCCTTTGGCAATACATCCGAAGATGACTCTTTGGACACGTCGTCCCTTTGTACTTATTGAAATCTGGTACCTTAAACTTGGGAGGAATGATGATGTCAGGTATCAAACACAAATCGGCTAAATCTGAGAAAGGATAGTTGCCGAGGCCTTCCACCGCTCTCAACCTCTCTTCAAGCAGATCGATCTTTCCCTTGTCTTTTGAAATGGGAACGAGTTCCTTAACGGGAGCGGATTGAGACGGGGCATGGCGGATTATGTTTGGTTGGGGCAACTCATGGGGGGTCGGTTCCCTTGGAGGAAGTAGAGGGCCTAAATGGACATCGCCTTCATCATCTTCCTGCAGAGGATAGTCGGCATGAGGAGGGAGTTGCCCCTCGAAGGCAGGGGCTTGGCTCAAATCGTCTGGAGCGGTACGAGGAGTGAAGTCTGGAGGCAAACCATAAGGGTAGGCTTGAGGACTATACCTCCGATTGAAACCCGTCGCGCTTCAGTCCCAGCCCAAGTTCATTGCAAGCTATAGCACTGGTTCCGCTTCCTTAGCTGTATTGGAAGCGGCCGCCGTAACATTTTCTTCTATTGATTTTTGAATTTTTAGCATGGCTTCCGTGATAGAAGCCATCTGATCTTTTAAAGCCGACATGTCGGCCTTCATCTGTTCTTGCACTCCCTCTTTGTTATCCATCTTGCTTTTGGATCGGGTGTTATAGGGGTGCCTTTGCGCTTTTTTAGTTATGGTGAGTTTCCTAAAGAAACAAACAGTGGTGGGCATGCCACCAAATCATGAATATGCTAATGAATGATCAGAGCACTTAGATCCACCTCAAGGCCTTTTTAGACAACGTGATGAGTTTCAGAACTTCTCTTTTTATAAAAAGGAACAAAAGTTTTCATCTAGCCAAGATTTTACAAAAGTGTTACAACAAAACCTAGCGGTTTCTAATTATATGGGTCATTAAATCTATCATATGTTGACAGTAATTGATTAGCCCGTGAATTTCCTCTGGGGCTGAACACACTTCGGCCATGGCCCTTGCTTTGGCTAGTAGTCGCGGGAGGTCTTGACTTCTATTTAAGGTCAAGGCGAACCTATCCATCCACATGGTCGCTTCTTGATGCAATGCATCAATCACCCTCCCTCTTGCTTCCTTCTCGGCGTATGCTTGTGCGAAGTCCTCTACTAGCTTTTGCTCATGGGTCAAAGACCGATTTAACTCTTCTTTGTACTGCCCTATTATAGCTAGCATGCTTTGCTCCGTGGCTTCTAAGTGTTGGGCCAAACCCTTCTTGGACCTTGAGCAAGCAGCTAACTCCTCCTTTAAGACCATGCTATGTACTCGTGATTGGTCTCTTTCTTCCCTTCGAAGCTTGAGCTCATTGTTGCTGCCCCACACAGCTTCTCGGAATTTATCTCGGCCATGCTCTTCCTTGCGAGCCCTCTTGGTTTCTTGTTCAAGGGCTCTTGCGGTAGCTATATTTATATCTCTTAGTGTGGCATTCTCCTTTCGGATTTTAAGAGCTGCTGATTCGAACCTCTCTTTGACTGTTTGGGATTGCTCGAGTTCTGCCCTAAGGGCATGCACCTCTTTGTCTTCCTCCGGTGCCTCAACTTCCTCCCTTTTAGCGGTTCACAAACTCGGGAGCCAATCCAAACCTTGCACGTGGGCTTTCAACCACTTTCGGTAGCCACCGATGGGACCATTGTTACTGCCCCTAAGTTCTTTGTCCTTCTTTTGCACCACCTCCCATGCCTTGCAGACCTTCTGAAGTGTCTCCATGTTGATCTTATTGAAACCTCGTGAAATGACAGGCGCGAGCTCTTCCTCTAGCGGTGCCCCTCTCATAGGGTAGCCAAGTTGCCTTATAGCAAGAACGGGATTGTAACTGATGCAACCCCTTGTCCCCATCAAGGGAACATTCGGAAATCCTCTACATGAAATAAGAACCCCAGTTCTTCCTTCTTTCCATTGAGGGAACCAGTTGACAGACGCTCCTTCTTTGTTTGCTAAGAGTCGGTCCCAATTTGCCCCTCCTTTCTCTGTGCATGAACGGTGACTTTCTAGCGGGCAAGCATGCCTCACCTCGCAAAAAAGGTGTGAAACCAACCATACATAAAGAGCTGGAGTACAGCAAACAATCCTCGTACTGCTCTTCTCACATCTTCGGTCGAAGGTGTCATATAGGTCGGCTAGCATAGCGATAACCAGGCTTTCCTTGTGGTCATGATAGGCGAGAAAAGCGTCAATTGCTGCTAGATCCACCAACCCATCCACATTTGGAAAGAGGACTCCTCCGAAGATCAACAGTGCGAGAATGTCTATGAACGGAGCCCATTCGCCTTTACCCGCCAAGGTTCTTGCTTTTTCCTCCAAACATTTTCTCGGTATTCCAACCACCCCATTTCTTACTTGCTTTCCATGGTCTAATTCCTGCGCCGAGATTTGGACTATCTTTGAAATTCTAGCTAATTAGGGATAGAACCCTGAGAAGAGGTATGGTCTCCTTCCCCCTATAGGACATCCTAGGATCTCTTCAAATTCTTCCACCATGGGTGACAGCTGGAAGTCCCCAAAGGTAAAGCATCTCAATGGCTGATCATAATACTAGGCGAGGGAGGCAATGGCCTCTGTGGAGACTTCTACCATGGCTAGGTCCCATATTTTACCGTAAGCTTTGCGAAAAGTTTGCCGCTGGAGCTGACCCATCAACTGCCCTGACTCCTTAAGGCTGGTGACATCTAGGCCCTTAATCTTGACTTGATAAAATCTTTTTCCGATTTGATTTGTCCCCATCATTTACCTAAAAAGGGGTGAATCAAGGCTCTGATATGAATGATGCAATGCACATGCATGAAACGAAAAGAAGAAAAACAAGTGGTAATTTACATATACGAGACTGAAAAAGATCCATCTTTTTAATACTACACTCTAGGCATTGCGGCGCCCCAACGTATGCATTAAAAAGTGACGCGTTACTCTAAAGAAACAAGATATCACTAGACATACAGCAAAACTATAATTTATGTGTTATTCGCAGAAGAATGCATGAGAACAAACGGTACCGAGCGTGCTTGCTTCATGCCCCTATTTGGGGACCTATAGGATAATATCTAGGGGTCTCTAATAACTACTCCCAATGATCCATATCTCACACAGATGTTTTCTAGAGGTATCATCACTCAAGATAATAATATTGCGGCGGTATGGAATACCAGCGACAACACATTATAAAGAGAGAAAGCTCTAGACGAGGTTTCACTATTATCAAGCAAGTCGGAGACCTAGCATGACCATAGATCCACCTCCACTCCTTAGATTTCCATGAACCCGGGTATAGGGCCCATTTTTACTCAAACCCGTGGGTGCTTAGAATGCGGTGTAAAAATGTGGAAAAGACAACATCTATTATTTTTTACACAGTTCAAGAAAAAACGCACACACAAAGTTTCATAATTCCACACTTTCCTAAAATAGGCCTAACTCACAAAAACAGTCCCCAGTGGAGTCGCCAACTGTTGCAACCTACCCTTTTGCGAGTGAGCGAGGCGAGGCTCATGGGTGCGTCTTCCATAGGAGGAAATTGCGCGGAGTCGCCACCAACGTTTATTGAAAGGAAAACGTTAGAAAAACCAAAGGAAACCGGTCATGAAGAATATTCCAGATTCGGGAGTTATCTTTACGTTTGAGGAAGGTATTAGCACCTCTCACGTTTGTCCCAAAGGACAACAGCCTTAGATTAGAATTGTGTGAAATTATGTATCTAAACTTTTATTTTTTTTTTTATTTTTGAGGTCGACAAAAGCGGGGCTCTTGCTCCTACATACCCTCCATCGAAGAGGAAATCAGACCTACGTAGTTCTTTCAAAAGGCAGTGATGTGTTGATTTTACGCTTTCGAACGGTCCATGTTAACCGATAAAAAAGCAAAGAGGACCGTTTAAGGCGTTGGACCTTAAAACGTTTTTTTTTCAGTGATTTTTGCGGACAAAGCTTGATTTTGTGAGTTGATTTTAACCTTAATTTCTCTTTAGTTATTAGTCAATTCAATTAAGAAAGAAAAATCCCACAGAGAAACGTCCGATTGATTTTTTTGTTTTATTTTACTAAAAGATATTTTTTATTATTATATTATTATTTTACCTCTTTTTTGGTTTCCAACGTGGTTACGGCATGACCGAACGGTCGGATTTCACTTTAACAGAAATTAACAGATGTTACAATTCAAATGATCGGTGGAAATTTATTTTATTTTTTGATTAGGCGAGAAAATGACTTAAATAAATGACTAAAGCACGTCAAAAGGGGGTACGGAAATTAAATGAAATGAAAATAAAAGTACGCGAAACAAGTGGGGACCACCAAGGGTACATAGAATGAATTGAAAAGTTCGATTTCGGGAACTTACCGGTTGAAAACCGAAGAACGACGAAGAACGAACGAAAGACGGTGGAAAATCTTCACGAAATCAACCACGGAAACGTTTCGGACGTGTTACGGAAGCGCCTCGGCTTGGATTTTCTTCACGAAAACGATTTTTTCACTAATTTCAAGTGATCCACAGATACCAGGAGGGTTGAACGTTTATGTTCTTCCCTCCTCTCCCTATTTATAGGGAAAAGAGGGAGAAGCTTGCCACCCAGCTCGCCCAGGCGAGCTAGGTTGCTTCCTCCAGAAGGCACCGCCTTCTGGAGGAACTTCCTGGAAGGCCCAAGTGGGCCTAGTTGCTATTTGCACCCCCCCTATTTACTAAATACACCCTCTGCCTTTTTTTCCTGATTCTTTTTCCGTAACGTTACGGAACTTTACGAATTTCGTAATGATACTTGTTTTCCTTCTATAATGTTACGGAACCTTACGGATTACGTAATCATCCCTTTTTTGGCTTTCGGAATATTACGGAACCTCACGGATTGTGTAACAATGCTTCCTTTTGATTTTCGGCATGTTACGGAACTTCACGGATCGTGCAACAATGCTCTATTTTGACTTCTGGCACGTTATGGAACTTCATGTATCGTGCAACAATGGGTGCCAAGTACCTCGAATCGGCCAAGCAAAGGTTGCATGCCATCAAACAATGGTCCCCAGACGAAATTAGGGTATGACAGACACTTTGGCTTTAAATAGAGGCCTTGTGTGTACATTTTTTCAACTTTGATCATTTGAGAATTACACTTCAAAGTTCAGACTTCATTTGAGGTACAAAATTTCGTGTTCCTTCTCTCCTTCTCCCTCCACTCATTTCCTCCTACCTTCAAGGTGTTATCCATAGCTTCTTATGGTGTGAGCTTGTTGTTGACTCATCTTCTCCTTGAAGTGGCATCTCCAATCGTCTTTCTTCCTTCTCCATTCCACTACCATTGACCTTCAAGAAGCAAAGGACTCTATTGATGAAGAAGATTCAAGGCCTACAAGCTCCACATGGAGCTACATCACTAACTATGGTATCAAAAGCCGTAAATTATAATAAACTCCCTTCACCTATCGTGAGCTCTATGTCAGTTCCTCTTTGCGTCGCTCCGAGACCTCTCTCATTCATGTTTGTCAGTCCAAACGCAAGCTTCTACATACAAAATTGAAGGAAATTTAGTATAGATTTCAGAAATAAGGTTAATGAAAACATTCGGGGTTAATTACCCTTGTCAAAACATAAAGGGCTAAGGGGGTGTTTTAGATTCTACTAAAAGGAGATGTCATTTTAAAATTCCGATCACGCCAATGTGACCGAGGTTTAGTGAAGGCAACAAAAATAAAATCAATTTTATAAAAAGGTAACTTTTACAACGTCTCATTTTCAAGGATTCTTCAAAATAAGTGTAAAAAAATCCTATTACAGTACCCAAAACACAAGAGACACTAAGATAAACTCAAACTAATTAAGAGAAAGGCTTAGAAGTCAAGATTACCTCAGAAAAGCTACGAAAAAAAGGATTGAGGGATTTTTCTCCACTGAATCCTTGAGGTGGATTCTAAGGATTTTGCTCTGATTAAAATGTTCCTCATGGTGTGGTGGTTCGACAGCAAGCAATGGCGACTCGTGGTGGCCACCGATGGTCGTGGGTGGTGGAGAACGTATTTATAATCTGCAAATCTCACTAAGCGGGAGTCCACTTTTGGCACTAAGCGTGACAATTCTCGCTCAGCACAATTTCCTCTCGGTTTGGAATTGCGCTTAGCACGCTTCTTGCACTAATCAAGAGGTCAAAATTTCTTATTTTAAAGATCCCACAAGAAGAAAATCACAGATGACTAATTCACACCATACCTCAACTTATTCAAGTCAATCATATAATCAAATAACATGATAAATATAATTAAACATCGATTTACAAATTTCAGGTGTTACAGCTACTATGAAAGGGAACTTATGGATAAGCTCCAAAGGCTTGACAAGGTAGTATGAGTGTTGAAGAATATAGAAAACAAATAGAACTACTCCTTTTAAGAGTTGGACTTAGAGAGGAGGAAAGAACAAGCATAGCTAGGTTCCTTAGAGGACTTAATATGGAAGTGAGGGACAACGTTGAACTCCATCCATATAGGGACCTAGATGGGCTAGTCCAACTTTGTATAAGGGTGAAGCAACAACTTAAAATAAATCCTTCTTCAAAATCTTATGGCTTTCACTATTAACCAATGAAGGACCAAGCCCAAGGAATTTTGGGGGCTGCACCTTCAAAACCCAAGGAAGATAAGGGTAAGACCACAGAGAAATCCACCCCTAAGACTTGTTCCTAAGCAAGGACTAGCTACATTAAATGCTTCAAATGTCTTGGGAGAGGTCACATTGCCTCTCAATGCCCCACAAAAAAAAACCATGATTATGAGGGGTCAAGACATTTATAGTAGTTAAGAGGAGATTACTTTTTTCCCTTCCTCTAGTGGAAGTGAAGATGAAGTAAGGGGTGAAGAGTCTAGTGAGAAAGTCTACCCCTATAAAGAAGGTGACCTTCTAATGGTTAGAAAGCTCCCTGAAGGCCAATCTTTTTATCTATCCCAATCCCAAAGAGAGAACATCTTTCATACAAGATGCAAAATTTTAGATAAAACTTGTTCTCTCATTATGGATAGTGGATCTTGTTGCAATTGTTGTAGCACAAAATTAGTTTCCAAGTTGAACCTCACTATCATTCCCCATCCAAAACCTTATAAACTTCAATGGCTCAATGAGCAACGGGAAATGATAGTTAACCAACAAGTGAAGGTACCTTTCTCCATTGGGACATATAAGCATGAAGTTAATTGTGATATAGTTCCCATGGAGGCAGGGCATATTCTCTTAGGAAGGCCATGACAATTTGATAGGAAGATCGTTTACAATGGCCTAATTAATGAGATTACTCTTACCCATCTTGGCACTAAATTTGTGTTGCATCCTCAAACACCTTTACAGGTAGCTAAGGATCAAGTACAAATAAAGCTCATATGGGATGAAGAAAAGAATAGAAAATGAAAAGAAGAACAACATTTAATGGTTAAGGAGGAGTGTAAGGAGGGAAGTATCTGTTCGACGGCCGGCAAGTGCACCGAATTGTACAAGTAGTATAAAATGGTAAGTGAATACCAAGTATCAAACTCTCGAGGAACTTGTTTTACTTGGTAAAGCTGTGGTTCAGTAAATAAGTGTCTTTGGATGAAAGTTTGGTGTGTGTTATGGAAAAGTATGCAAACTAAACTATTCAAAAGTAAATCACGTGAGTAGTGGTGTGTAAAGACAGATAAAAAACGTGTTGGTCTTCCTACTGGATGACTGATGTTATTAAGGATGTTCTCTGCCTAACAATGTTCATGTTTTCTATGTTGTCTCCTGGACTACTAAACCTCGATGTCTCGTGCATGTTTAGCCTAATCCTAATCAAGCGTCATCCTCAAATCCCTCTTGTTGGACTAAACTTAACCAAAACTGCATTAAGACATAACATAATAAAAACTAGGTTATCAAACCCCGATGTCTCATGAAAATACGATACACTAGCCCTGTCCTATCAGGTTCTAAGGATCAAACCATTTCCCAATGTTGAGTGACCCTAACTAAGCATGCAAGTGTGTGATCAAGGCAAAGGCACACTAGAATTAAGTACTGATAGCACAATGAACGTATAAAACATCATTAGATAGATATGAAAGTATTTACATCAAGTACCCCATAGGAAGAACCAACTGAGGATTTAACTCTCCATAGCAGGGAAGCTTCCTTTACAACAATGAGAAGAGAAGATGAAAGATAGAAGAAATACAAGTAGTGGGGATGTCTCTTCCACCTCTAGAAACCTCACAATCTCTCAAAATCTCATCCAAAGCTCCGCAAGATGGCTTCCTCTTCAAGCTCAGCTCTCTCTCAGTCTCTCCAGAGCCAAAAACTCTCAAAAAAAAACTCCCCCGTTTCATAAATCATGATTTCAACTTAAATAGGCAATCCTGTTGGTGGATGTGTGCTTAGCAGAAGATGAGCTCGCTTAGCACACGTAAGTGACTTCTGGCTTAGCGCCAATCACACTCGCTTAGCCTAAAGGTGACAACGGTGCACTTAGTGAGTTAGCTTTTGCTCAGCGCCTCTATACAGCTTATCCTTCTTCCAGAATTGTCCATGCGCTTAGCCATCAGATGGAGCGCTTAGCGGATGATGCACTTAGCCAGAAGATGAGTGGCTGAGTGAGTTCATGAAATCTGCACTTCACCAATCTTGCCTATTTAACATGAAATTGAACTGGAATGATCATTAAATACACAAAATTGGGATACTAAAGTATCTATTACCTAAATTATCAAAAATTAATTACAATACTACCAAAAACAACTATACATGTGAGGAGTTGTATACAATTTACAACATTTTTTTACACAAAAGTTAGTCGTATTGACTAACTAACAGTATCTCCTCCAAGAGGTTTGCTAAGAAGGAAAGTCATTTTGTAATAAAGACAAACATTACAGAAACTTCCCTTCTTAGACAACCTCCACATCTTCTCCTTTGTAAAAGGACACTTGTTAGCATTGCCATACCTCTTGAGCTTGATGTTATTCCTCAAGTAAAGGAGTTGTTGGATGAGGATTTGGTTTGTAAAAGCTTAAATCCTTGTGCTTTGTTGGTGTCCAAAATAGGTATTATTAGGCACCAAATCCCTAAGATAGGTGGTATAATGAATGTGTTGAGTAGTGCAACCATCTTTTGTAAAGTCACCCATGCACCCAACATCTTCATGATTCGCATACATAGGAACTCATTAGATAGGTTTGTTCTTATTTTTTTGTTTCAATACAAACCTAGGTGCTCATATGGGACACCTTATGTTTGTTGTACTTTTTGGTAGGAGTAATCAACATGAAAATACAGAAAAAAGTATGCTTTATTGCATTACTTTTGTTAATTTTTTAAATGGTGATTAAGGGATTCCCACATACAGTAAAAGAATAAAGGTCATTCCTGAGTGGCCCATTGGTGATCAAGGGAGTCCCATATTTTTCTATACTTCTAGCACCACTCATTAAGTTGGTGAGGAACCATGTTCCCTCATGGGAAGATGCCCAGGAAAGGGGTTTTCAGACCTTACCCTACTGACATACCTAACACAACTAATATATATGTTTTTATTCTTTTAACAGGTGTTGAAGGAAAAAGCCCAGAGTTTCAAGAACCTCTGGATTTGAGGTCAAATCCTCTTCAAGAGGGAAAGGATGATGCAATCCTACCCCCCAAGGGCATTGGATACAAGACTCTAAGAAAATAGGATCAAAGATGCAGGAGAAGGCCCTAGGATTCTCATGAGCCTTAGGGTAGATTTTGGGCCCATGGGTTAACTATGAGCCCACTAATCTTTGCACATATTTGATTAGGGTTTGATTATTTTTGGTCCTTGTATTTAGGGCTCTATAGTGTAAGGAGGGTACCCTAGTAATATAAGATTTTTCAGCCCTTATATTTTAGGGCACCTAGACTAGTTTTTTGTATTATGGGTAGTTTTGTAATTTCATGTGCATTAAGTGCACTATTTGATGTGTGTGTGTTGGGAGAGAAATTTAATTTAATTGGGAGAAGTCCAATCCAATTAAATTTTGAACCAACCTAAGGGGGAGGTGAGCATTTGTTTGCTACACCCCATTACCACATCATATAGTCACACTTTGTGCATGACCTTCATGCTTTACATGCCTCATGACACATAAGCACACTTAGTGGAAAATCTTGGACTTGATCTTGGATTAATGGGCTAAACCATAACTGAAATTCACTAATAATAATTAATGAAATTTAGGCTCCAAATTTGGCTCCACAAATTCAAATTCAAATTCAAATTCAAGTGAAATTTGAATTGAAATTCAAATTTCCCTCCAATTTTGTGTGACGCTTAGGCTATAAATAGAGGCCTTGTGTGTGCATTTTTTCAACTTTGATCTTATCCATGACTTCCTATGGTGGTGAGCTTGTGTTTGACGCATCTTCTCCTTGAAGTGGCATCTCCAATCACCTTTCCTCCTTCTCCATTCTGTTGCCATTGATCTTCAATAAGCAAAGGACTACATCATTTTTTGTCTTTGGGCTTCTTGAGAAATTTTCCAAATTTTCATACCATCAAATTGAAATTCTCTACATCTTCCTCACTGCTGGAACTATCCTTGTATTTTTCGTTTGAGGAGTTGACTTTCACTGCAATTCCTTTCCTTTCCTTTTCTATTTCTTTTTCATAAGATTGTTGAATCAGCTCATGTTCATATTCAAGCAATTTACCGAAGAGAGCTTCCATCGTCATGGTAGCTAGATTCTTGGATTCCCTTATTGTTGTAATCTTTGGTTCCCAAGTTCTTGTAACACAATTTAGAATCTTGATGTTCAGCTCTTCATCTTCAAACGTTTTTCCTTGACCAAGGAGATGGTTCAAAATATGAGTGAATCTTGTTTGAAGTTCTAAAATGGTTTCCCAGTCTTCATTCGGAACATTTCATATTCGGATACAAGAGTGTGCTTTCTTGCTCTTCTCACATCCGTTGTGCCTTTATGAATAACTTCAAGCATATTCCAAATTTCCTTTGTGTTTTGACACCTTGCAGTATGAAAGAATTCATCAAAGATAAACTAGTGGTTAAAATATTTTTTGCTTTTTGATCATCTTGCACTTTTATTTTCTCATCATCTTTCATCTCATCCTATTCTTTAGGTACTAATTCACTATTCAGTTCTTTAGTAGGAATGAAAGGACCTTTAACAATGGCATTCCATGCACCTAGATCAATTGATTGAATAAAGATTTCCATTCTCTTTTGCCAGAAAGAAAATTGTTCACCCTCAAACAAAGGATGTCGATTAAAAGTTGCACCCTAATTGAAAGTGATTTGTTTTGAGCCCATCTTTAGAAAAACTTTGATCTTGAGTAACTTTCAACACTTAGCTCTGATACCAATTGAAACAGATAATGGTACTAAACAAACCAAGAAGGGGTGAATTGGTTTTCAAAACAAATAGAACCTTTCAAACCAGAGTGATCGACGTACGACCCGAATCAAATAAACATTAAAAATGCAGTATCTAGGAAGTGGTCCTAGGTCGTCTCTCAGAGCAATGGTCAACCAAACGTTCATAACATATAGTAGGAAAATAGTAATGAATTGGGGGGGGGGGGGGTTGTTTGCTTTTGTAAATTAAAAGCGAATAGATGTGAATTAGAAAATATCAGAATTAAAACACGTTGTTTCCCCTTGATTCACAAGCAAGTCTCTTATCCTAGGTTACGAGAGTTTATCCTTTATCAGTTCAACCACTTAATCCAACCCTAAATTAAATTATTAAGCGAAATTTAACATAAGGCATTCATTATGTGATTAAGCAACTCATACATCAATTAATCATAAACGATCATTAAGCATGAACGTAAATTAAGCGCAGAGACAATTAATCAAGCACTAAACATGCATGAATTAATAGCAACAAATACAGAGTAATTGGTGAAAAGGAAAAACTGATCAGAATTTAATAGTAATAATAGAACCTCAAAGAGAGCTATGCTTGATCCTCAAGAGAAAACAATGCTGGAGACTTAGTCTTCCATTAATCAATAGAAAACAAAATTGTAGTAGAAACGAAGAAAACTAGAATTATTCTCCAAAACGAAAAAGAGAGAGAGGAGATGAGAGAGAGAAGAGAGCCTAAACTAAAACCTTAGTGCTGTTATATAGTTTTTAGCCCCAGAGCTTACAAATCTGTTTTAAATGCAAGCCCATAAATAAAATAAAATCTAGATAAGATAAGATCTAGATGAAATAATATCTAGATGAGATCAAATCTAAATAATATCTAGATAAGATAAAATTTGGTAGAATAAAATAGTCTGATCTCTTCAAGTCCAAGCCCAATTCTGGATTCAAGCCCAATTGCTTATAATTCTTCTGAAATTAAATTAAAAACACAAAATAAATCCAGTAGGCCCAAATGATAAAACTGCATAATTAATTTGACAATTAAGGCTAATCAGTAATTAAAATGGTGACAAAAAGGATTAAGAAATATGAGAAAATGATGACACATCACAGAGTTACAAAAAAAAAAACTTCTTTTGTACAGATCGTATCACAAAACTTTTCATAAATGAAACTCAATCAATACTTAATCAATCCACCCTTTGTACAAGATCCTTCATTAAAGTTCTTTCTTTCACAAAAATATATCTTGAACCATTTTGAAAACTGATTAATACTTGGATGAGAGATAAAGATCAGATCAAGAGAAGAGATACACAACCTTTTTATACTGGTTCACTCTCTATCACTAGAGAAGCTAATCTAATTATGTAATCCAAAACCAGAATTAGATTTTCACTATGCATAAAGATCCACCCTTTTGGAAAAAGAGACTTAGGCAACCAGGGTCCTTTGTGAATAAGAGCCTAAGAGACCCCTACTCTAAGTCCAAACTAGAAACACCTATTCTAGCATGCCCAAAGAAATTCATGCACAAACAAAAAGATGTGTAAAACAATACACAAAAACCAAAAGTAAAGATAGACACAACCTAATCAATCCTTTCCGCAAAACCTTGCTTGATTGAAGAGGTGTTCTTCTTGAACTTAAGAAAGTGACACAACTCACTTATCACAAAAAATCTTCACAATCAAAAGATTTAAAGGTGTGAGTTATTTCTTCTAAGCATTTTTCTTCTCTTCTTTCTTTAACTAATAACAGCACGTGATCTTAGCTCATTTAGAGGCTCATTTAATTCTATTTTTCATTGTTCTTTGAAGAGAACACAAGCTGATTATTTATAAAGAAAACAATTATAACCGCGTGTAATAGATTAAATCTACAAAGTAATTGGTTAATTCAATGAAGTAATCAATTAGATTATCTTTTTAATCGATTAAAGTGTTCTTCACAAAACTTGGAAATAGCTCAAGAACAATGTAATCAATTATATACTCAAAGTAATCGATTAAAGAGTTCATCTTCACTTCTGAACTACTTAAGAAAGAGAAGTAATCAATTATATCACATGGTAATCGATTAAAGCAGAGACTCCTAAATAATTCAATCATTGTCTCAGAAAAAACTATGTAATCGATTAAGAGAAGTTTGTATTTGATTAAACTGATACGAGACATAACTCTGCAAGCTTCAGATAACTTGTGTAATCGATTGTGACAAGGTTGTAATCGATTAAAATAGAGTTGTTCCTTTTGAAGAAACTTTTCTAACTTAGAAAATTTTCTTCTCACTTACTCATGATGAGGCATGATGCACAAAAGATATGATATGGACTAAGATGGAATATTCAATATAACAACCAATACAAATGCCACTCAAGGGAGTTGGGCGTGTAAAAGACAACATCTTCAAGCTTTTCTCCAAGCTTCAAGATTTAGTCTTCATGTTGTTCATGTTGCTCTCCCTATCTTTAACACTTTGCCCTTATACCACCACCTCCTCCATCTTCACCACCACATTCTCAACCTCCAACACCACTGCCTGCTCAAGATTGACTATGATGTTCGTCATTGTTTTTATCTTCAAACCCTTTTTTGCTTATGAGAAAATGGGGAGAAATAGGAATTTTGATTGTAAAAGAACTAATATTTTTAAATAAAAGTGGTTTTGGAATATTTTCATATGATCTCTCATTAGTTATTAACTATTATTATTATGTTGTCACATATGTCATATATAATTTTATTGTCATATATTCTTCCCATGATTGGACTTAGGGGAAGTTTAACAACATTACATTTTTTCACTTTCTTAAAACTCTAATTACTTTTATAAATCAAAATTTATATTGTTTGTCATCATCAGAAAAAGGTAGATTGTTAGGTCTAGATGATTATTCGTCTCATCCACCTTGGATTTTGATGAATAATAATAAGTATAAATTATTGATGTACTAATATGTTTTTGACAAGTGGACATGATCAATATGTTAAAAGACTATACAATATTCAGTATCATCCATAAACCAAGAGAAATGATCTATTTTATCTAGCGTCCGACACATTAAAACCAGAGAGCATCCACCCTTGTGAAAATCAGTATTATACACTATCTTTTAGTTAACTTGCAGTTTAGTCTCAAAGAAACTCTAAAAGATTGAGAATGACAAAAAAAGGAAAGTGCACATGTTCTATTTTATACAAATTCAATTTGTCTTTCTTTATTTTGAATTTTTAATGTTTGAATTTAAGAAAATGATAGTATAGAAGAGTATAGAAGGTCTTCAAAGAATACTCTCTTAAAGGTTGCTTTCGCTATGGGCAAGAAGCACATGGCATTATTTGTACTATGGTTCATTCCTCTCTAATCAGAGCATGACACATCACCTTATCCTTTGGTGTGAGACAACAATCTTTTCAAGAAATTGACACTAATCTCGTACGAATCCTTCATTGAAGTCTATAAAAGGCCATGTACGTCTAGGAAGTATTTGACAGAAAATCTTACAAGAGAGCATCCACCCTTGTAAAACTTTGCTGGAATCACCAGACAACTAGTATACAGTTTTCAATTGTTTACTCTTTGTTGAGAAAAGTTATTTTGTATTTGAGTTAATTGTTTATTCACTCATTTAGTGTTATTGAATACTTGTATTCATCCAAACCTTTGTTTGTGAAAGCCAGGAGTGGCTTAGTGTTAAACAATACTTAGGTTTCTTAAATTCAGGGGGGGGTCTAAGAAAATACCAAAAGTGGTATTAAGAACACTTTTAAAGCTGGGAGTGGCTAGTTAGAATACTTGATTGTGGTTTAGTGCATTTCGTATTGTTTTCTGAGTGCATACTTGATTGTGGTGGAATTGATGTCACTGCTTTCATGTCATGTACTTGGAGACCATGTGAAATTTTGTCAAATTTAACAAAAGAGTGAGCAACCTTCACGTATGAATTATCAAGTATAAAAAGAACTCTTCCTAAATGTGATAAAACCACATCTTTATGAAAAAAAATTGAGATTTTCATGCATGGGATAACTTTGTGAGTATCACAAAAGAGAAAAGATGGATTGAAGTTGGATTAAAACATCATGCATCAGTGACGAGTATGAGAATGAGGTTGATAAGTTTTTGGAATTTGCTCAACAAAATGCACAAGAAATGGGTGGGAAATATGTGTCCTTGTGTTAAATGTGGAAATGAGAGATGACGTGTAGTGAATGACATAAAGACACATCTTATCTGCAATGGGATTATTCTAAGTTACACAAGATGCATATGGCATGGTCAATTGTCAAACATCCCAAGCATTTCCCAAATTAAGCATGTTGATGTAGACATGGGGATCAATTAGAGGACATGATTCGCGATGTTGGACAAAAGTCTTTTCAACAAGCACATGCTCCTTTGTATGATACATTACAAAGTGATTTGAAGAAACCTTTGTATCCAGGGTGCACAAACTTCACACGATTGTCAGCGGTGTTAGATTTGGTCAATTTGAAGGCAAGATATGAGTGGAGTGATAAAAGTTTCACTAAATTGTTTGACGTGTTGGAGAAGATGCTTCCAAATCAAAACATGTTGCCAAAAAATCACTATGACGCGAAGAAGATACTATGTCCTCCAGGTACAGAGTACTAGAAAATACATGCATTATATAGAAATGAATTTGCATAAATGTGCAACTGCCCCATGTGTGGGGTATCATGGTACAAAGTAAAGGATGACAATTGTAGTAATAAAGAAAGCACAAAGAAAGACCCCCTAGCAAAGGTGTGTTGATATCTTCCAATAATTTCAAGGTTTAAGAGATTGTTTGCTAACTGAGACAACGCAAAAAACCTTACATGGTGTGTAGATGGGGAAAAAATGACGGATTGCTCCGACATCCAGCTGATTCTCCCCAGTGGAAGACGATTAATTGTGTGTTTCCCGATTTTGGGAAATAGGCAAGAAACCTTACGCTTGAACTTGTTTCCGATGGAATGAATCTTTTTGGTAACTTAAGCTTTAACCATAGTTCATGACCTGTTTTGCTAATGATTTACAACTTGTCTTTTTGGTTGTGCATGAAGCAAAAATACACTATGCTGTCTATGATGATTTCAGGTCCAAGACAACCAAGAAATAACATTGATGATTATCTAAGTCCCTTGGTTGAAGACTTAAGAAAGTTGCGAGAGGACAAGGTTGGCGTTTTGGATGGGTACCACCAACAGACCATCAAGTTGCATGCAATGGTATTTTATACCATTAACGAATTTCCAGCATATGAAAATTTGAAGTGATATAATGTTAAAAGGCATTGCTCATGCCCAATTTGTGAAAAACATACAAGCTTTGTGCAACTGAAGCATGGGAAGAAGACATTCTATGCTAGGCATCATTGATTTCTCAAAGAATATCACCCAAATCGTTGGTTGAAAAAAACTTTTAATGGAAGATAGGAGTCTGGATTTGCCCCGATACCAATAACAGAAAACAAATTTTATGAGCGAGTGGAGGAAATATGTACTATCTTTGGAAAGACCCAAAAGAAGGATGCAAATGAGAAAAACAAATGGAAAAAGAGGTCTATATTCTTTGATCTTCCATATTGGTTTGTCCTAAATGTTAGATATTGTATTGACATGATGCATGTGGAGAAAAATGTATGTGATAGTTTAATCAGCACACTTCTTAACATTAAAGGCAAGACAAATGATGGTTTGAATGCTCGTCAAGATTTGGTTGACATTGGTATATGTGAGCAGTTTCATCCGATAACAACAGAAGGTCAACGAACATATTTGCCCCTGGGTTGTCATACATTGTTAAAAAAATAAAAAATAAGTTTATATTAGTGTCTACGCAGCGTGAAAGTGCCACAAGGGTACTCTTCAAATATTAGGAATCTTGTATCAGTGAAGGATCTCAAATTAATTGGCTTGAAGTCTTATGATTGTCATGTCTTGATGCAACAATTATTGGTCGTGACAATGAGGTATCTTGCCTGATAAAGTCAGGGGTGACATAACCTACCTGTGCTTTTTCTTGAATGCTATACGTAACAAAGTCATCGATCCTCAAAAGTTGGATGACTTGGAAAATAAGGCTGATGTTATCCTTTGTCAATTAGAGATGCATTTTCCTCCTTTATTTTTTGACATCATGGTTTACTTAATTGTTCATCTAGTGAGGGAGATTAGAATGTGTGGTCCTGTTTATTTATGATGGATATTGTTAAAAGATACATTGCAGAAGAAGCTATAAAGTTTTGTTCAGAATACATGAAAAAGGAAAAATCTATTTGGTTTCTTGAGTCTCGTCATGACAATAGATGAGGAGGTAAGGGTTCACGGGGTTTTAAGATTGTAACCATGGGTCGTTTGGAATTCAATCGAGTTCATTTGTATATATTGAATAACACCAAAGAGGTTGTCCCATACATAGCGTCTCACAAAGAGTTTTTTAAGGTTAATCAACCAAAATTGATCAAAAAATAGGTGTTGCAAGAGCATAATAAGACTTTCATAAACCAGTTTAAAGATATAATCTTTCATGATGACAATGCTTCTAAAACATTGAGAGCATTAGCAGATGGACCAAAACGAAATGTGCTAACTTCGAAGGGATATGATATCAACAACTATTCCTTTTACACAAAGTCACAAGATGAGAAAAGTACAGTGCAAAACAGTAGGGTTAGTATTGATGCTCATGCTAAACACTATTGTAGTGCATCAGATAACCCCATTATGGTGTCCATACCTTACTTTGGAGTGATTCAACAAATCTGGGAGGTTGATTATAGTCATCTTAGAGTGCCTATTTTTAAATGTAAGTGGGTTCATGGAAAAACTAGTGTGTGAGTCGATGGTATGAGATTTACATTGGTAGACCTTTATAACATTGCTTATAAGGACGAACCTTTCATCATGAGTGAACAAGCAAAACAAGTGTTTTATGTCCAACATTTGTGTAGCTCAAAATTGTCAATGGTTCTACAAGGAAGAATAAGAGGTGTTACTCATGAAAATCAGGATTCAACACTTGATTTTTGTGACACTCCTTTCTCCACACATATGTCTTCCATACAAGCAAAACATGAAGTGTATGACGTACATGCAAATTGTAATGATAATAATGAAGGCTTATGGGAGAACTTTCTTGTCTTATTGCGTTTTACATAAGTAATGTTTGTGTTATTGTATAATTAAGATCTTTTTGTTGCATGCTTACAATTTATATTAACTCAATTTTATACTTATAATTGGCGTTAATGTTTTTATTTTTTTATTTGCATAGGCATATGGTTACACCACCAAGCTCCCCTCCTCAAGATTTTTCATCTCCTTTAGAGTCTACCTCCAGAAGGAGGAGGACTAGACAATGTACTCAACTCAAAAGATTGGTTGCTAAACACTTAGATCCGTCAAGGCCAGTGGTTCATGTGAACCTTCCACTGGGAAAACTTCATACCCACATAAAGAAAACTTCCACACCTATTTAGGGATAGTAGCTCGAGATAAGGTTGGCATTTTGTATCCCAATTAGAAAGTTGTGCCGAAATCTTTGAAGGATCTGATTTGGGATGACATTCTAGTATGTATAGTTAGCCATCCACGTTTTAGTAACTCTTACATTGTTGTGATTCACTAACTCTTATGAGGAATTTTGTAATACATAGAAAATTTGATATTCCTGAAGCATCCAATGCCAAGAATAAGGTCATTTCATTAGTGGGTACAAGATGAAGGCAATTTAAGTCAAGCCTCACCAGTAAATTCATATATGTAGAAAATGAGGGTCAAGATGGGATTCCTTGTAATATGTATGGTTTGGATGAAAAGATATGGGAGCAATTTTCTGCAAACCGTAAAACCCCTTCTCAGTAGGTTAGTTGCAGGTGTTGTTTTTGAAATTTGTAATTTATTTGCTAAAATTGTATCTAATTTATCACAAAAAATAAAAAGAAGGCTCAAGAATGCCAAAAACACAACATGTGGCAACATGTATTGTCTCGTGGGGGTTATGACTTGCTTGTGAAGAAACTCATGGCTAAGAAAATGAAAAAACGACAAGAGGAATCAATTGCAATTGGGAGTTCAGGAGTTGTTAACCCTCCATCGCCTATTAAAGGCATATGAAGTGAAAGATGGCACACAAAAAACGTTTTGGACAGATGACGTGAAGTGGTACAACAAATTTCTAATAGGATGGTAAGTAAATTTTCAGTTTTACATGTAACTTTATAATAACAACACCATCTGACAAATTTATTTTTGTTTGTTGCATGATTCCATAGAAGAGCAGATGACACAAGGAACCTTTGTTCCCCATGGACGTTAGGATATATTGACTATTGTCATTGGGCGACTGAAGCACCCTGGTTGTGTTTGTTTTATGGGAATGGATGTCACCATCTCCCAGTACTTTGGACATGCATCATGTGTCTCTAATACTTCTACATCGATCAACCCGCAATAGTTGGTTGAGTTGATCGGGACCCTTAAAGAGCAGTGGAAGAAAGAAATAGACGAGGAAAGCATAGGAAGAGAGGAAAAACTTAGATAGGAGTTTAAAGAGGTTCTACGGAACAAGTTAAGCCAGAATGTATCCCAGCAACCACTTGCAGTAAAGGAAGTTGAACCTTTTATTAGTGTTCGTGTCAGCACAAAGGGAAGTTGTGCAATGATTGCAGCTAATCCCTCAAGGGAGGAGCCTCACGCTAATGATATAAACTATCGTGGGTTGTACGTTGATGAGCATTGTACCCGCCTGGTGGCATTGGCAAGAATATATGAGGGGTCGTTAATCATACCCCTCGTGAGTTTGACTGATGATGTGGTGAAGGTTAGTGTCTTAGAAATTCTAGATGAGGATGCATCAGTTCATTTTCCCACTTCAGAGGTTCAGTGTGTGAGGCAGACCAAGAACACCTTCATTGCATGGCCAAGACATCTTGTGAGACCTGTTTAACAAGAGTTATTTGCTTGACTTGTGTTTATTTGTAACGAAATGGACTTTACATTGTTTGCTTACATTAGCTTATGTTTATTAACTACATAGGATTTACATAGACATCAAAAGAAATCGGTTGAACTTGTTGATAGGTCGAATCCAATTGATGATTCCTTAGTTGATTTGGTTAAGGTTTCCTTTGACCTTTACCAGTAGCCTTATCTGGTGGCGTGGGATGAGACTTTGTTTGATTTCATCAAGTTCATGGGTTTGATTTTGATGAAACCTTTTCTCCTATGGTTAAGCCTATAACTATTAATCTCATTATTACTCTTGCAGTTACTAACACCTGGGACATGTTTCAACTAGATGTGAACAATGCTTTCCTAACTGGATTGTTGAAAGAAAGTGTACATGAGCAAACAATTAGGTTTTGAAAATTCAGACAAATCCCTTATTTGCAAGCTAAACAAAGCCATCTATGGCTTAAAGCAAGCATCGAGGCACAGGTTTGACAAACTTAAATCCACTCTCTTTCAATTTGGTTTTTCAGCCACTAAATGTGATTTGTCTATCTTCATTTAAAAACATAAAATGCATACTTTTTTCTTCTAGTGTATGTGGATGATATAATAATTACTAGCAGCTCTCCCTCTCTCATCCAGCAGCTAACTAATTAGCTTAACTCAAGATTTTCCCTTAAACAGCTAGGTCTTCTAGACTATTTCTTGGGCATTGAGATCAAATATTTACCTAACAAGTCTCTCATCATGACTCAGAGTAAATACATAAGGGATCTTCTTCACTAAACTAAAATGGCTGATGGAATTTATCAAGCAATATTTTGATTCAGATTGCACGTAATGACTAATGGTACATTGCTACTTCAATAAAACTCAAAACAATGCTAAAGGTTTTACAGGTACACAAAAGCAAAAAATTGGGAGCGGGGTATTTTACACATTTAGGCGATTGAATAAGAGTCAACACATTGGATTAGTGATTGCTGCATCATCAGCGGAAGCCAGCACGAGTTGGGATTTAAGTATTGCTCCTTCTTGTCTAGCTTTTTTTCGTTCACGCCTCACCCTGAAGTACTCTCTCTTCCTTGCTCTATAGCTGTTGGGGTTCTCAGGCTGTACTTCTCGAGGATAAACACTCACCTGTATTAAAATAACTTGCATAGCTCATTAATTTGAATTTTCTAGGGTTATAGGACACATATCATCTAGTTGTAAGAAAATGAATTTAACCTTTTTCCTGTCAGGTCCATATTTCTCAAATTTTACAACTCCATCAATCAAGGAGAAAATGGTATAGTCTTTGCCAAGCCCCACATTCTTTCCTGCATGAAACTTCAGGTTGGCAGAGAAAAATTATCAGAACATAGAAAACAGTAGGAATGGCACTATGAATTAGGCAGCATGTATAAAGAAACTGTTGTGACAAAGGCATAATAGTTAATAGTTAATAAAAGTTTAGCCCCCTTTTTTAAAGGTTTAAGTTAATAGAAGATAACTTTTTATTGTTTTTCGTTTCTCAAGCATGACCTCCCCGAAAAAAATATTCTCCTCTAGCTCTGCCACTGAATAGATTGATTATAGACTTCACCTATGAGATCACCATTACTTCCTCAATAGCTATATAACACTCAATATAAAACTGACATTAGGAAGTTCTAGTGTGTAAAGTGTTCTATAAAAGTTAAGGCATGGCTCTACCATATTAAGCAGCCATCAAAAGAAACTACTGCAATATTGTTGATTGTACAATGCAACTTAGCTAGTCAGAAGACCCTATTCATTCTTTGTTCTTTTTGTATTCATTTTCTAGCCAATGCGTAGTGCACTAAAGTAAACATTGATCATCAGATGTGCTTGCCAATGCACATTCATGTCAAATTTTTATTCCTAGGCACTAATTCAGTGGTGATATTTTATTTCACAATTTCAATAAAAAGTACAATAAACAAATCACAAAAGCAAGAAAAGCTAATCCTTAATCCATCACCATGTGCAAAATATCAAGCTCCCTTCACCGTTTAAAAATTCAAAACAGAAGGCCACTCAAACTGTTAATCTGTAACCCAACAATTGACTACCATACCTATTTCTTTCTACCACAAATAAAACCTAGGCACGATACCTTGGGTTCTTTCAGTATTACCCTCCAATTAAATTAGAATTTTACCTCTATAACTAACATCCACCTTTATTGTTCATATTACCTATAAGCAAATTGCCAATTTTGACCACATATGTGCACTAAAAGCATCTAAGAATCGGTACTTAAGTTTTGCTCTTTTGAAAAGGACAAAACATAGATGCAGTTTCTTGAGTACTTTTGATTTTGTTCTCCAATCAGAATTAGAATTTCACCTTTGTAACCTAAAAAAACACAAATGTAGTTTGTCAAGTACTTTAGATTTCCTTCCCTAATCAGAATCATAATTTCAACTCAACAATAAGAAATGTTTACAGTAAAGATTAAATAGGTTACTAAGGTGAAATTTCAATTTTGTGTAGAGAATGCCACCACAAACACCTAACTTGTTGAATCTGAGTTTCATCCTTTTCAAAAATGACATTCATTCCTAGTCATAATAAATGCAATAATATCATCATATACCTTAAAACAAGCTTGCCTTTAACACGCAACAGGGCAATTCATATTGCAAATCATCAAACTTATCGACAGAGACCCTATAAGGTCTTGTTTGAATAAACTTCTCAATAAACACTCACCAATGAAAAAAAAAAAAAAAACAAGTAAAAATGAATTGAACTTCTATTGTAAGTTAAAATCAACTTATGCATCTCAAGGTTTAGAGAAATTAGATAAGAGAGCTATCAGGAAATTGAGATTGGATGCAAGTTACTCCAACTTGATAAGACCAAATGTCATAGAGTTGAAAGTAGAGAAGAGGAGAACCATAAAGTGATAGAGAGTATCAGTGCTATTTATAGAACTCATTAGAGACAACAAACTCTATCAACTCTTAACAAACTAACTACTCTTAACAAGAGCTTCTTTCAAAGTAAATTGCATAAGTTACCAGTTAAATTCATATTACTTTCTCATCTTCTCTTATAAGTGCTTTGAAGGGGTAAGTAAGACCACCACACATTTCATTTCTAGCAAAGTTAAGTTCACAAGTTGGATTTACCTTCTCAATTTCAATTCTTACAAGTGCTTGCCGAGAACTACATACAAACAGGGGCCTACTAAGACCGCAAGCATTTCATTTAGTAAAGAAAAAACCACCATCAACTAACGTGAATTACAACACGAAGATATAAGGTTGGCTCGGTGGTGAAGGAGAAGGGAGAAGGGAAGGAGAGAGAATTCGAGGGTTTGAATTCCCGGCTAACAAAAATTAACAATCTAACAACTAACATTAAAAAAAGACGTGAATCAGAACAACACGTTTCGAATCCTCGGAAAAAGTGAAAGAGAAGAGAGTAAGGGAGGGAGAGAAGGAGGGAGGCACCTTGGTTCCGCGCTGGCGAACGATGATGGAGCCGGGCTTGGCGACCTGGTCGCCGTAAATCTTGACTCCGAGGCGCTTGCCCTGCGAGTCGCGGCCGTTCTTGGTGCTGCCCGCCCCCTTCTTGTGCGCGTTCTCTATGGTCAGCGGGCAGCGCCGGGGCAGCGACACCACCGAGGCAGGACCCGCGCGGAGAGAACCACTACTTCCACCGAAGAACGATGAAGAAGAAGATAAAGAGAGACCCTTGAATGCTGTTGCCAGGTTGAAGCTCATACACATTGACGATGTTGCCATGGCATGTGGTTGTTGAGCTTTTGAGAGATGGAAGCCACAGGTTTGGTTCCCCTGGGAAATATAATAAGGTGGATGGATAAGAAATGAGAAGGGTGAGGGGAAATTTTTAGGAATATTTCAATTTGGATTGAATGAGTTATAAAATAAAATAAAACCATTATATTTTAATTTCTATGGGTAAATATTTAAATTATACAAATGAAATGTATTTTATTATTTTTTTTTAAATTTAAAATAATAATATAGTTATATAAAACTAAATGTCACTTGGTTGATTATGTTTGTTGATTCATTTTAGAATATTAAATTTTAAAAGTTTTTTTTTATCATTATTTCTTTTAATCTCTGTTAGCAAAAGTTAATATGCTCTTACCTTTAAATTTTAAAATAATTAATTTAAAATAATAACAACTAAAAATTATTACTATCTTTTTACAATGCATTCAATCACATGCTTTCCTACCTTGTGTCATTTTCTCTTACAAACTCCATAATCATTATAACATAAATAATATAATTATTGTCCACTAAGATCTACAACATTCTTAGTACTACAATCATCATCAACCAATAAATAAGATATGCAACATTCATCCATCAAACAACACCATTGTGTTACCCCATAGCCAAATTGTGATCCAAAATCAACATAGATTAGAAACGTTGGGTCTCAACGGTGATAAGATGAGAAGCTTCCAATCTGACAAAGTGATGGTGATTTTAGGGCTTGCTTCGATTTTTAGCCTCATTATTGTAAATTAATTATTTAAGAATTAACATAACATGTCTAACGTTTGCTCACAAAAATCAAAATAAAAGATCAAAATGAAACCTTCAAAAACATCAGGGCCATGTCTAGAGATTATGAGACCAAATTTACTTCAAATTTTTATTTGATACACTTAGTTAATTCTTCTTAAAAATAAATTGTAATTTCATATTTTAAATATTATTTAAATTTAAAATTGACTCTCAATTAAATATTTTAATTAATCTATGTATGCAAAATATCAACATGAAATAAATTTTTAGCTAAATGTGTGATCTTACAATCAACATTTTTCGTCAAAAATATATTTTTTATATATCAACCATAGACTCGCTCATTAAATTTAAATTTTGTACTAATTTCAATTGATTTTTTAAGTAAAGGAGAGGTTGAATCTAAAATAGATATAAAATAATTTTCTTTAACTTTTTGAAATAATTTATGATAACCATTACATTCATAACTTAAGATTTTGTAGTCTTATTAATATATATATATATATATATATATATATATATATATAATGGATCATATCTTAACAAAATCTACCAATTAACAATTTAAATTGACAAAAAAATGAAATTCTTGGGGGCCAAAGGCAAAGGCCTCATTGGCCTTATGGTCTTGGCAGTAGAAAACATATAGGATCAAAATGAAATTTTCAAAAACATAAAAAATCAAAAATGAAATTTTTAAAACTTAATGTATCAAAATGAAATTTTCAAAAACATAAAGGTCAAAATAAAATTTTTAAAAACATAAAAAATTAAAATGAGAATTTTAAAATTTAATGTACCAAAATGATACTTTTGAAAACATAAAAGACCAAAAGAAATTTTTAAAACTTAATGCAGATAAGTGAAAAAATACTAAAACATAATGGATCAAAAATTATATTTAGCCTTATATTAATGCTGATTTAAAGAAAATGGAATTTAATAGAATCTAGAATAAAATATAATTTAATTTAATTTTAAAGATGATAACATACTTATAAAAATTAATATGACCTAATTAAATTTAAAAATCATAGAAATTATTTTTACAACTTTCAAAAGATAAAAATATATTTATAATAAAAATACTTTAAATATAAATAAAATTTTGAAGTTTTAAAATTTATCTCATTCTGCTATTTGTATGTTGTAACAATAGAATTAGAAAAATATAAAACTGAATATTAGAAGAGTGGAAAGAGTAAAAGTAAATATTCAAATTATGATATACGGATAGATTATTTATTATTAACTTTTAAAATTAATAAAATTTATTAGGCAAATGAAAATATTTTTACAACTTTTTATATTTATATAATGTCATGTTTATTAACATATAAGATTTAATTTTTCATTTAAAAATAATTTAACATACAAAAAATAAAAAGTGCAGATTTAACTTTTATATATAATGGTGATAGTCAACTTATACCATAGATGTTTGAACTAATTCAACATTTATAAATTAAAGTAATTAACAAACCATTATTTTAAAAAGTTCATTTATGCCATTATTGCTTCTCTCTTTTCATTTCCTTTTCTATATATAAAAAAAGTTACCAAAAAAATAATATACAACTATTGGTATGATTTACATTTTTTACAACTATTTAAATACATTTTGTTAAGTCATAAGATGAATCAATACTCTTAATTATTTTGATTAGGTAGAAATAAATAGAAAGATTAAAAGTTGCGTTATATATGCAAATCAGACCAAAAACATTGTATAATGTCTAAAAGATCAAACAAAGACATATGCTATCATCTGAGGCAACATTTGATGTAAGCTCCATTGGAGCTTGTAGGCCTAGGATCTTCTTCATCAATGGATTTCTTTGCTTCTTGGAAGATGAATGGCGGCGGAATGGAGAAGGAAGAGAGAGAGGATACGCCACTTCAAGGAGAAGATGAGTCTAGAAGAAGCTCACCACCATAGGAGGCCATGGATAAGAGCTTGGAGGAAGAAGGAGATGAATGAAGGGAGAGGGAGAGAAGAGCACGAAATTTTATGCTCTAAAAGAGCTCTGAAATCTGAAGTTAATATTTAAATGATCAAAGTTGAAAAAAATGCACACACAAGGCCTCTATTTATAGCCTAAGTGTCACACAAAATTGGAGGGAAATTTGAATTTCTATTCAAATTTCACTTGAATTTGAAATTGAATTTGTGGAGCCAAACTTTAGAGCCAAAATTTCACTAATTATGATTAGTGAATTTTAGCCATGGTTCAGCCCACTAAATTCAAGATCAAGTCCAAGATTCTCCACTAAGTATGCTTAGGTGTCATGAGGCATGTAAAGCATGAAGGACATGCGCAAAGTGTGACTATATGATGTGGCAATGAGGTGTAGTAAGCAAATGCTCACCTCCCCCTCTAAAATTTAATTGGACTGGGCTTCTACCAATTCAATTAAATTTATTTCCAACCACACACATCATATATTCACTTAGTGCATGTGAAATTACAAAACTACCCCTAATACAAAAACTAGTCTAGGTGCCATAAAATACTAGGGCTGAAAATCCCTATATTTCTAGGGTACCCTACCTACATTATGGAGCCCTGAATACAAGACCCAGAATTAATGAAACCTTATTCTAATATGTACAAAGATAAGTGGGCTCGTACTTAGCCCATGGGCCCGAAATCTACCCTAAGGCTCATAAGAACCCTAGGGCCTTCTCTTGCATCTTTGGCCCAATCTACTTGGAGTCTTCTATCCAATGTCCTTGCGGGGTAGGATTGCATCAACATTTAAGACTTCATCTAATACTCTGTTCTTAGATTCATTTTGCAGGAAATGTCTTGAAAACATTCTTCCTTGGGTCTGTTGAAGTCCTAAGAGGGATAAGAACATTCAACGCTTCCAAGTTCAAACAATATGAAAAGACGCGTTTGCTATGATTGTTGTGACATGACTGCTCTGACCAAAAGCACATGGTTTTCTGCGGAAGTATTCTTCAAGAAAGCTAAAGAGAGTGGTTTCCTAGCATGGATAGGATGCTTAATGGACACTTCTTTAAAAACAAGCCTCAAGTGAAGATATCCTATTGTTTAGAGACAACAAACACTTGTTGAATAAGGCGTATAATACAAGAAACTTTGAAGAGTTGAAGTTACTAACCTACATGCAAAAATTTTGAAATCTCTGATTCCTTCTTCTCAAGCTCTTTTTGTATATTTTGTAAAGTTACAAGGCTTTCAAAACACTTTGATTATCATGAGAGAAAAGATTAGTGCTTAAGTGGTAAATCTAGTGAGCCAAACTAACACTATCCTTCTTGTTTGTTTAGAATTAGTAGTGGCTTGGTAGAAAAAATAATATAATACTAGATTTTTAAGCATGATGATAAGTTTGGACTATAAGAGTTAAAATTGACAGTAAATAATACTTGTAACTTGTTGAAGTTAGTGGAACTTGATGATTTGTCAAGAACTAAACGTAGCTTCAGTGGTTGAGACGAACCAATATAAATTCATGCATCTTATATCTCAATATACTTTATGCTAATTGACTTAGGGTTTGAATTTGATTTTGTTGTGAAAAGAAATATTTTTTACAAAATCTATTATTATCAATTGCCTATCTATATGTGAAAACTTGTTATATGCTTTCAAAGCTTTATTGGACGATAACTTTGTCTTGTGAAAAAAGATTTAAAAAATTTCTAAAATCACAACTCAATCCCCTTTCTTGTAATACTTGTCTTTACACAAATGAATTTGACCATCATTAATAAGTTGCTTTATGTGCGATGACATCAACATTAATATTATGTTGGCTGTAGAAAATAACTTAATCGAGGCATACACCGCAACAATGAAGAGGGTTTGATTATCCTTTTAGAACTACAAAGAGATAAATTGAGATGATGAATGTAAGACAACTGGTTGCAAAATGCAAATGTTCCTTGCAAAGACCCCAAAGGTTGGGCAGAGGAAGACCTCTGTCATTCACAACAAAAGGCATAAGCTTAATGCTTTTCCAAAAAGGACTATTTTATTGTTAATCTACCCAAGGCTCTACAAGAAACAAAAAGTTGGGATTATGGGTAAGACAAAGCACATTTTGGGAATTAGGGTTTGCAAGCCCTCTAATGTTCCAGAATAAGATATTCATATAAAAAAGAAATTGATAAGGATCCTGCCCTATTATAGGTGTTGTAAGAAGTTCTAGATTTGACTTGATTATTCTTCTGTTTAAGCCTTTTCTTCTTCGACTTGGAAATCACAGGTTTGAAAGTGGGATCGTTTGTAGCAAAGCATTCAACTTCCCTAGAGGCTGAATCAGAGTCCTACTCTTCTTCAACCAGGTCACACCAAAATTTACCCAAGAGCTTTATGTCTTGGACCACTCGAGCATATGCCTCAAGATCAAGCAAGGGGATGACATTATCAGAATTAGACACATGAGAAGTTGAAGTGTAAATACTAACTATATTCTCACAGGTGTTATTATCTTGATTGTGTTGAATAGCAAGACAAGGATGGTCAGCAAACTTTTCTAAGTTGACAAAATCAATTAAAGGAGTTTAACCTTTTCTAAGTGTAAATACTAATTACATTCTTATAGGATTTCTTTTAAGTTGTTGCTCCACTCTTATACAAAGTTGGACTAGCTCATCTAGGTCCCTATATGGAAGGAGTTTAACCTTGTCCCTCACTTCCATATTAAGCCCACTAATGAGCCTAGCTATGCTTGTTCTTTCTTCCTCCCTAAGTCCAGCTCTTAAAAAGAGTAGTTCCATTTGTTGTCTATATTATTCAACACTCATACTCCCTTGTCTAAGCCTTTGGAGCTTGTCCATAAGCTCCTTTTCATAGTAGGAGGGAATATGCCTCTTCTTAAGGGCACTCTTAAGATCATTCCAATATTGTACTGGAGGATCCCCATGAATCTTTCTTTCCCTAACAAGGAAAGTCCACCAATAGAGAGCATAACCTTGAAAGCTAAGGGTAGCCTATGGAACTTTTCTCTCTTCACTAATATGATGGCAAGCAAAGAGTTGTTCAACCTTCATTTCCCAATCTTGGTAGGCCTCAACATTATCTTTTCCATGGAAATATGGGAGGCTAATGTTAACCTCTTGAGGCCTTCTATCCTTTTCTCTTCTTTTGGAGTGATTTTTAGTATGTGACCAATGCCACCCTCCATAATAGTTGCTAAGTTCTTCACTTAAACTATTGCAAGAGTCATGAATACTATAGGAGGCATGCTTTTCTCTTGTCATTTCTTTCATTATTTTTCTTCTTTCTTCCTCTCTTATTTTCTCTCTTTCATATTGACTTATTTCTTACATTCTTTTTTTTCCTTTTTATTTTCTCTCTTGTTTTTCTTTCCACAATTTAAGGGAAGCTTCTCAAGGAAGTTTTCTCAAGAAAGCTTCTCGAGGAAGCTACCTAGTCTATAAATAGAAGCATGTGTAACACTTGTTGTAACTTTGATGAATGAAAGTCTTATGAGACACACTTCAAAGTTCCACTTCTCTCCCTCTTTTATTCCTTCAATTTCGTGCTCCCCCCTTCTCTCTTTCTTTTCCTCCATTGAAGCATCATCTCCAAGCTTCTTATCCAAGGCTCATCTTGGTGGTGAAGCTCCTTCTTCCATGGCTTATTCCTTAATGGATGGCGCCTCCTCTCACCTCTTTTCCTTTGTCTTCCGCTGCATCTCCATGGTGGAAAATCACCATTAAAGGACCCCATTGAAGCTCAAAGATCCAGCCTCCATAGAAGCCCCACAAGCAAGCTTCCATCAAGTGGTAATCAGAGCACAAGAGCTTCAAGTAGGTGCTCCTTAAACCTCCATTAATTTTTTTTCTTTACCTTCTCTTCCATTTTTGTTTCTTCATTTTTCTCCATGTATCTCCTCACATGTCTTGTTCTAAATGTTGTTAACATGATTCTTTAGAGTTTCCACCGATTAAACTTGCTATAGAAGTTAGATTTGATTTTCTATGGTTCAAATTTCTTGTTCTTGTTCTTGAACCATGGATTGTGTTGAGTTTAGGTTCCTTTGAGTTTTGTCTTGTTATTTTTTTTGGCTGAAACCTAAACCATAAAATTCTTACAAAAATATTAAAGTAGAAGAAAACCTCAAAAATCTAGAGTGACTTGTTCACCTATTGTAGTTTTGTCATAGAAGTCATGTCTAGTCATGAAACTTGTCACATAAGATTTCTTATGTTTTGCTGAATTTTATTTTCTTGTTTCTTTGTCTAACTCATTTGTTCATGAGTGTATGAAATTCTTTTAGCCTATTATTTTATTTGAGTCAAATCTTTCATGTTAATTAGTCCTTAACATGTTCATGCAAAATTCTTAGAGAGTCTTTGATTGTGAACCTTTTCTTGAACTTTTAGGTTTCTTTATGATTGTGTCTATTGTGAATTTGAGTTTTGGTGATTGAATTGCTGGCTGAAATGTTGATCCTAAGTGAATATTGAACTCCGAAAACTGTGGTAAACAATCCTAGTGAGTTCAACATACATAGGAAGGTTGAAAGTAAGCCCAAGGCAATCAATATACCATGCTTAAAGAAACAAATCGCTGGTGCTGGCAGCTTGGACATACAAACTTGTAAAAATTACTGAGAATTGGTTACTTCGAATTTTGAGCTGAAATTTTTACTGAATTTTCTAGACATCTGGAAAAAAGTTATAAAAAAATAAAAAAGTGATTTGGATAAAAGGAAAAAATACGAAAAATCGCACAAGTTGGCAGGAAAATCAGTATCCAGAAAAAAAAGGTGAAAAGGAAGGGTGCTTGTTGTTTTGGCTCAAAATTTATTCTATAATTGGAAATTTCAATTCAAAATTAGTGTGAAGACAAGTGCCAAAGCTAGAGTTTTGTTGAGTCTTTTTTTTTTCAGTTTTTTTTACTCTACTCTAGAGCCATTCTAAGTTTCTCTTTGAGTCCTAGCTTGCTTCTATGTCCTTTTCATTGCTTTAATTGTTGAATAATCCTTGAAAAATTGTCTTGTTAAAACTCCATTGGTTTAGCTTTCATTTCATATTTTTTGGTCTTTGTTTATTGCTTGTCTCTTTGTTTCCTTGTTTGTGGGTTGCCATATAGGGAATTGGAAGGAGGATTGGTGCCATCCCTTGAAGAATTTGAGTCTAGAAGCAAGGGGCCAACCGCCTTAAGAGCTTATTGGACTAAGAAGCACTCCAAATTGAGTGAATCACCAAAGAGAGAACAACCACCAAAATTAAGGACCGTTTTGTAATTTTGTAATTTGCAATTTACTTACCTTCATTGCTTTCAAGTTTTTGTAACAAAAAGGCCTTTCATTGGAAGTGTGTTGGGAGCCTCCATAGGTTACCAAACTTCCATTTGCGTGTAATAATTTTAGGCAATTTTTACTTAGGATAGTGAGTGTTTTGTTGGGAACCTTGAATGTGGTCATCCAAACACTCTTAGGATTCACCTAGTTTACATTTCTTGCTTACTTTCATAGCTTATTTCTTTTACCTTCCATTGTCAAACCGCCTAGATAGCTTGCATTTTACCAATTAGTTTTTTTACCTTATCTTTCACACCTCTTTTAGTGTTTATTTGGCTAGTTTCAACCATAGTTTCTTTTACCTTTTGTTTTCAAACCTCCAATAAGAAAGAACCACAACTTAGGAACCAACATGAGTCATCATTCATCTAGTGTTAATGGCGAGGGTACTAGTCATAAAGACCCTTTATCTAGAATCTTAGATGAGTTGAGTTCCCTCAAGTTATGGAAAGAAAAACAAGAGAGAAAAGAAAAAGGAAAAAAAAGAGTGGAAGAAATAAGTCAAGATGAAAGAAAGAAAATAAGAGAGGAAGAAAGAAGAAAAATAATGAAAGAAATGAAAAGAGAAAAATATGCCTCCTATAGTAGTCATAACTCTTGCAAGAGCCTAAGTGAAGAACTTCGTGACTATTACGAAGAAAGGCATAGGTCACATCTTAGACCTCACTCCCATAGAAAAGAAAAGGAAAGAAAGCCTCAAGAGGCTAACATTAACCTCTCATACTTCCATGGGAAGGACAATGTAGAGGCTAACTTAGATTGGGAAATAAGGGTAGAGCAACAACTTAAAAAGAAGTCTACTTCAAAATCTTATGGCTCTCACTCTTATCCAAAGAAAAACCAAGGTCAAGGCATCTTAGGGGTGACACCTTCTAAGCCCAAAGATGATAAGGGGAAGGCAATAGAAAAGCAAGCCCCTAAGGCTAGTATGCAAGAGAAAACTAGCTCTATAAAGTGCTTTAAATGTCTTGGAAGAGGACACATTACTTCTCAATGCCCCACCACAAAAACCATGATTATGAGGGACCAAGACATTTATAGTAGCCAAGATGAGGCTACTACTTCACCTTCCTCTAGTGAAAGTGAAGAAGCAAAAGGGGAAGAATCTAGTGAAGAAATCTACCCCCAAGAAGATGGACAACCATTAGTAGTTAAAGAGAAGTGTAAGGAGGTAAGTGTCTCCTCCAAGAGGTTAGCTAAGAAGGAAACTCATTTTACAATAAAGACAAACATTAAAGAAACTTTCCCTCTTAGACAACCTCCACATTTTCTCTTTTGTAAAAAGACACTTGCTAGCATTGCCACACCTCTTGGGCTTGAGTTTATTCCTCAAGTAAAGAAGTTGTTGGATTAGGGTTTGGTTCGCAAGAGCTTAAATCCTTGTGCTTTTTTGGTGCCCAAAATAGGTATTATTAGGCACCAAGTCCCTAAAATAGGTGGTATGATGAATGTTTTGAGTGGTGCAACCCTCTTTTGTAAAGTCACTCGTACACCTAACATCTTCATGGTGTGTGTACATAGGGACCCATTAGGTAGGTTTGTTCTTATTTTTAGTTTCAATACAAACTTAGGTACTCATATGGGACACCTTAGGTTTGTCATACTTTTTGGTAGGAATAATCAATATGAAAATACAGAAAAAGGTATGTTTTATTGCGTTACTTTTCTTAATTTTTCAAATAGTGATCAACGGGTTCCCATGAACCCTAAGAGAATAAAGGTCATTCCTGAGTGGCTCACTCCACCAAGTATAAGAAAAATTTGGGGCTTCCATGACTTAACAAACTTTTACAAAAGGTTTGTCCCATATTTTTCTATACTTGTAGCACCACTCATTGAGTTGGTGAGAAACCATGTTCCTTCATGGGAAGATGCCCAGGAAATGGGTTTTCAGATCTTACCTTACTTCAACATACCAAACACCACTAATACATGTGTTTTTGTTCTTTTTACAGGTGTTGAGGGAAGGAGCCCAGAGTATGATGAAACTCGGGATTTGAGGTCAAATCCTTTCCAAGGTGGAGGGAATGATGCAATCCTACCCCGCAAGGGCATTGGCTAGAAGACTCCAAGTAGATTGGGCTAGAGATCCAAGGAAAGGCCCTAGGGTTCTCATGAGCCTTAGGGTAGATTTCGAGCCCATGGGCTAAGTATGAGCCCGCTTATCTTTGTAAATATTAGAATAGGTTATTCCTTCGTCTAGGCCTTGTATTTTGGCCATTCTAGTAGTATAGGGTTTTAGCCTTGTATTTCGGGGCATTTTGAGTTGTCTTTGTAATAAGGACTTTTTTTTGTTATTTTCATGTTTTTTGTCATGGGGGTGAGCTTAGCTATTATAGGGGGTGTGTAGCTAAGCTCTAGCTTCTCATCTCAAGGAGGTGAGCTTAGCTATTAGAGAGGTATGTGTAGCTAAGCTCTAGCTTCTTAAGGAATCTTCTTAAGGAAGCTTCTCAAGGAGGTGAGCTTAGTTATGAGAGGGGTGTGTGTAGCTAAGCTCTAGCTTCTCAAGGAAGTTTTCTCAAAGAAGCTTCTCAAGGAAGTTTTCTCAAGAAAGCTTCTCGAGGAAGCTACCTAGTCTATAAATAGAAGCATGTGTAACACTTGTTGTAACTTTGATGAATGAAAGTCTTATGAGACACACTTCAAAGTTCCACTTCTCTCCCTCTTTTATTCCTTCAATTTCGTGCTCCCCCCTTCTCTCTTTCTTTTCCTCCATTGAAGCATCATCTCCAAGCTTCTTATCCAAGGCTCATCTTGGTGGTGAAGCTCCTTCTTCCATGGCTTATTCCTTAATGGATGGCGCCTCCTCTCACCTCTTTTCCTTTGTCTTCCGCTGCATCTCCATGGTGGAAAATCACCATTAAAGGACCCCATTGAAGCTCAAAGATCCAGCCTCCATAGAAGCCCCACAAGCAAGCTTCCATCATTTTCTTTATAAATATTAGAATAGGTTTTCCTTCTTTTAGGCCTTGTATTTTGCCTAATTTTAGATTTGTAGGGTACCCTACAAATTGATGGTACCCTAGTAGTATAGGGTTTTAACCTTGTATTTCAGGGCATTTTGACTAGTCTTTGTAGTAGAAACTTTTTTGTATTTTCATGTATTTTGGCATGGGGGTGAGCTTAGCTATCGGAGGGGTGTGAGTAGCCCCCCTTTAGCTTCTCAAGGAAGCTTTCTTCCTTGCTTCCCTAGGAAGCTACCTTCCTTGCTTCTCAAGGAAGCTTCCCATTGTGTGTGTCGCAACATGCCCTTTTGCGGGCGAGCGAGGTGAGACTCACGAGTGCGCTTTCCATAGGAGGAAAGATGCACGGAGTCGCCACCAACGTTTATTTGTGGAAAACGTCGGAAAAACCGAAGGAAACCGGTCATAAAGAATATTCCAAGTTCGGGAGTTGTATTTACGCTTGAGGAAGGTATTAGCACCTCTCACGTTTGTATCAAAGGACAACAGCCTTATTTTTTAGAATTGTGGAAATTGTGTTACCTTAAATTTTATTTCTTTTTATTTTTTGAGGTCGACAAAAGCGGGGCTCTTGCTCCTACGTACCCTCCATCGAAGAAAAAATCAGACCTACGTAGTTCTTTTTTAAGGGTGAATCAAGTGATTCTTTTTACTTGGAAGGTGATCATTTTAAGGCGTTGGACCTTAAAAATGATCCATTTACTTGGTAAGAAAAACTGAGATAATAAACTTTCAAATCCTTTTTTAGTGATTTTTTGTGGACGAGCTTGAGTTTGCGGGTTGATTTTAGCCTTAGTTTCACTTTAGTTATTAGTCAATTCAATTAAGAAAGAGAAATCCCAAAGAGAAACGTCCGATTGATTTTTTCGCTTTATTTTACTAAAAGGTATTTTTTGATTATTATATTATTATTTTACCTTTTTTTTATTTCCAACGTGGTTACGGCACGACCGAAGAGTCGGATTTCATTTTAGCAGGAATTAACGGATATTACAAATCAAATGATCAGTGGAAATTTATTTTATTTTTTGATTAGGCGAGAAATGACTTAAATAAATGACTGAAGCACGTCAAAAGGGGGTACGAAAAGTAGATGAAAACGAGAATAAAAGTACACGAAACAAATGGGGACCACCACGGGTACATAGAATGAATTGAAAAGCTCGGTTTGGGGTACTTACCGGTTGAAGACCGAAGGAAAACGAAGAACGAACGATGAATGTCGAAGAACGGTTGAAAATCTTCGCGTAATTACGCACGGAAACGTTAGGGAAACGTTACGGAAGTGCCTCGGCTTGGATTTTCTTCACGGAAACAATTTTCCTCAGCAATTTCAAGTGAATACGAAGTGCCAAGAAGGCTGAACCCCTTTCCTCTTCACTCCTCCCCCTATTTATAGCAAAATAGGGGAGGAGCTTGCCACCCAGCTCGCCCAGGTGAGCCAGGTTGCTTCCTCCAGAAGCAACCGCCTTCTGGAGGAAGAATCTGGAAGGCCCAAGTGGGCCTGGTTGCTATTTGCACCCCTTTTTTACTAAATACACCCGCTTTACTTTTTTTGGTGATTCTTTTTCCGTAACGTTACGAAACTTTACGAATTTCGTAACGATACTTATTTTCTTTCTGTAAGGTTACGGAACCTTACGGATCATGTAATTACTCTTTTTTAGCTTTCGAGAAAGATACGGAAACTCACGGATTGCGTAACAATACTTCCTTTTGGTTTCCGTCACATTACGGAATTTCACGGATTGCGTAACCACGCTTCCTTTTGATTTCCGGCACGTCTCAGGACTTCACATATTGTGCAACAAAGGGTGCCAAGTACCTCGAAGTGGTCAATCAAAGGTTGTATGCCATCAAGTAATAGTCCCCGGACGAAATTAGGGTATGACAGTTGCCCCTCTTTACTTACCTTTTATAGGAGATAAGAGGAAACCAAAGATAAAACACTAATTTCGTCCACCTTCGCCCTTTCTGTGATTAGTCTATGACGACTCCCATCTTTCCGTCTCCTCTTCTTCTTATTTTTTTTTGCACAAAACAAAACACAAACAACAAAAACACCAATAACATAATATACATATATACACATGTTTGGCGAAGGAACCGATCTGGAAAATAACAAAAACCACATTTCCCAGTCACCGGAGGCTCCGCACCTGATGGTGGAGGACGCATGAACAGCGCTAGGCAATCAATTCATGGGTCTTCAAACAAGGTTTCGAGGGTGGAGGATTAGCGAACAACGCTAGGCAATCAATTCTCGGGGCTCCAGACTTGATGGTGGAGGATGCATGAATGGCAATCAATTCACGGGGCTCCGAATAAGATGTGGAGAATGGAGGATAGGCGAACAGCGTTAGGCAATCAATTCGCGGGGCTCCAGACTCGTTGGTGGAGGATGCATGAATGACAATCAATTCATGGGGCTCCGAATAAAAGTGGAGAATGGAGGATAGGCGAACAGCGCTAGGCAATCAATTCGCGGGGCTCCAGACTCGTTGGTGGAGGATGCATGAATGACAATCAATTCATGGGGCTCCGAATAAAATTTGTTGGCAGGACCGAATGGTCCACTGGGTTTTTCTACCTACAAAGGGGAAACATGCTTTTTTGCAAAGAAAAATAAATCATTCACGAGATCACCATATCTTAGAGAAACAATATACCCATGCCAAAGGTAATCTTCCTTGTAACCGAAAATGAAGGGCAGGATGTCAACATTTAGCTTTTAAATGTACATTCAGGGGAAACATCGGGTCAAACTGAAACTGGGAATAAATCACTCATAGTGTATAAAAACTCACACAGGCAAGTGTTTTACCCTAATCTAAACCATAACTGCACCATAACTTTATTTTGCACACGATTTCCTATCGAACCAAAAGATCACACGTACGATCACGGATCAATAGGATTTTCTCGAGGGTAGTGTTTTTTGGAGATGAAACTGGGTGTTTCGGTATTTTCTCTTTGTTTAAGTGGGACGGGATATCGCCAGTCGAGAATGAATTTGAATGGCAATCCCAAAGGAAGAACCACCAAAAAAATGGGTTTTCCTTTGCCGGCAGTCATTCACCTTGCCGAAAATTTATCTGGTCTGAAGATCTTCTGTTCTTTCCTTCATTGATCGGGAATTACTCTGTTTTCCTCCGATCTTTTCCTTTTTACTTTCTTCCGATCTTTGATCGGGAATCCTTCTTTTCCTTTCTTTTCATTTTTTCCTTTTCTTCCTTTTCATTTCTTCCTTTTCTTTCTTTTCATTTCTCCTTCTCCATTCCTTTCTTTGGGAAATCCGGTTTTAGCATTCTATTTGCTCTCCCTTGAGTAGATTCTGCTGTCCTTTGCTTCGGGGGAAAGGATGAGGATTCTTTTTATAGGCCAAGGTTCAAAGTAGTCTAAGGTTGCGTCTCAATGGGATCTTTTATCGTGGGAGCCCGATCTTGATATCTGGGGCAAAACAAATTTGTGTGTCAAGGTGTCGGTCTCGGGCTAAACTTCCATATCATTTCCACAAGGCATGCGTAACAATGATGATTTGGAAACAACGTGCAAAATTAGTCATGGCTACAGCTAGGGGGGCACTGAAGCATCTAGTTTATGGCATTGTGATACTACACGGTTGGGGATTTGCACAAACAGACCCAACGTTTCCAAATTATGTTCTTTCATCGGTTCAATGAAACCATCCATTCTTATCTCGGCCATTCAGGAAAATAAACTCTTAGCGTCAGTCCCTTGTTTCCAAAAGATACGTTTGCTCTCTACGAATGATTTATGCTTCCTACGACTATAACATGTCGACCTTCGAGGTCTTCCTTTCTTTTTCTTTTTGTTTCATTTTTATGTTCACAAAAACTATACATCCATTGCCATTTACGAGAAAACTTTTCTTTGTACACTTTCATTCCTATACATGACGAACTTTTTCTGTATACGCATTAGAACTCTTTTTCTTTATGTCACACGGTATATATACAAACCCTATTCATGTTCAAAGATTTCTTTTTTTCGTTTTTTCCCACACACACCCGTAGTTTATACAGAAGTTTCTTTATATACACTCGTCGTTCACACACACAAGAATTTTTTTCACACATTGTTTACACACACAAAATCCTTTTATACACACTTTCCTTTTACATATATATAAACAAAAACCTTTTTCTTTTCTTTATATACATGACATTTACTCACAATGCTTCTTTCTTTTTATCATGATTTTTGGTTCATTTTATTTTTAGGACGACGTTCCTAAATGAAAAACTCTACACGGTTACGGAATTTCAACAATCACTATTGACAACAACGAAGTAAGCACTAACGTAACAGTTCAAATGACATGCATGCACAAAACAAGAGTCAATCAAAACGAAACAAACGTTAGTCCCTCAGTTATACAAAAATAAAATGATATGTAAAAGATAAAAGAGGAAACATAAAAAGAGAATATGGATCTAGGGATCTCCCGGTCATGTGGCTCCGCTCCCTCCCAAGAAATCGAGCAAATCGATCATCTCCTCGTCCATGCGGGCCTCATCTGCATTGCCGGGAGCCTCTGCGGGCGCCTCCCCTGCCTGGGCCTCGGGCCAATCTCCGGGCCATGTGACCTCTACCCTGAACTGATCCGGAGTAGGGCATGGAAAAGGAGCGAAACCCTGGCTCTGTAGGCTATGGCTGAACTGGTAGAGGCAGTCATGGGTCTGCACGTGCCCCCTGTGGTTGGCGAACCAAATGCCGTAAATACCGCTCCATGTCAAATGACCCAGCTGGGTCAGCCTGAGGGGGTGGTGGCGGTGCGTCTGGGGCCTGCGGGTCGCCACCCTACGCCTGTCTGGGCGTGCAATACTTCTCTATGAAAGCCCGGGTGATCGGCGGTCGAATCACGTTACTAGGTGTGACAGGAACCCCGAACGATTGGCAGAGACTCGTGATCAATGCTGGAAAACCCAGGGCCCTGTTAGACTTATCTGGGTCTAGAGGGTGCTTGGTAGGTGGCATACCTGCAAATAAATAGATGGCATCAGCGATCAACTGAGCCACATCAATGCTCATCCGTGTCAGGATGGCATACACCAACTGACACTTCGGTAGAGGGAGGTCGGAATTATGATCGCTGGGCAGGATGTTGCTGAGCAGCAACATCATCCATGTCTGGGTCAAGGTAGTCATGTTGGTGCGCATGATTCGCACCCTTCTCCCGGCACCGGTCCGGGCAAAATCCTGACCTGGTATGCATAGCAGCTGAGCGATGGCCTCCTCATCAAATCCATCGGCCCGGTTCCTCCTCTGACCGTATTCGCACTCCTAGCCCTCCTCCAATACTAGCGGGTATCCCAGGAATTGACTGAGGGCGTCTGCATCAAAAGGTATCCACTGGCACCTTACCCATGACCGGAGGTCCCGTACTCCCTCCTCTGTAGGCCAAGCATTGGCATAAAACTCGAGAACTATATCCGGATCAAACTTGGCCATGGGAGTGACCAATGATGTCCAACTCCGGCGAGCTATCTCCTCCTAGAAATCTGTGTACTCGTCGTCCCTGAGCTGGACGCGTCTCTCTCGGTGGAAGGACCATCCCTTGATGGCTTCGAAACGCTGCTGGTGCTCAGCGCTCCTGAAATGATGGCTATCGAACTCGGGAGCAGCACTAGTCCCTGCGGCCGCGGCGTCCTTCCTAGATCTCTTCGAGGAAAGCTTCCTCGGAGCCATTTCCTGTGAAGACAGAGAGTTGGAAAGTTAGTCTACAAGAAAATACTTATTTTAACACAAAAATGACATGCTAATCTTTCCGATTTAGAACGAACTCATGCACATATTTAATGTAACACATTTATGAACATGCGTATGTGTGAAATATCCTATTACTTACATCAACATACAAGGACATCCAACACATTCTAGTTACCACACATTTATACATCTTTGAAAAGAATACGCATTCTCGTGCTCAAGGCCTTGTGTCAAAATTACACCTATCCACATCCTAAATATTTGCTATCACAAACTACTTACACATATTTGAAGTATTTAACATACAAAATTTTGTTGTTTCACTCACATTTATTTATATGGACATTGGAAAGCTAATTACGTCATGCACGTATTTGCATTTGAAAAGGAAATTCTATGCCATCATATATTCATTTAGGAAGCGTCCTCGGGCCATTTTTTTTGACATGGGTACATTTTCTAAAAGGCTCCTAATGCTACTTATCCTCAAATACACATATATTGAAAGGCATTTTTTGCTACTCATTCACACTTTGCAAGGCATTTTATACCATATATTCACATATATACACACCATTGAAAGGTATTTTCCATGCTACCTACATTCACACACATATATACATACCATTGAAAGGTATTTTCCATGCTACCTAGATGCAAAGTATCCCTCATGGGGCAGCCAAATTCTAGTAAAAAACCCTCTCAAGCATGTCCTAATTTTCATGCCTTTCCACTTTCAAAACTAAAATTTAGATTCTTAGACATAAGTCATGTTTCCTTGCTGAAATTCTGATACTGAGGACAGATGTCGTACAGGATGTCACGACATCGCGCTTCAGAACATGCAGATTGTATATGACAGTATGAACAGATTAAACAAGTAAATAACACAAGAGGATTGTTAACCCAGTTCGGTGCAACGTCACCTACATCTGGGGGCTACCAAGCCAGGGAGGAAATCCACTAAAATAGTATTAGTTCGAAGATCTAACAGCCACTGTATACAACCTTCTCACCTAACCACTACCCATGCAACTTCTACCTAAGAGCCACTCTTAGATATGAGAGCCCCTCTCACTCCCTCTCAATCACTCACCCGTGTTTACAAACAAATCAAAGACACACCAGAGATTGCTCTCTGAACAATAGAGATCAACTCTACACACTCAGGTCCAACACTTGATGTTAGGGTAACATCAAGGTGGCTCACAAAACACTCAAGTCACAAAACTCACAAAATAACTCTTCAATCTCTGACTTGATGGAAAACTCGTGCAGCCTTCATGTTTATATAGCAGTGTACGTATCTGGGCTGCAACAACTTGCGCTGGATAAGATCTATCATTCTCCTGAAAAATCTGCACTTAAAGATCTAAAAGATAAAGTTTTATCTTTTAGTTTTTATCTTCAATCTCTAATCCCTGAACGAAACTATTCAAGTTTGTAATTCAAACTTTAATTATCTTTTAATTCGTTCCTAAAGATAGAGCGCCTAATCTGTTGCTGACTGCACATTAATCTGTTAAAGATATAACAGATTTATGTGTCCAGTATTTTCGGGCAGGATGTCCTGGACATTGTATCCGACATCGTGGATCCTGCAGCTTCAATTCTTCATTTGACATTTTATCTTGCCTTGTGCATTGTGCAGCCCGATCTGATTCCTTGACATAATGTTAGACATCATGTGCAGCAACTCCAGCTTTCCTTCATTGTCTAAGTGCTTATGTTTTAACAAAATTTTAGCCAATCTTTTAAAACTCAGTAAAGCTAGGCACTAACAATCTCCCCCTTTGGCAAATTTTGTCTAAAACATACTTAGACACTTCCTGAGCAGGTACGAGCAGTCATGCAAGTGGGATCAGCAACTTTCATTATCAGAGTAATCAAGCACAACAGTATATGTAGTGGTGACAGCAAAATTCTGCAAGTTGCAAATCTACAAGTCTTTTCCAGGATGTCAAGACATCTCACGTGACATCAGCTTTCTGCTCCCCCTGTCTCCATGCTCTTACTGCTGTGAAGTGAATATTCTGCTAGGCAGCAGTTCACTGCAGCATCTTCTATCAGCTACTAGTTTCAGTAGCTTACATCAATCATCATCAGCAGCAGCAGTATAAATACTACTCCCCCTCAAAATCATAAATCATGCATAATATCCTACTACTCCCCCTTTTTAGACAGAATTTGGCAAATATTACAGACCAATAACAATCAATTGTGCAAAGGGACATGCCCCAATAGCTAGTAAGAGTAAAAAGCAAAAAAAATAAAGGTCTGATGGTCATGGGGTGGCATCAGAATCATCATCATCTGATTCTGTATCCTCTGCTGCATCTTCTTCTTCCTCAGCTGCTTCTCCATCATCAACGCCATTGTCTGAGAGTCTTTTGATCAGGCGTTCCAGCTCCATTTTCTTCTCTGTGTTGGCTTTGATGGTTGCCTCCAACACCTTGCATGTGTCCTTGAGTTCAGCAATCAAATCATCCTTGGACACAGCACCTGAAGCAGCAGCTTTCCCTGATGTCGAGACAATGTCTGGGACATGTGTCCCCTCAAACAGTTTGTAATGCAGGGATAGAGGAGATTCTCTCTTCTTCACAGAGTCAATGTTGTTTAAAATATTGGGATGTTGACTCAACATAATGCCACACAATACAGTTGGGAAGGCAATGGGTAATTTGACAGCAAAAGATTCTGAATGCTTAATAGTTTGATCAAAAATATAGTTTCCAAAATTAAATTTGGACTTGGTTCCAACAGCATACAGAAATTTTCCCAAACCTGTGGCAACAGTGGAAGTATGATTGGTGGGTACCCAGTTGGCAGTGCCAATCCTATGCAGGATTGCATACTTCACACTTAGCTTCCCTGCAGAAAGCTTCCCTTTCTTTGGCCAATGCTGGACTTGCTTGGCAGTGATTTCCTTGGCAATTTGATGCTCAGAAACAGCAATATCCACCACTCCTTCAGTTGTTCTGCCCAGGTATTTGTTGATTACAGCAGGGGAGAATCTAATACATTTTCCTCTAACAAACACTTTCTGATACTCATCACTCTTTCTGTTTGTTATGTCAGAGGGAATGTTGACAATGAATTCCCTGACTAGACTTTCATAACAATCTCCCAACTTGGTGACAGTTTTCAGCAGTCCAGCAGCCTTGATGAGGTCCATGATCTCCTTGCAATCCAAGGCATCTCTTCCCAGTTCTCTTTCTAAAGCAAGTCTGCGTTGATATACAAATTTCCACCTTTCAACATTGCCAATGGAGTGGAATGAAATGTTGTCCAATGGGGCATCAGGGACATTTCCAGGCACCTTTTTCCCTGATTTCTTGGCTCTCTTGATGTCGGGAACATCTAGTTCGACATCATCATCAGAATCAGATGAGGAAATTTCTTTCCTCTTCTTGGAAGGGATTGCAACTTTGCTCCATCTGGATGTGGTAGGAGTGATTGGTGTGCTCTTCTTCTGTGCAATAGTTTTGATTCGTCCAGACCTAGTAATGGGGGTTTTTCCCTTTCTGCTTTGTAATCTTTCTGCAATGCCAGGTGCCAACTTTTTGGCAATGGGTTCCTCATCAGATTTTACTTCTTCTAGGTCAATGAGGTCACCTGGAGCAGGTTCTGGTGCCCTTGGTGCAGGGGTCTCCTCTGTGGATTGATCCTCTTCCTCTGTTGATTTCTCTTCACTGGATGAAGAGAGGACTTCAGCATTTGGGGTGGAAGATGTTGGGACATCTTTATCAGCATCAGGGACAGAAGCATTTTTCAAAATGCTATTCACAAGACTGCGGATCTTCTTATCCATCTCAGTGTCTTCTTCCCTAGGGCTTGTTGCAAAGCTAGGGTTTTCAGAAATCTTCACTCTCTGTTGTCTTTTAGGGACCAGTTTCTCAGGAACAGGGCCTGGACCAGGAATCATTTGTATGGGTTGGATATTGAATGCAGGTTGTTCCTGGTTTGATGGAGTTTTGGAGGATGATGGAGATGATGGTACAGAGGGTGAAACAGGGGATGAGGTTTCTTTTGGTGAGGTAGCCATGGAGAAGCAGAGCTTTGGGAGTGGTTTCGTGAGTATCTGAGAAGTGTTGGGGAATGCTGTTGAAAACGAGATTGCTACGAAAATGTAAGTTTGAATGAGGAATGTAGGGGGACGAGTGAAACGAAGGTTGAATTTGTTTTGGCCCAGTAGTGAACGTGCTATTAACGTTTGAGCACGTTCAGATAGAAGTAATTGCTATAACTCCTCTAGTAGACAAATGCCCAGCTTGCCCCTCAGTTTTTCAAACTGATTTGCATCCAATGCCTTTGTGAAAATATCTGCTACTTGTTCCTCAGTGGCAACATGCTCCAGTGTGATAACTTTATCATCAACAAGATCTCTAATATAGTGATGTCTAATGTCAATGTGCTTGGTTCTGCTGTGTTGAACAGGATTTTTAGAAATATTAATAGCACTCATGTTGTCACAGTACAATGTCATGACATCTTGTTCGACATTGTACTCCTTCAGCATCTGCTTCATCCAAACTAGTTGTGAACAGCTGCTTCCTGCTGCAATATACTCTGCTTCTGCAGTAGATAGGGACACACAGTTCTGCTTCTTGCTGAACCATGAAATAAGATTGTTTCCCAAATAGAAACATCCACCAGAAGTGCTTTTTCTGTCATCTGCACTTCCAGCCCAATCAGCATCACAATATCCAACCAGCATTGAATCTGAACAATGACAGTACATAATCCCATAGTCACTGGTGCCATTTACATATTTCAGAATTCTCTTTACTTGATTCAAGTGACTTATCTTGGGATTGGCTTGATATCTTGCCCAAACACCTACTGCAAAGGTGATGTCAGGTCTGCTTGCTGTTAAATATAGTAAGCTCCCAATCATGCTTCTGTACAGACTTTGATCAACACTGGTGCCAGCTTCATCCTTTGACAGCTTCAAGTGAGTAGGTGCAGGTGTTCTTTTATGGCTGGCATTTTCCATCCCAAACTTCTTGACAATGTTCTTTGCATACTTGCTTTGTGAGAGGAATATGGAGTCTTCCATCTGCTTCACTTGGAGTCCCAGAAAATAAGTCAGCTCTCCAACAAGACTCATCTCAAATTCAGATTGCATCTGTTGGACAAAATGTCGAAGCATCTCATTCGACATCCCTCCAAACACAATGTCATCAACATATATCTGTGCTATCATCAAGTTTTCAGCATCTTGTTTGACAAAGAGAGTCTTGTCAATTCCTCCCTTCCTATACCCTTGCTGAGTAAGGAACTCTGTTAGCCTTTCATACCAAGCTCTTGGAGCTTGCTTCAATCCATAGAGAGCCTTCTTGAGCCTGTATACATGATCTGGATGAGTTGGATCTACAAATCCCTTTGGCTGCTCCACATAGACTTCTTCATTCAGGTATCCATTCAGAAACGCGCTCTTCACATCCATCTGGTACAGCTTGAATTTGAGGATGCAAGCTACACCAAGTAACAATCTGATGGACTCAAGTCTAGCAACAGGGGCGAAAGTTTCATCAAAGTCTACACCTTCAATCTGAGTGTAGCCTTGAGCAACAAGTCTGGCCTTGTTTCTGGTTATAACACCTTCTTCATTGGTTTTGTTCTTGAAGATCCACTTGGTGCCAATCACATTAGTTCCCTCGGGTCTAGGAACTAGCTCCCAAACTTCGTTCCTTCTGAATTGCTCCAATTCTTCTTGCATAGCATTGATCCAGAACTCATCAGTCAGTGCCTCTTTCACATTCTTTGGCTCAGTTTTGGAGACAAAGCATGAATTGGAGACAATCTCAAACTCCCTTGATCTTGTAGTGACTCCTCTGTTTGGATCTCCTATAATCAGCTCCTTGGGGTGCATCTTCTGGATTCTAATGGAAGGACTCTTGTCAGGTTGATTGATGTTTGGTTCATCTGTAGCAGAATCAGAGTTTTCTGCATTTTCTGCATTTTCTGCACTTTTAGCTGTATCTGCTACATTGTCTCCCGATGTTCTGACATCGTCTTCGACATCCTTCTTTCTTGCTGGAGTTAGATCATCAACAACCACATTGATGGATTCCATCACAGTTCTGGTTCTGGAATTGAATACTCTATATGCTCTGCTGTTTGTAGAGTATCCCAAGAATATTCCTGCATCACTCTTGGGATCCATCTTTCTCCTTTGCTCTCTATCTGCCAAAATGTAACATGGACTTCCAAAAATGTGGAAGTGCTTGACAGTTGGCTTCCTCCCTTTCCAGATTTCATACAGTGTGGTTGGAGTCCCTCTTCTGAGTGTGACTCTGTTGTGGATATAGCATGCTGTGTTCATGGCTTCAGCCCAGAGATTATAGGGAAGTTCTTTGGCATGAAGCATGACCCTAGCAGCTTCTTGCAAAGTCCTGTTTTTCCTTTCAACTATGCCATTTTGTTGTGGTGTGATGGCTGCAGAGAACTCATGAGTGATGCCTTCAGATGTGCAGAATTCAGTAAACTTGCTGTTTTCAAACTCTCTGCCATGGTCACTCCTAATTCTCTTGATGACACAGTCTTTTTCTCTTTGAAGTCTTAGACTCAACTCTTTGAATACTTCAAAGGTGTCTGATTTCTCTCTGATAAAGTTGACCCAGGTAAATCTGGAGAAATCATCCACAACAACATAGGCATACCTCTTTCCTCCAAGGCTTTCAGCTTGCATAGGCCCCATCAAGTCCATGTGAAGTAGTTCCAGCACCCTGGAAGTGGTCTGATGTTGAAGCTTCTGGTGGGATATCTTGACTTGCTTTCCAATCTGACATTCACCACAGATTCTGCCTTCTTCTATTTTCAGATTGGGAATGCCTCTAACAGCACCTTTGTCAATGATTTTCTTCATGCCTCTTAAGTGCAGATGTCCAAATCTTTGATGCCATATTTTGACTTCATCTTCTTTGGAGGATAGACATGTGGAGGAGTAACTGGTTTCTTGAGGTGTCCATAGGTAACAGTTGTCCTTTGATCTGCTGCCCTTCATTAGAACTTCACTCTTCTCATTTGTCACCAAGCATTTTGACTTTGTGAAGTTTACATTGAATCCTTCATCACACAACTGACTGATGCTGATCAAGTTTGCAGTCAGTCCCTTTACCAGCAGTACTTTGTTCAGACTAGGAAGTCCATCATGGACTAGCTTTCCCATTCCAGTGATCTTTCCTTTAGAGCCATCTCCAAATGTCACATAGCTAGTGGAGCAAGGTTCAATGTTCACCAGGAATTCTTTAACTCCTATCATGTGTCTGGAACAGCCGCTATCTAGGTACCAATCTTCCTTAGCTGATGCTCTAAGTGAAGTATGAACAACAAGACTAACAATCTTGTGTTTTGGAACCCACATCATCTTCCTTCCGCTGCTGCTACTTTGAGTTCCATGATGTGGATGGCCATGTAGATGATAGCAAAAGGGCTTTATGTGACCATACTTGCCACAGTAGTGACACCTCCACTTCTTTCTTTTGTTCTTTTTCTGCTGCGTTCCATGATGTCGAGACCGATGTTGTGACATCGTGGCTCCAGTGCTGTTTTTGGCAGGAACAAATTCTGTCATGGTTGTTCTGCCAGCAGATTTATGATTAAATCCAAGTCTTCTCTGGTTTCCAACATTCTTCCCAAGCTGTAGCACCTCATCAAGCATATCTGAGCCTTTATTCAGCATCTTTATTGATTTTGTCATGTTTTCCAGTTTAGAGTTCAGAAAACCAATTTCTCCTTTAAGCTCAGAGATCTCCTCTTCATGTGCCTCCTTCTCAGCCTCCAGATTTGCAATGATCTTCTTTAGTTGTGCTTCTTGCTGAAGAATCTTCTCACTTTTGATGCATAGTTCTCTATAGGATATAGCAAGCTCATCAAAAGTGATTTCAACATCAATATCACTTGAATCTTCATCAGATTCAAATATCCCAGTGAGTGCATTCACATCTCTGTCAGAATCACTTTCTTGTTCACTCTCTGTATCATCAGACCAACATACAGAAAGTCCTTTTCTCTGCTTCTTGAGATGGGTGGGACATTCAGCTTTGATGTGTCCATAGCCTTCACACCCATGGCATTGAATTCCTTTGCTGTGACTGGGCTTTTCATCTGACTTCTTCTGGTATTCACTACCTTTCCTGATGTCGAAAGGAATGTTCCGGACATGTGGTTTCTGCCTCCTGTCCATTCTTTTCAGCACTTTGTTGAACTGTTTTCCAAGGAGCACAACTGCGTTAGTCAGACCTTCATCAGTATCCAGGTCATACTCATCTTCTTCTCCTTCATCATTGGACACGAACGCCAGGTTCTTGCTCTTCTTTTCAGTCCTATCCGAGAGTCCTAGCTCGAAGGTTTGAAGGGAACCAATGAGTTCATCTACTCTCATGTTGCAAATGTCTTGGGCCTCCTCTATTGCAGTGACTTTCATGTCAAATCTCTTAGGCAAAGATCTGAGGATCTTTCTCACCAGCTTTTCATCTGTCATCCTTTCTCCCAAGGCAGTGCAAGCATTGGCAATTTCAAGAATGTTCATGTGGAAGTCATGAATGCATTCTTCCTCCTTCATCTTCAGATTTTCGAATTTTGTAGCCAATAGTTGCAATCTGGACATCTTCACTTTGGAGGTTCCTTCATGAGTGGTTTTCAGAATCTCCCATGCATCCTTGGCAACTGTGCATGTGTTGATCAATCTGAAGATATTCTTGTCAACTCCATTGAATAGGGCATTCAAGGCTTTGGAGTTTCCAAGTGCCAATTCGTCTTCTTCTTTTGTCCAGTCTTCTTCTGGCTTCAATTCATCAGTGGGCTTTCCTTCTGTGTCCAGCATCTTGGGATGTTCCCAGCCTTTGATGACAGCTTTCCAGGTTCGGCTATCCAGTGATTTGAGGAAGGCCACCATCCTTGCTTTCCAGTATTCATAGTTGGTTCCATCCAGAATTGGTGGTCTGTTCACTGGTCCTCCTTCTTTCTCCATGTTCATCAGAATTTATCTCCCTAGATCTCACTCAGTGATTTCGAGTGCCTGCTCTGATACCAATTGAAATTCTGATACTGAGGACAGATGTCGTACAGGATGTCACGACATCGCGCTTCAGAACATGCAGATTGTATATGACAGTATGAACAGATTAAACAAGTAAATAACACAAGAGGATTGTTAACCCAGTTCGGTGCAACGTCACCTACATCTGGGGGCTACCAAGCCAGGGAGGAAATCCACTAAAATAGTATTAGTTCGAAGATCTAACAGCCACTGTATACAACCTTCTCACCTAACCACTACCCATGCAACTTCTACCTAAGAGCCACTCTTAGATATGAGAGCCCCTCTCACTCCCTCTCAATCACTCACCCGTGTTTACAAACAAATCAAAGACACACCAAAGATTGCTCTCTGAACAATAGAGATCAACTCTACACACTCAGGTCCAACACTTGATGTTAGGGTAACATCAAGGTGGCTCACAAAACACTCAAGTCACAAAACTCACAAAATAACTCTTCAATCTCTGACTTGATGGAAAACTCGTGCAGCCTTCATGTTTATATAGCAGTGTACGTATCTGGGCTGCAACAACTTGCGCTGGATAAGATCTATCATTCTCCTGAAAAATCTGCACTTAAAGATCTAAAAGATAGAGTTTTATCTTTTAGTTTTTATCTTCAATCTCTAATCCCTGAACGAAACTATTCAAGTTTGTAATTCAAACTTTAATTATCTTTTAATTCGTTCCTAAAGATAGAGCGCCTAATCTGTTGCTGACTGCACATTAATCTGTTAAAGATATAACAGATTTATGTGTCCAGTATTTTCGGGCAGGATGTCCTGGACATTGTATCCGACATCGTGGATCCTGCAGCTTCAATTCTTCATTTGACATTTTATCTTGCCTTGTGCATTGTGCAGCCCGATCTGATTCCTTGACATAATGTTAGACATCATGTGCAGCAACTCCAGCTTTCCTTCATTGTCTAAGTGCTTATGTTTTAACAAAAATTTAGCCAATCTTTTAAAACTCAGTAAAGCTAGGCACTAACACTTGCATTGAAGCTAAGAGCTTGGGTTCCTAAGTTTAGAATTGCATTTGGGCACCTATTTTGAATCCTCTATGATGTCCCTATGTATATAAAACAGTCCCACAATCCCAATCTTACAAAATCATATTCATATGTCATTGGGGCATTTCACCGAGCACTTGGTGGGCGCATGTTTAGGCACAAATAGCAAGAGAATGGGGGCAATGTGGCATGCCCCACTGCTTCAGAATACAACATAGGCCAAAGGCCATCCCCTACAACCCCTCAACTCTAACAAACCAAGCATGAAAACAACCCAAAACTGCCCCACAAATTTGAGCACATTCTCACAATTTAGAGCACCAAAAGATGAACAAAATGCACCAATGGAAAGCTAAAAACTCAAGGATTAAATACTTACTTGTTGGAGTGAGTAGGAATACCAGAAATGAAAGCAAAACGCAACCAAAGATGGCTTGGGGAAGCAAAAACCGTGAGCTTTCTCTTTTTGAACGAGGGGGGGAAGTTTTTGGGTGAAGAAAACGTTCCCCTCCCTCGTTTTTTTATAATTTGATGCAAGGGTTGCTCGCCCAGGCGAGCTAACATGCCAATTTTTTTTTAGGGGAAACATAACCATGGCCCCCTACAGGTTAGCATTTGCCTACTCGAACCTACTTAAGTTAGATCAGGCATCAATTATTTATTTTAAACAAACGATAGTAATAATTACTGCGAATTTAAAGGATACTGGGCTGCCTTGCAGCGATGTTTTCCGCTTGTCCAGCGTCGGGAAGGGACGACGATCTGTCGGTCGTGACCCTATCCTCCATTTGCATCCGTCCCTAAGTACCTGAAAATAGGAAGCAACAATGCGTGGCAAATCGTGACAGAGTCGTCGTCTTACCCTGGTTGATTTTTGTCATTTAACTTTGTCTCGGCTTCTGACCGTGGCCTAAGACGATTCTGCCCCTGTTATCACAAAATATGCATGTGCATGTGCATGCATGAATGTTTTCAATGCAATGATTTTCTTAGTGAAAACTGGTTAGGTTCAGTTTTAATTAAGCGCTTGGGGCACCCCATGAACTGAGCGAAAAGGGCTCAGGTTATTACAAACTAACACAAGGTTTAAAACCAAAGTGAGGACTGAAGCCTCAACCCATGTTCTCTTCTTTTAAAGAAACGTGACGAGATAATTAGAGCGGATGGGAATCCCGAGAGGAAACCAAGAAGAACAAAAAAACTCAGAAATAAAAGAACATGCAGTGATTCCCTCAATTTCCCCAGACTTCAAGCGTAATATCGTTTAATGACATCGGAGTTCACGGGCGAGGGTAGTTCCTCTCCATCCATGTTGGTGAGTACCAGAGCACCCCCAGAAAAAGCTCTTTTCACAACGAAAGGCCCTTCGTAATTCGGGGCCCACTTTCCTCGATTATCCTTAACAGCGTGGGATATCTTTTTCAGCACAAGGTCCCCCTCGTTGAACTTGCGCGGGCGTACCTTCTTGTCGAACGCGTTCTTTATCCTTTGTTGATACAGGCGCCCATGGCTCATGGCCGTCAAACACTTACCTTCAATAAGGTTGAGTTGGTCGTAGCGTGTTTGAGCCCACTCTGACTCTTCTAGGCTTGATTCCGCTAGTATCTTCTGGGAAGGGACCTCTACCTCAAACGGGAGTACCACCTCCATCCCGTAAACCAAGGAATACGGCGTTGCCCCAGTAGAAGATCGTACCGAGGTTCTATATCTGTGCAGGGTGAAAGGTAGCATCTCATGCCAATCTTTGTATGACACTGTCATCTTCTGAATAATCTTCTTAATATTTTTATTTGCATCCTTTACAGCCCCATTCATCTTTGGCCGATAAGGGGTAGAGTTATGATGCTGGATCTTGAAATCCCTGCACATCTCCTGCATCATTTTGTTGTTCAGATTGGTGCCATTGTCAGTAATGATCTTCCTAGGGAGTCCGTATCGACAAATCAGTTCCCTCTTTATGAATCTGACCACCACACTTCTCGTGACATTGGTATAAGAGGCCGCTTCGACCCATTTGGTGAAGTAATCTATTGCCACCAGAATGAAGCGGTGACCATTCGAAGCTTTGGGTTCGATGGCCCCAATGACATCTATCCCCCACATGGAAAAAGGCCAAAGGGCGGACATAACATTTAGAGGATGTGGCGGAACATTGACATTGTCCGTGTATGCTTGACATTTATGACATTTCCTTACATGGGCGCAACAATCGCTTTCCATAGTGAGCCAGTAATAACCGGCTCTAAGGATCTTCCTGGCCATAGCATGCCCATTGGCATGTGTCCCAAATGAACCCCCGTGGATTTCCTCAATCATGTAGTTCGCCTCTTTGGCATCTATGCATCGTAGGAGGGTCATGTCGTGGTTTCGTTTGTACAGGATGGTACCACTCACAAAGAAACCAGTAGCCAATCTCCTTAATGTTCTTTTGTCATTGTCGGAAATCCCTGGTGGATATTCTTTGTTCTTAACATATTGTTTGATGTCGAAGTACCACGGTTTCCCATCTCGCTCTTCCTCTATTGCACAACAATGTGCTGGCTTGCCCTGAGATCTGAATTCGATGTACGGCAGATCCCCGTGCGGGGCAAGTTGAAACATAGATGCCAGGGTGGTCAATGCATCGGCCATTTGGTTCTCTTCCCGAGGGATGTCATGGAAAGAAATGCCGTCAAAGAATTCGGCTAACTTCAAGATGTGAGTTTGATAAAGTATCAACTTCGGATCCCTAGTTTCCCATTCTCCTCTCAACTGGCGTATTACCAAAGCCGAGTCTCCATACACTTTGAGTAGCTTTACATCAAAATCAATGGCCGCTTGAATCCCAAGGGCGCACGCTTCATATTCGGCCATATTGTTGGTACAATCGAAACCCAGCCTGACCATGAAAGGAATACACTGATCATCCGGGGACACAAGGACTGCCCTTACTCCATGGCCTAAAGCATTAGATGCCCCATCGAAGCAGACAATCCATTTGTCTATGTCCTCATGCGTCTGCTTCTCTTCGAACAGGGCAGGGCCATGATGTCTTCATCCGGGAACCCAGGGTGCATCGGCCGATAATCCTGGAGGGGTTGCTGGGCCAAATAATCTGCCAAGGCGCTTCCCTTTACTGCCTTTTGGGTGACGTACACAATATCGAATTCAGATAGTAGTACCTGCCACCTAGCGATTCGTCCCGTGAGGGCCGGTTTCTCCAAGATGTATTTTACGGGATCCATTTTGGAGATATGCCATGTGGTATGACTGAGCATGTACTGCCTAAGACGATGTGACGCCCATACCAAGGCGACACACGTCCTTTCCAGCATTGTGTAATTCATCTCACATGCGGTAAACTTCTTGCTTAGGTAGTAAATGGCTTGTTCCTTTTTCCCAGAGTCATCGTGTTGACCTAACACGCATCCCATAGACTCGTCTAACACAGTCATGTACAAGAAAAGAGGTCTTCCTGTTACAGGTGGCATGAGCACCGAGGGGTTTGCGAGGCTCTGTTTGATCTTCTCGAAGGCCTCTTAGCAGTCGCTGTTCCACAGGACCGCCTGGTTCTTACGTAATAGCTTGAAGATGGGCTCACATGTAGGGGTGAGTTGCAAGATAAATCGCGCGATGTAATTCAACCTACCTAAGAAACCTTGAACCTGGTTCTCCGTGCGCAGCTCTGGCATTTCAAGAATGGCCTTCACTTTCTCGGGATCTATCTCTATCCCTTCCTGGCTCACAATAAATCCTAGCAACTTCCCCGATTTTACCCCGAAGGTGCACTTGGTTGGGTTTAGCTTCAATTGGTATTTCCGCAGCCTTCCAAACAGCTTACGCAGATTGATGATGTGTTCGTCCTCAGTCCGAGATTTGGCAATCATGTCATCTACATAGACCTCTATCTCTTTATGCATTATGTCATGGAATAATGCTACCATGGCACGCTGATAGGTTGCCCCAGCATTTTTCAGCCCGAAGGCCATCACTTTGTAGCAGAACGTTCCCCATAGGGTGATGAAAGTAGTTTTCTCCACTTCTTCGGGTGCCATCTTTATCTGATTATACCCTGAGAAACCATCCATAAAAGAGAAAAGGGCGAACTTGGCGGTATTATCTACCAATATATCAATGTGTGGTAGGGGAAAATTGTCTTTAGGACTGGCTCGGTTTAAGTCTCGATAGTCTACGCACATTCACACTTTGCCGTCCTTTTTTGGGACCGGGACAATGTTGGCCACCCACTCCGGGTATCGAGCTACAGCTAAGAAACCCGCATCGAACTGCTTTCTCACTTCTTCTTTGATCTTTAAAGACATTTCAGGTCTCATCCTTCATAGCTTTTGCTTAACCGGGGAAGACCCAGGATTCAATGGCAACTTATGCTGCACAATGTTGGAGTCCAGACCGGGCATGTCTTGGTAGGACCACGCAAAGACGTCTTGATATTCTTCAAGAAGGGTTATCAAGCCTTGGAGGATAGGTGCGGTCATACAGGTTCCTACTTTTACTTCTTTCTTTCCCTCTCCGGTCCCTAAGTTTACCAGTTCGGTTTCCTCTTGGCGAGGCTTCATTTCACGTTCTTCTTAAGCGATCAACCTCTCCAACTCTGGTGAAAGGACGTCCTCTTCCTCTTCTTCGTTTATCGTTTGGCTCATATCTCGGTCAAAATCGATTGTCAAACCCTCGTTGGCAGGATCCTCAAAGACTCGACCCTCATATCTATACTAATCAAAATGAAACAAAAAACATGCAAAATGATATGAGAAAAAGTGGAACTGCAAGAACAGATGAAACAAGATCTCTTTGTTTATTTAATAAGGTAGGTTTCACAAAACAAAAGAGAAAGGAATCTATAACCTCTAATTACATTGGATCAGCGGTATAGACCTCTGACTGGCTTATTACGCGCCAGTTCCCCACTTGGGAATCAGGATGGCATGGTCGCACGAAATTTGGTGGGTCTTGAGGGAACTCCTCTCCTATTGCTGTCACCTCTTCCTCAAACATTATTCTTGCACTGGTGAAACACTGGCTTCCTGGAATCCCGGATTCATACCCCAACCCATATTTGTACGGGTTTCCCTTAATATCGACCACGTCGGCATTCCCAAGGCCGTCCTTGCCCAGACCAATTCCGGGCTCATATCCGTGCTTGAGCATCACCTGTGCCACCATTATGGCCGCATTAGAGAGAGAAGGTAAAAACGGGCTCGTTTCCACAGAGGCACAACTCACCACCTCGAAGGATTGGAAAGCTGTTTCCAATGATTCTTCCGCTGCTTCTACATATGGTGCGGAGGAGGGGAAGCACACCAACATATCCTCTTCGCCTGACACTATCACCAAAAGTCCACCAACCGCAAACTTCAATTACTGGTGAAGTGTCGAAGGGACCACTCCCAGTGCATGAATCCAAGGTCTCCCCAAGAGGCAGCTGTAGGCGGGATTTATGTCCATCACTTGAAAAACCACATTGCAAGTGTGGGGGCCTATCTGAATAGGGATGTCAATTTCCCCCATCACTTCCCGCCAACTACCGTCAAAGGCTCGTACCACCATCGAACTTGGTTTTAAATGTGACACACTAAAAGGAAGCTTCTCCAAGGTGGTCTTTGGCATCACATTTAAACTTGAACCATTGTCGATGAGTACCTTCGCGACAACATGGTCCATACATCTGACATACACATGTAGAGCCTTGTTGTGCCCTCTCCCCTCAACGTGAATCTCTTCTTCCGCAAACGCGATATAGTTATTGGTGGTTATATGATTAAAAATGCCTTCAAAACCCTCAACTGAGATGTCGTGTGCTACATGGGCTTTGTTGAGGACTTTTATCAACAGTGCACGATGAGGCTCGGAGTTTATGAGCAATTCGAGCAAAGAGATTCTTGCCGGAGTTTTATTCAGTTGCTCAACTACTTTAAACTCACTTTGTTGGATGAGACGAAGGAACTCATGAGCCTCTTCCAAAGTCACCGTCTTTCCTTGAAGACCTTCTTTTTTTTCAGCTCCTTTTACCACCGGAGGATCCACTTCTTTCGAGGGGGTGGCTACGTCTGTGGGCTCTTAGACCATGGGTGCTTCCCCTTGGAGGGCAATTCCGCCGAATGAGGGGGAGCGAACACTCGGCCACTGCGGGTTACTACACTGAGGCCGATGATGTTGGTCACCTTGACCGACAAGGAGTCAACTTCGGTTGAACTCTTTCTCCAAAAGCGGGAAGGGTATACTTCCACGGAATGGCCTTATTGCTTTGATATGAAAACGGCGTCTTCTTGGGCGCTGTGCGGGGGTACATGGGCGTGGAGCCGATCCTTTTCCTAGTGAAACATATTACTAGGGCTTTGGGGGTTGGGGGAACCTTCTTTTCTTTCGACTGCATGCAAATCTGTGGTTCTTCCCTCCCTCCTTTGGACACTTCGAGCTGCCCCCAATCCATGAGCCGCTGAAGCAATTCTTCCACCGTGGGACAGGTTTCCATGTCGTGCGATTCCCCGAGATGAAATAAACATTCATCCCTTTCATCTCTGCCACGAGAGACCATGCATGCCGCTTGCAGCGACTAGTAGATGAACCGTCTAGATGTAGCCACTTCTTCTAATCTCTTTGCCCCTGGCAACCCATCCTTTTCGATGGCGTTTACGCTATCCGAGTTGTACCACTTGGGGTATGGTGGCTGGAAGACCTTCCCGGGTATGGCCACCACCAAATGATTTTCCAATAATGAAGGCCACAACTCGGAGTAAGCCATGGGAATAGGAGAGAAATCATCTCTCAGAGGGGTGCGTCGTGCATTATTATAGCTCATGCCAAAAGTTGTATTATTGGCTGGCCGGGGTGTGGCTGAAGCTGTGTGTTGGGCAGGCATTCTTTCTGTTGCGGGAGGTCCTTTCACTTGAGTTGGGAGGGAACTCCCGGCTCAGATCAAAAAGTTCGGGGGGTTGTGTTGGTATGAGTTTTGGGCATTTTGGGGCGCTTTCATCCATGTTGGGGCGGTGGTGACCGCGTGGGTGTCTCCTTCCTTTTTCCTCGTGCCCACCACTGGGGCTCTTCTGTTGTTGTTAGAGGCAACGTTGGAGGCATATTCAAAGTTGCCTTTTCTCAGTCCGGACTCGATCCTTTCTCCGGCGAAGACGAGATCCGCAAAGTTAGCTGGCATGTATCCTATCAGCTTCTCATAGTAGAATGTAGGCAACGTATCTACCATAATTGTGATCATCTCCCTCTCAGTCATGGGCGGGACGACTTGGGCTGCGAGGTCTCTCCACCTTTGGGCATATTCTTTAATGGACTCATGTTCTCGCTTGGTCATGCTCTGAAGCTGGTTCCGATCAGGAGCCATATCCGTGTTGTATTGGTACTGCCTAATGAAGGCAGTTGCCAAGTCTTTCCATGACCGGACCTGAGAAGCTTCCAGATTGGTATACCATGCCACTGCTGCTCCGGCTAAGCTGTATTGAAAGAAATGCATCAACAGCTTTTCTTCCGTACAATATGCCCCCATCTTCCGGCAATACATCTGAAGATGTCCTTTTGGACATGTCGTCCCTTTGTATTTATCAAAATCTGGTACTTTAAACTTGGGAGGGATGACGATGTCAAGTACCAGACACAGATCCACTAAATCCGAGAACGGGTAGTTGCCGAGGCCTTCTACCGCCCTCAGCCTCTCTTCAAGTAAATTAATCTTTCCCTTATCTTTTGCAAAGGGAACGGATTCTTTAACGGGTGCGGGTGAAGACGGGACATGGTGGACTATGTTTGGTTGGGGCAATTCATCGGGGGCCGAATCCTTGGGAGGAAGTAGAGAGCCTAGATGGGCATCTTCTTCATCGTCTTCTTGCAGGGGATAGTCGACATAAGGAGGGAGTTGCCCCTTGAAGGTAGGGGCTTGGCTCAAGTCATCCAGAGCGGTACGGGGAGAGAAGTCCAGAGGAAAACCATAAGGGTAAGCTTGAGGACTATACCTCCGACCGAACACCGTCGTGTTTCTGTCTCGGCCCAAGTTTATTGTGGGCTGTAGCACCGGTTCCGCTTCCCTAGCTGTATTGGAGGCAGTCGCCGTGGCATTATCTTCTATAGTTTTCTGAAGCTTTAGCATGGTTTTCGTGATAGAAGCCATTTGATCTTTTAAGGCCGATAGGTCGGCCTTCGTCTGTTCTTGCACTTCTTCATTATCCATTTTTCTGGATCGAGTGTTATAGGGGTGCCTTTGCGCTTTCTTAGTTATGGTGAGTTCCCTAAAGAAACAAACAATGGTGATTATGCCACCAAAACATGAATATGATAATGAATGATCAGAGCACTTGGATCCACCTTGTCGCAACCTACCCTTCGGCGGGAGGGCGACACGAGACTCGCGGGATGCGTGTTCCACGAAAGGAATACGCGCGGAGTCGCCACCAACGTTTATTTGAGGAAAACGTCGGAAAAACCGGAAAAGACGCGATCTACGAACTTTTAAGTGAAAGGTTCGGGAGTTGTATTTACGCACGGGGAAGGTATTAGCACCCCACACGTCCGCCCCAAGGGACGGCAGCCTTTAATCGAATGTGCAAACATGACTTTGATTTTTTATGTTCCCTTTTTATGTCCTTATATCCTTTATACCCTTTTTATATTTTCCTTTTTTGTGGTCGACAAGGGTGTTTCCCTTTGCTCCTACGTATTCCTCAATTTGGGATGAGAAAATCAGACCTACGTAGTTCTTTTTTATCAAGTGATTCTTTTTTACTTTAAGAGGTGATCATTTTAAGGCGTTGGACCTTAAAAATGATCCATTTTACTTAGTGAGGAAATGAAATGACAAACTTCAAAAGCCTATTTTTTATGGACGAGCTTGACTAGGCGAATTGATTTTAGCCTTTAGTTTCACTTTAGTTATTAATCAATTCGATTAAGAATGAGAAATCCCAAAGAGAAAATGTCCACTTGATTTTCCGCTTTATTTTACTAAAAGATGTCTTTTTGATTATTATATTATTTTTTACCTCTTTTTGATTTCCAACGGGGTTACGGCACAACCGAACGGTCGGAATTTATTTTAACCGAAGTTAATGGATAATACAATTCAAACGTTCGGTGGAAATTTATTTTATTTTTAAGTTAAGCGAGAAATGACTTAAGTAAAATGGCTTAAGCACGTCAACAGGGGGTATAAAAAGTAAACAAAACGAGAATAAAAATGCACGAAACACAATGTGGACCACTACGGGCACATAGAATGAATCGAAAAGCTTGGTTCGAGGTACTTACCCGTTGAAGATCGAAGAACGATGAAGAACGAATGAAGAACGTCGAAGAACGGTTGAAATCTTTGCGAAATTCCTCACGGAAAACGTTACGGAAACGTTTCGGAAGCGCCTCGGCTTAGATTTTCTTCACGGAAACAATTTTTCCAAGCAAATTCGAAAGAGAGAGAAGTGCCTAAGGGGCTGAACCCCTTCCTTCTTCACTTCCTCCCCTATTTATAGCAAAATAGGGGAGGTGGTTGCCGCCCAGCTCGCCCAGGCGAGCTCAGCTCGCCCAGGCGAGCAGGGTTGCTTCCTCCAGAAGCAACCGCCTTCTGGAGGAATATTCCGGAGGGCCCAAGTGGGCCTGGGTGCTATTTGCACCCCCATTTTTACTAAGTACACCCCCCTCTGCTGTTTTTTTGGTGATTCTTTTTTCGTAAAGTTACAGAAACTTACGAATTTCGTAACGATACTTGTTTTCTTTCCGTAATGTTACGGAACCTTGCGGATTACATAATCATCCCCTTTTTGACTTACGGAATGTTACGGAACCTCACTTAATTATGCAACGATGCTTCCGTTTGATTTCCGGTGTGTCACGGAAACTTACGGATTGTGCATCAATATTTTTTTGGTTTTTCGGCATGTCCTGGAATTTCACAAATTGCCTAATGATGGGTGCCAAGCACCTCACGAGGACCAAAGAATGGTCGCACGTCATCGAGCAAAGGTCCCCGGACGAAATTAGGGTATGACAGTTGCCCCTCTTTACTTGTCTTTTATTGGAGATAAAAGGAAAGTAAAGATAAGACACTAATTTCGTTCCTCTCGATTTGGCGAGAGTCGCGGGTGACCATAAAATCTCCACATGCAAATGACTTGTTGTTCCCAAAATTTCACAAATTGCCTAATGATGGGTGCCAAGCACCTCACAAGGACCAAAGAATGGTCGCATGTCATCAAGCAAAGGTCCCCGAAAATCAGTGTATGACACTAATTTCGCTCCTCTCGGTTGACGAGAGTCGCGGGTGACCATGACTTGTCGTTCCTAGAATTTCACAAATTTCCTAATGATGGATGCCAAGCATCTCACAAGGACCAAAGAATGGTCGCATGTCATCAAGCAAAGGTCCCCGAAAATCAGTGTATGACACTAATTTCGCTCCTCTCGGTTGACGAGAGTCGCGGGTGACCATGACTTGTCGTTCCTAGAATTTCACAAATTGCCTAATGATGGATGCCAAGCATCTCACAAGGACCAAAGAATGGTCGCATGTCATCAAGCAAAGATCCCCGAAAATTAGTGTATGACACTAATTTGGCTCCTCTCGGTTGACGAGAGTCGCGGGCGACCATGAAATTTCCGCATGTAAATGACTTGTTGTTCCCGGAGGAACAAAAGGTGCAGAAGACTATGTCAGTCTCTGCATGCTATCAAGCGTTCTGTCTTACAGATAGCAAAAGAATGTTTATACGGATAACCACTCGGGTATTTCCGCGTATCATCGGGCCCGCCGCCTCTGGATGATACAAGGGTGCAGAATGACCAAACTTGGTCTCTGCTTGTCATCGGGCCCGCCGCCTCTGGATGACAAAAGGGTGCGAATAACCATAAGGTATCTCCGCGTATCATCGGGCCCGCTGCCTCTGGATGATACAAGGGTGCAGAATGACCAAACTTGGTCTCTGCTTGTCATCGGGCCCGCCGCCTCTGGATGACAAAAGGGTGCGGATAACCGTAAGGTATCTCCGCGTATCATCGGGCCCGCCGCCTCTGGATGATACAAGGGTGCAGAATGACCAAACTTGGTCTCTGCTTGTCATCGGGCCCGCCGCCTCTGGATGACAAAAGGGTGCGGATAACCGTAAGGTATCTCCGCGTATCATCGGGCCCGCCGCCTCTGGATGATACAAGGGTGCAGAATGACCAAACTTGGTCTCTGCTTGTCATCGGGCCCGCCGCCTCTGGATGACAAAAGGGTGCGAATAACCGTAAGGTATCTCCGCGTATCATCGGGCCCGCCGTCTCTGGATGATACAAGGGTGCAGAATGACCAAACTTGGTCTCTGCTTGTCATCGGGCCCGCCGCCTCTGGATGACAAAAGGGTGCGAATAACCGTAAGGTATCTCCGCGTATCATCGGGCCCGCCGCCTCTGGATGATACAAGGGTGCAGAATGACCAAACTTGGTCTCTGCTTGTCATCGGGCCCGCCGCCTCTGGATGACAAAAGGGTGCGAATAACCGTAAGGTATCTCCGCGTATCATCGGGCCCGCCGCCTCTGGATGATACAAGGGTGCAGAATGACCAGACTTGGTCTCTGCTTGTCATCGGGCCCGCCGCCTCTGGATGACAAAAGGGTGCGGATAACCGTAAGGTATCTCCGCGTATCATCGGGCCCGCCGCCTCTGGATGATACAAGGGTGCAGAATGACCAGACTTGGTCTCTGCTTGTCATCGGGCCCGCCGCCTCTGGATGACAAAAGGGTGCGGATAACCGTAAGGTATCTCCGCGTATCATCGGGCCCGCCGCCTCTGGATGATACAAGGGTGCACGTCACATGACCTCAGGGTCAGTATGACAAAGATTATGGGGCGGCCGACAAAAGCAAAGCTCTTGCTCCTACGTATCCTCCAATGAGGAACTCAGACCTACGTAGTTCTGGATAACTTGTGAGACTTGAAAAAGTCTCCACCAGAAGATGCCTACATCTCCGGAAAGGGCGCAGATGACCATATTGGCCTCTGCTTATCAATCACACTTGGGGTCACTGAATGACGAGGTGCGGATAACCGTAAGGTGACTCCGCGGGCTACCAGCTCTTGAGTCATGGCAACAAAAGGCGGTGTGGTCGACAAAAGCGAGGGTCTTGCTCCTACGTATCCTCCAATGAGGAACTCAGACCTACGTAGTTCTGGATAACTTGTGAGACTTGAAAAAGTCTCGGTGTTTTCTCCACTAAAATGCAAACATGCTTTAGCAAAGAGACAAACATTCCAACTGATTTAGAGCAGCATATGCTTTTTTGAGTGAAAAACAATGCGTCTACCGGGGAAGGAGAGTCTGCTGATGAAATCTCCCATAACCATAAATGAGATTTTGGATGTTAGCATTTCGTTTCTAAATGACCATTTAGAGGAAACACTGGGTTCGACAAAAATAGAAGAAATCCACTCAAAGTGTATCAATCTCGCACAGGTAAGTGTTTCATCCTAATTCCGAACCATAGATATGTCATGACTTGACTTTGCAAATTATTTCCTATCAAATCAAAAATTACATGCGTGATCATGGATCAATAGGGCTTCCCTTGGGAATGGGTTCTTTTGGTGGTTTCTTCGGCTTTTATGTGTTTTTGGCTTTTGATTTTCCTGGCTTTTTCTTTTTCTGTTTTTTTTTGTTTAGTGCGGGGCGAGAAAAAAAGGTCGCTAGCGCACGGGATTTTGGTTGGTAATTAAAGGGAGAAGACCATTTTAGGTCGTGGTTTCCTTTCCTTCCTTTTTTGTTCATTTGGTGACAATTCTGTATTGTTCAGATATTGTCCGGTCCAAAGACCTCTCTGCACATTTCTTCTGTTTTCTTTCGATCCTTGATCAGGAGCTTTCTTTCCTTCTTTTCTTTTTTTTTTCTTTCTCCCATTCTTTGATTGGGAATTTCCTTTCTTTTCTTTTTGCTTTCTCCCACTCTTTGATTGGGAATTTCCTTTCTTTTCTTTTTGCTTTCTCCCACTCTTTGATTGGGAATTTTCCTTCTCTTCCTTTTTGCTTCCGAGGGTAAGGATTATGGTGAGTCAGGATTTTGGCTCAAGGTTTGTAGAATGGCTAGACATGATACATGTCGGGGTTTGGTTTGGCTCAAGGATAAAAGGGATGCCTCACATTATTTCCATGACACAAATGCAAAAATGATGATTTAGAAACTTTATGCAAAACTGGTCATGCATGCACCTATGCGGACACTCAAGTGTCAATTTTTTATGGTCATGTGATGCTAGGGCTCAGGATTCATTTCCTCTATTTTAGTCAACCCAACGTTTCCAAAATATGTTCTTTTATCCATTTGTGCATTCATCCGAGTCCATTTTGGGCGTCTGGGAAAATCTTCACAGCATTCACCCTTCAGGTGTATACACATTTTTTCAAAAACTAGTTATGATCAGTGAATTTTTCCAAAGAAAAGTTGGAAGTCATCTCTTTTCAAAAGCATGTTGGTTTTTCAGCTTGACAACTTATTTTTTCTTTTTTCTCCTTTTTTTTTTTATCATTATCATTTGTTTATTTCTTTTTCTTGTTTGTTTTTTTTCCTTCTCTTTTTTTTTTATGAGGTATTTTGCTACCTAAACATGTGTATATTTTTGCGAGGTATTTTTGCTATATACATGCATATCCAAGGTATCTTGCTACCTAAACATACATATATATGTTTTGTAAGGTATTTTTGCTGTATACATGCATATCCAAGGTATCTTGCTACCTAAACATACATATATATATTTTGTGAGGTATCTTTTTGCTACATACATGCATATCCAAGGTATCTTGCTACCTAAACATACATATATATATTTTGTGAGGTATCTTTTTGCTACATACATGCATATCTAAGGTATTTTTCTACCTAAACATACATATATATATTTTGTGAAGTGTTTTTTTGTTTACATACATGCATATCTAAGGTATTTTCACTACCTAAACATACATATATATGTTTTGTAAGGTATGACTACCTTCCGAGCTTGCGCTTGTTTTATTTAAAATCCCAGGATCATGAGCAACTAGGTGCGTCCTACTATAAAAAGTGATCAAATAACAATCATAGATTCAAAAGGTACTAGGTTGCCTCCTAGTAGCGCTTCTTTAACGTCTTTAGCTGGACGCCTTATGACTTGTCGGTCACTGACCTAGTACTTTGCTTACCTTTGGCTTTGGACTTGGTCGCCTATTGGTCGGCCATGTGGTGTAGGCAATACTCAAACCTTTTTGTGGATGAGCAGAGGTGAACTCTAGAGGTGGTGGCGGTGCGTCTATTGCCTGCTACCGGCCATCCCAGTGCTGCTGTGGTGTTTTGCCCTGGGCCTGCCTGGGGGCGCAGTACTTCTTAATGAAAGCTCGATTAGTAGGGGGCCTGATGCCCTTGCTGGAGGTGATAGGTACTCCGTAGAACTGACAGAGACCCGTAATTAGAGCTTGACAACTCCAAGACCCTGTTGGACTTCTTCGGGTCCACTGGGTGTCTTGCAGGCGCAATCCCTGCAAACAATAGATGAAATCAGAAATCAGTTGAGCGATGTGCATACTTACCTATGATGACGTGACCTTGCCAAGGGGAACGGGCGCCCTGTAGGGCCGACAGAGGCCCGTAACCAGAGCTGGAAACCCCAGGGCCCTGTTGGACTTCTTCAGGTCCACTGGGTGTCTCTGTGGGTGCGATCCCTGCAAACAATAGATGATATCAGAAACTAGTTGAACCATATGCATACTTACCCATGTCGGGACGACACAGACCAACTGATACTTTTGCAGGGGGAGATTGGCATTGCGGTCGCTGGGCAGAATGTTGCTAAGTAGCAATGTCATCTATATCTGTGTAAGAGTGGTCATGTTGGTGCGCATGATCCGCACTCGTCTCTTTGCAGCGGCACGGGTGAAATCTTGCCCCGGTATGCATAGTAGCTGTGTGATAGACTCCCTCTCTGGTTGTGCTCGCGCAGTTGGCCCTCCTCCAATATCAGGGGGTGGCCCAGGAACCGTTAAAAGGAAACTACTGGTCCCTTAACCGGGAGTGCAAGTCTCGGTTAAGCATTTAAGGACAGAGGACCTTAAATTATCTGAAGGTGTGGATATGGAGCCCACTGAAAGTGAGGACACGTAGTCCTCTAAAGGTGAGGGCGTGCAGCCCTTTCAAGGCGAGGATGTGTAGTCCTCTGGAGGTGAGGGCGTGCAGCCCTCTGAAGGTGAAGACGTGTAGTCCTCTGAAGGTGAGGGCGTGTAGCCCTACAAAGGTTAAGGCACATGACCCTTTGACGGCGAGGACGTGTAGTCCTCTGAAGGTGAAGGTAACTAGTACCCAAGGTGAGGGCGTGTAGCCCTCTCAAGGCGAGGACGTGTAGTCCTCTCAACGGTGAGGGTAACTAGTACCCAAGGTGTGGGCGTGTAGCCCTCTCAAGGCGAGGACATGTAGTCCTCTGGAGGTGAGGGCGTGCAGCCCTCTGATGGTGAGGACGTGTAGTCCTCTCAAGGCGAGGACGTGTAGTCCTCTCAACGGTGAGGGTAACTAGTACCCAAGGTGAGGGCGTGTAGCCCTCTCAAGGCGAGGACATGTAGTCCTCTGGAGGTGAGGGCGTGCAGCCCTCTGATGGTGAGGACGTGTAGTCCTCTCAAGGCGAGGACGTGTAGTCCTCTCAACGGTGAGGGTAACTAGTACCCAAGGTGAGGGCGTGTAGCCCTCTCAAGGCGAGGACATGTAGTCCTCTGGAGGTGAGGGCGTGCAGCCCTCTGATGGTGAGGACGTGTAGTCCTCTCAACGGTGAGGGTAACTAGTACCCAAGGTGAGGGCGTGTAGCCCTCTCAAGGCGAGGACATGTAGTCCTCTGGAGGTGAGGGCGTGCAGCCCTCTGATGGTGAGGACGTGTAGTCCTCTCAAGGCGAGGACGTGTAGTCCTCTCAACGGTGAGGGTAACTAGTACCCAAGGTGAGGGCGTGTAGCCCTCTCAAGGCGAGGACATGTAGTCCTCTGGAGGTGAGGGCGTGCAGCCCTCTGATGGTGAGGACGTGTAGTCCTCTCAAGGCGAGGACGTGTAGTCGTCTGATGGTGAGGGCGTGCAGCCCTCTGATGGTGAGGGTAACTAGTACCCAAGGTGAGGACGTGTAGCCCTCTCAAGGCGAGGACATGTAGTCCTCTGATGGTGAGGGCGTGCAGCCCTCTGATGGTGAGGACGTGTAGTCCTCTCAAGGCGAGGACGTGTAGTCCTCTCAACGGTGAGGGTAACTAGTACCCAAGGTGAGGGCGTGTAGCCCTCTCAAGGCGAGGACATGTAGTCCTCTGGAGGTGAGGGCGTGCAGCCCTCTGTTGGCAAGGACGTGTAGTCCTCCCAAGGCGAGGGTAACTAGTACCCAAGGTGAGGGCGTGTAGCCCTCTCAAGGCGAGGACATGTAGTCCTTCGGAGGTGAGGGCGTACAGCCCTCTGATGGTGAGGACGTGTAGTCCTCTCAAGGCGAGGACGTGTAGTCCTCTCAACGGTGAGGGTAACTAGTACCCAAGGTGAGGGCGTGTAGCCCTCTCAAGGCGAGGACATGTAGTCCTCTGAAGGTGAGGGCGTGCAGCCCTCTGTTGGCGAGGACGTGTAGTCCTCCCAAGGCGAGGGTAACTAGTACCCAAGGTGAGGGCGTGTAGCCCTCTCAAGGCGAGGACATGTAGTCCTCTGGAGGTGAGGGCGTGCAGCCCTCTGTTGGCGAGGACGTGTAGTCCTCCCAAGGCGAGGGTAACTAGTACCCAAGGTGAGGGTGTGTAGCCCTCTCAAGGCGAGGACATGTAGTCCTCTAGAGGTGAGGGCGTGCAGCCCTCTGATGGTGAGGACGTGTAGTCCTCTCAAGGCGAGGACGTGTAGTCCTCTCAACGGTGAGGGTAACTAGTACCCAAGGTCCACCCTTATGAGAAAGCAAGAGATCGACTCATCGAGAGGGCCGGTCATCCCAAATCCACAAGATTTGGACATTAGATGTAGGAAATCTATGCAGTTAACATGATTTTTAGGGATGCAGATGCATGCAACCTTTGTCGTGAAATTTGGTAAATGCGGACTTCATTTGAAACAATGCAATGTAATGGAAAGTTGTACAATGTTCATGACATTCTTTCCCTATTCTGTGATTTTGATTTTGATTTAATTTTTTTGGAAAACACAGATTGACTGTCCTTTTGAAAGAGGTGATAATTCATGCAACCTCATCCTATCTTTTTGCAAATCTCTCCGGGAACTCCCTCAGAGTGTATGTTCTGTTTGATTTAGTCACTTGACCATTTTGGAGTGACGGGAATGGAGTCGTTTGATAATTAATCAATCTATTGAAATTCCAGGGTTTGCCCCCCCTTTTTTGTTGAAAACATCGATGGGTGAGAACTTTTGATCGGCCCCTATGTTCACTTGAGGCTCGTGCACGGTGCCCCTCATTGCCCCAGTGTAAGGCTTTGAGGTATCAATCGTTGCCTTTCGTCATGACCTTGTAGGAGGGAACCTATTGGGTGAGAACTTCTAATCTGCCCCTAGGTTCGCTTGAAGTTTTTGCATGGTGCCTTTCGTTGCCCCAGTGTAGGGCTTAGAGGTACTAATTGTTGTCTTGTTTTCACGACCTCGTAGTGAGGAAGAATGAAAGAAGCAGTTGATTCTTGCAAAAAGAATTTTCCAAGGAAGAGAAATAGTTGAAGGATCTTTCAGTTGATGGATTAAGTCTAATGACTCCTATGTAGAAGCAAGATGTTTTGATGTTTTGATGATGCCAAAGGATCAAGTGCTTCCAAGTTTTATTCAAGACAAGAATCCAAGAAAGTCAAGATATATGATCAAGTTTGATCTCTTAGAATCTTTAGGAAGAAGTTTCCAAATTGAAGAAGCAAAAGGTTTGACCAAAGAATTCTATCATTTCAAATTGAGATTTGCTCTCTGGTAATCGATTACCATTAGTTAAAAATGTTTTAATTCAAATTTTTAAAACCTGTAATCGATTACATAAGTCTTGTAATTGATTACCAGAGGGGATTTTCAGAAAATAATTTCCAAGAGACATATCTATTCAAATGTTTTATGAATGGCCATTCAAATGTTTTAAAGAGAGTTTTCATTGCCCAAACAGTTTTATCCTCTCGAAAGATCAAGAGTTTTTCTGAACTGAAATGTCTTATCCTCTCAAAAAGATTCCTTGGTCAACCACTTGCTTATTCAATAAGGAATTTTTGATTGATCTTCATTTTACAATCTACCTCTTTTACGAGAGACCTCTTCTTCTCTTCTTCTTATTTCTGAAAAGGGATTAAGAGACCGTGGGTCTCTTGTAGTAGAGGATTCTTGAACACAAGGGAAGGGTTGTCCCTATGTGCATTGTTAATCCGAAAAGAGAGAGTGATAGTTCAATTGGGGAATAGTCTTTGCATCTTAATTCAACCCCCCTTTTTCTTAAGGTAACAGAGGCCATTTGTCCAACATCCTATTCTTGACAACTCGCTTCTCTCTAAAAAGACAAACTTTCTGGAATGATATAATGAGGTCACATGAATGTCTTGAAAACACAGTCAATCAAATGCTACTTTTTTTTTTTTTTGAAATCCCTTTTTTATTTTTATTTTGAAACTTATTTGTTTTGAACTTTGCTCGTTGTTTTACGGCACCCCCACCAACGTGCAAGATGAGTAATCTCTGATTGAACGGTCTTTGAAGTCAACACTCAGGAGCGCAGGTTGCTTGAGCAAACAGACCAATGGCTTACACCCACATTCCGGTGAAAGTTTGAATAAGCCAACATGCGTTTGTGAGAGGATGAGGGACAAAGATATCAACTTTATCCATTTCATTTAACATTGTAGCTGTGGTTTACAATAATGGCATAAACTTGGAAACCCTGATGAGTCATTAGGGACACCTAACAACAGCTTTCAAAATTGCCCCATGTGTGGCATCTCTTGTCAATGTCAGGATTTACACGCAATTCTCCTCAAATTTCAGCCAGCCCGCATCAATTAGACCTTGCACCTTACGCTTCAGAGCCCTACCATGCTCAATGGAACGCCCCAGGGCTTCTCCGTGACAAGCACACGTTGCGTTCGAGTCGTATTCTCGGATAAATGGAGGTTGATGAACCTTGGCTAGGGTTATGGCTACCATTGAATTATCAAGTAGATATGGGAGCAAGTCAGCATAGGACACTGGAATTGGGGTGAATTCTACAGGCTTTCTCGCTGCAAAATTCACTTCTTGGTTGGTGTTTTTGGTTTGTGCTAAAGGTGGTGTTCGTCATTGGAAGTGCGGTAGACAGACTTTGTGGTAGATTTAGGGATGGCCTTTGTGGATAACTGGGTGGTGGGTAAGGAGAAAGTTTGTTATTGGCTGAGTAAAGATATTGTTGGGTTGGCGGGAAACTTGGCCGTATAGGAATGGCAGTCACAGCATGGGTTTCTCCCTCTTTCTCACCCTCTTCATTTGCCCCAGTTTTCTCAGTCGTCCTAGTAGGATGATCAAATTTGCCTCTTTTCGGATCCACTTCGATCTTTTTGCTGGCGAAGACCAAATCTGTAAAACTTGAAGGTGCGTAGCCCACCATCTTTTCATAGTAGAGTATCGATAATGTGTCTACCATCACGATTATCGTCTCCCTTTCCATCATTGGGGGTACCACTTGGGCCGCCAGATCCCTCCACCTTTTGGGCGTGTTCTTTGAAAGATCCGTCCCCCTTTTTGCAAATGTTCTGTAATTGCATCCTATCCAGAACCATATCAAAATTGTACTAATACTGCCTAACAAAGGCAACCATTAGGTCCTTCCAAGAATGGGCTCGGGAAGGTTCCAAGTTAGTGTACCAGGTAACAGCTACCCCAGTAAGACTTTCATGGAAGGAATGTATCAACAATTCCTCATCTTTTGCGTATTCCCCCATCTTTTGACAATACATCTTTAGATGGTTCTTGGGACAAGTAGTCCCCTTGTACTTGCCAAAGTCCGGCACCTTGAACTTGGGAATGACCATGTTTGGGTATTAGGAACAACTCTTCTAGGTTAGCAAAGGCATAATCTTCACCTCCTTCAATGGCCCTGAGCCTTTCCTCTAGATGATCCAACTTTCCCATTCCTGCCATAGTCATGAGGGTTTTTAACCGCTGTGGAATGCAAGAGGTGCAGTCGTGGGTGATACTGAGGGCCCTCCAAAGGGTTTTGTAGGGGTATACCACCAACTGCTTGCCCTTCAGTGGTATATCCGAGCCAAGGCTCGAAGTCGGCTAGATTGTGATGGGGAATTTCATGGGTCTCTTCCACGGTTTAAGAGACATGTGCATGATCAGTTTGGGGTTGCTGGCTTTCAAAGGGTATAGGAGTGGAGTTATTGACATTCTTATTGGGAGTGTACGCCATATTGGGTGGTGTATAGTTGAGAGGCAAGCCATATGACGGGAAGGCGTGCTCGTTTTGAATTTGCACATCATGGGGGCCGCCCATACTTCCTAAATCTTTGGCTACCATATTTGAGGTTGGATGATTCATTTGCTTGAGGCCGGATGGGGACGTCGGGTTCACCTTAGCAACAACGCTGGTAGCGGCAATTGCAACCGCATTGGCTTCCATTATCTTCTTCACGCTCATCATGGCCTCCATCATTGTGGCCATTTGCTCTTTTATGGCCTCCATGTCGGCCTTCATCTTCTCTTGTATCTTCTCTACTTCACCCATTACTCTAGCTCTAGCACGAGTTCGGTAAGGACGCCGTAAAGCATGTTTTTTTTTTTTTTTTTTTTGATAACAATGATTAAGTTCATTTTATTTTATTTTTCAAGGAAAAAATGCAATGAGCAATGCAACCAATGAAAAGCATGGATGTATGCGAATGATGTACAGTTGAAGTATTGCGAATTTTTACACAGGATATGGGGTTGAATCAATTTAGATTTTCAACATGGTCCATGACATCTTTGTCAAGGTGAAACTGGAAGTAACAAGGACATCAACAATCCTAAATATCTTTGGCAGTAGACGAAGCAGTGATGTGACTCGATTCATCTTTTGCCCCAATTTTGCAAGACGGTTACTTCCATATTTCAACTTGACTTGATGAACCTTTTTGTAAAAGCATGAGCTCGGTTCAACCCTATAATCCAAGGAATGGCAATTCTGATCGCCAATACTTCAACAACATCTCATAGGGATGAATGACTCGGGCATACTTTAAGCTTATGCACAGAAAATGTAATTATGAAATTGAGATGCCCGAAGAAACACCATTTCCTAGTTAACAATGCATTAGGTACCATGTTCAATTATTTTGTTTTTAAGTGAAACGGGTTTATGATCCCAACATGGTTGGCTCGTGGTGCCTAACACATGAAACTAAGAATGTAGTGTGAAATTTCACGCTTCCCCCTTTTTTTGTTTTTGTTTTGTAGAGGAAAACGCAAGGATGAGCAAACATGAAAACAAATGGTATGCAATTTTGCAGACCAAAAAGTTTGTTGAACGCATATGCATGATGATGCCATGACTCATGCAAAATGTGAGGCTGGAATATGATAACGGACAAATGCAGGATATGTCCATTATGATGTTATGAAGAGATGCTTATGCGATGCATGATATGAATGCATTTTACGGACACGAGAGCCCGGAAAATTATCTCTTCTTACTTGCGCATTTGGGGGCGCAGTGCCCCATGTGTACAGTTAAGAAGGTGATATGGACCTTCCGGCTTCCCGTGACAAAGGACGAGACCAACATACAATGCATGTTAGAGATAAAATGCGGGAGTGACTTGATTCGCACTGATTTTTGGAGTAAAAACGTGGGATAAACTCATTTTTTTCAAAAAGTTATAACTAGTCAAGATCTGAGCGACAATACAAACTTCCTAGCGGTTTCTAATCATATGGTCCATTAAGTCTATCATCTGTTAACAATAGCTGAGAAGTCTGTGGATCTTCTTGGGGGCGGAGTAGGTGTCCGCCATTGCTTTGGCCTTGGCTAGCAATCGGGGAAGTTCTTGACTCCTGTTCAAAGTAAGAGTAAATCGGTCCGTCCACATTGTTGCCTCTTGGTGCCATGAATCAATTACCCTCTCCCTTGCTTCGCTTTCTGCTGATATCTTGGCGTACTCATCCTCTAGCCTTTGCTCGTGAGTCGCCGCTAGATTTAGCTTCTCTTTGCACTTATCGATGATGGCCCACATATTTCCTTCAGTCTCGCTTAACTGTTGGGACAAATTTCTTTTCGACCTAAGGCAAACCTTTAGCTCATCCTTCAAGATCATGCCTTTGACCCGTGATGATTCCTTTCACCTCTTCAGAGCTTGAGCTCACTATTGCTGCCCTATAAAGCCCCTCAAAACTTTGCTTTGGTCGTGTTCTTCCTTTCGGGCCTTCTTGGTTTCTCATTCCAAGGCTTCATCGGTGGCCATATGGACATCCCTTAGTTCATCATACTCTTTTCAGACTTTGATGGCTATGGACTTGAACTTCTCTTTGACTACCTAGGCTCTTTCAAGCTCTGCCTTTAGGGCTTGTACCTCATCACTTTCTTCTGAAGCTTTAACCTCATCGTCCCTCACAGTCTTTAGATTTGGGAGCCAATCCAATCCTTGTGTTCGGACTCTCAGCCACTTATGATAGCCGCCGATGATCCCATTACTGCTTCCCCTAAGCTCTCTGTCCTTTCTTCACGCCGCATCCCATGCCTTGCGAACTCCTTGGAGTACCCTCACGTTGTGGTCACTAAAACCCCGTGCGATGAAAGGTGTGATGCTTTCGTCTAATGGCGCTCCTCTCATGGGGTAGCCAAGCTGTCTTATGGCGAGAACGGGATTATAATTAATACAACCCCTTGTTCCCATCAAGGGAACATTTGGACATCCTTCGCATGAAGATAGAATCTTGATTCTTCCTTCCTTCTAGCGAGGGAACCAATTAACAGACGCCCCCCCCCCCCATGCTAGCCAAGAGTTGGTCCCAATTCGCCTTTCCTTTTTCGACGCACGAGCGGTAACCTTGTAGCGGATAGACGGGCCTACCTTCTTGGAGAAAAAGGTGTGAAACCAGCCCCACATAGAGAGCTGGAGTACAGCAAACAATCCTTGCATTGCTTTCTTCACATCTTCGGTCGAAGGTGTCATATAGGTCGGCTAGCATAGCGACAACCGGACTTTCCTTGTGGTTATGATAGGCGAGAAAAACGTCGATCGCTGCCAGGTCCACCAACCCATCCACATTTGGAAAGAGGACTCCCTCGAAAATCAACAGTGTGAGAATATCTATGAATGGGGTCCACTCGCCTTTATCTGCCAAGATTCTTGCTTTTACCTCCAAATATTTTCTTGGTATTCCGACCACCCCATTTTCGACTTGCCTTTGGCGGTCTAATTCCTGCGCCGAGATTTGGACTTTTTTTAGAAATTCTGGCCAATGAGGGGTAGAACCCTGAGAAGAGGTATGGTTTCCTTCCCCCTAGAGGACATCCTAGGATCTCTTCAAATTCTTCCACCATTGGTGATAGCTGGAAGTCCCCAAAGATGAAGCACCTCAACGGCTGATCATAATACTGGGCGAGGGAGGCAATTGGTTCCATGGAGACTTCTACCCTAGCTAGGTCCCAAAATGCTTACCATAGGCTTTGCGGAAGGCTTGCCGTTGAAGTTGACCCATTAATTGCCCCAACTTTCGTAAACTGGTGACCTCTAAGCTCTTGATTTTGACTTGATAAAACCTCTTTTTAAGCGAAGGCTTTTGACTTGATCCCATGTTTTACTAAAGTGAAATAAAATCTAGTGCGAATCAAAACTCCGACATCTATCATGGGTGGGATGGATGAATGCATGATGGAATGCATATGACACAGATGCAATCTAGAAAAGCGGGGGTCCGGGGAATTTGTCCCCTTCTTAGATACGACGTCTAGGGGTAGCAGAATGCCCCAACACACGTTTTTAAGAAGGCGACACGGACCCTCCGTTGGTTTGTTTACAGAAGGGATCAAGACAGAACCCATATGCGATGCCTATGCAAAAGACACAATGCGGGAATGTACACAGTATGACGATATTTACTGAACATAAGCGAAAGGGTATATGATACTTATGCATGGCAGTGTGAAAAATGGCACGCAGCGTGTCTGCTCGTGCCCCTATTTAAGGGACCTATAAGGGAGAGAACTAACTAGGCATTTAGTGATAACCCCCAAGGTAGTCATATCTCTCTGGATGGTTTCTAGAGGTATCATCCCCTTTGAAGAACATATTGTAGCAGTAGGGACTACTAGCAACAATAGGTTTTCAAAGAGAAAAGCTCTAGATGAGGGTTCACTGTAATCAAGCAAGTCGGAGACCTAGCATGATCACAGATTCACCTCCACTCCTTATGCTCCCATGAACCCGGGTATAGGGCCCTTTTTTCACTCACAGTGTGTGCAAATAGTGTTGGTGTTTGTGTGCATCAAATGAATAAATATTTACTTCATGCATACATTTAAAACGCACTAAAAGCAACAAAGAGTTTATATACACAAGAACATAATGAAAGGAAACCAACAAAGGGGTAAGTCACGGTAAAACATTGCACAAAATTAAATGGCCTAACTCTCTAAAAACAGTCCCCAGTGGAGTCGCCAACTGTCGCAACCTACCCTTCGGCGGGAGGGCGACGCGAGACTCGCGGGATGCGTGTTCCACGAAAGGAATACGCGCGGAGTCGCCACCAACGTTTATTTGAGGAAAACGTCGGAAAAACCGGAAAAGACGCGATCTACGAACTTTTAAGTGAAAGGTTCGGGAGTTGTATTTACGCACGGGGAAGGTATTAGCACCCCACACGTCCGCCCCAAGGGACGACAGCCTTTAATCGAATGTGCAAACATGACTTTGATTTTTTATGTTCCCTTTTTATGTCCTTATATCCTTTATACCCTTTTTATATTTTCCTTTTTTGTGGTCGACAAGGGTGTTTCCCTTTGCTCCTACGTATTCCTCAATTTGGGATGAGAAAATCAGACCTACGTAGTTCTTTTTTATCAAGTGATTCTTTTTTACTTTAAGAGGTGATCATTTTAAGGCGTTGGACCTTAAAAATGATCCATTTTACTTAGTGAGGAAATGAAATGACAAACTTCAAAAGCCTATTTTTTATGGACGAGCTTGACTAGGCGAATTGATTTTAGCCTTTAGTTTCACTTTAGTTATTAATCAATTCGATTAAGAATGAGAAATCCCAAAGAGAAAATGTCCACTTGATTTTCCGCTTTATTTTACTAAAAGATGTCTTTTTGATTATTATATTATTTTTTACCTCTTTTTGATTTCCAACGGGGTTACGGCACAACCGAACGGTCGGAATTTATTTTAACCGAAGTTAATGGATAATACAATTCAAACGTTCGGTGGAAATTTATTTTATTTTTAAGTTAAGCGAGAAATGACTTAAGTAAAATGGCTTAAGCACGTCAACAGGGGGTATAAAAAGTAAACAAAACGAGAATAAAAATGCACGAAACACAATGTGGACCACTACGGGCACATAGAATGAATCGAAAAGCTTGGTTCGAGGTACTTACCCATTGAAGATCGAAGAACGATGAAGAACGAATGAAGAACGTCGAAGAACTGTTGAAATCTTTGCGAAATTCCTCACGGAAAACGTTACGGAAACGTTTCGGAAGCGCCTCGGCTTAGATTTTCTTCACGGAAACAATTTTTCCAAGCAAATTCGAAAGAGAGAGAAGTGCCTAAGGGGCTGAACCCCTTCCTTCTTCACTTCCTCCCCTATTTATAGCAAAATAGGGGAGGTGGTTGCCGCCCAGCTCGCCCAGGCGAGCTCAGCTCGCCCAGGCGAGCAGGGTTGCTTCCTCCAGAAGCAACCGCCTTCTGGAGGAATATTCCGGAGGGCCCAAGTGGGCCTGGGTGCTATTTGCACCCCCATTTTTACTAAGTACACCCCCCTCTGCTGTTTTTTTGGTGATTCTTTTTTCGTAAAGTTACGGAAACTTACGAATTTCGTAACGATACTTGTTTTCTTTCCGTAATGTTACGGAACCTTGCGGATTACATAATCATCCCCTTTTTGACTTACGGAATGTTACGGAACCTCACTTAATTATGCAACGATGCTTCCGTTTGATTTCCGGTGTGTCACGGAAACTTACGGATTGTGCATCAATATTTTTTTGGTTTTTCGGCATGTCCTGGAATTTCACAAATTGCCTAATGATGGGTGCCAAGCACCTCACGAGGACCAAAGAATGGTCGCACGTCATCGAGCAAAGGTCCCTGGACGAAATTAGGGTATGACACACCTCAAGGCCCTTTTTTAGATAACGTGATGAGTTGCAGAACTTCTCGTTTTATAAAAAGGAACAAAGCTTTTATCTAGCCAAGATCATACAAAAGTGTTACAACAGAACCTAACGGTTTCTAATTATATGGGCCATCAAATCTATCATGTGTTGACAGTAATTGATTAGCTCGTGAATTTCCTTGGGGGCTGTACACTCTTCAGCGATGGCCTTTGCTTTGGCTAGTAGTCGCGGGAGGTCTTGACTTCCATTCAAGGTCAAGGCGAACCTGTCCATCCACATGGTCGCTTCTTGATGCAAGGCATCAATCACCCTCCCTCTTGCTTCCTTCTCGGCGTATGCTTGCGTGAAATCCTCTACTAGCTTTTGTTCATGGGTCAACGACTGGTTTAACTCTTCCTTGTAATGCCCTATGATAGCTAGCATGCTTTGCTCTATGGCTTCCAAGTGTTGAGCCAAACTCCTTTTGGATCTTGAGCAAGCAGCTAACTCTTCCATTAAGATCATGCCATGCACCCGTGACTGGTCCCTTTCCTCTCTCCGAAGCTTGAGCTCATTGTTGCTGCCCCACAAAGCTCCTCGGAATTTATCTCAGCCATGTTCCTCCTTGCGGGCCCTTTTGGTTTCTTGTTCAAGGGCTCTTGCAGTGGCCGCGCTTTCCTCTCGTAACTCGGTGCACTCTTTCCGGATGTTTGTAGCGGCTGACTTGAATTTTTCTTTGGCGAGTCTTGCCTTCCCTAGCTCTAATTTTAGAGCTTGGACTTCTTCATCCTCCTCTGGAGCTTCGAAGTTCTCCTCATCGATAAATTTCAACTTGGAGAGCCAATCTAACCCTCGCGTATGAAATCTTAGCCATTCATGATAACCATCGATGACGCCATTACGAATGCCCCTAAGTTCTTTATCTTTCCTCAACGGACTTCTCCATGCCTTGTGGACTTTTTGTACAACCTTGAGACTTTGCGCGCCGAAATCTCTCACAAGGAAAGGCGAGAGGCTCTCTTCCGTTGGCGCTCGCCTCATGGGGTACCCTAGCTGTCTTATGGCAAATGCGGGATTATAGTTAATACAACCCCTCGTCCCCATCAACGGAACGTTAGGGTAGTCCCCACACGAGAAAAGAACTCCTTCCTTTCCTTCCTTCCATCGAGGAAACCAATTGATTGTGCTGCCTCCTATCCCAGCCAAGTGTTGGTCCCAATCGACTCTTCTCTTTTCGACGCACGAGCGATAACTTTGAAGACGACACGTGTGTCTTATGTCTTGTTGGAATAGGTGCGAAACCAACTATACACAGAGAGCAGGTAAGCAGCAGACGATCCGTGCGCTGTTCTTCTCGCACCTTCGGTCAAATGTATCAAATAAGTCCGCCAAGATAGCCACCATTGGGCTCTCCTTGCTATGGTGATATGCAAGGAAAGCATCAATTGCAGCTAGGTCCACCAAACCGTCCACGTTCGGAAAGAGGACAACCCCAAAGATTAGCAAAGCTAGTATATCCGCAAACGGGACCCACTTTTCTTGACTTGCCATATCCCTTGCCTTGCCTTCCAAGTATTTCTGCGGTAGGCCCACTACACCGTTTCGAGTTTGCTTCATGCGATCCAACTCCCTTGCCGAATCTCCGACCACAACTGCAATCTTACTCAAGGAGGGAAGAAACCCGGAGAAAAGATACGGTTTTCTTCCCCCAAGAGAGCATCCTAATATCTCCTCAAATTCTTCAACGGTCGGTACAATTTGGAAGTCCCCAAATGTGAAGCATCTCAACGGCTGGTCATAGTATTGGGCGAGGGATACAACAGCTTCCGTAAATACCTCCGCTGCGGTCAAATCCAAAATCTTTCCGTACACTTTGCGGAAGGCTTGCCTTTGGAGGGGTCCCATCAACCGTCCCAACTCCTTAAGGCTGGTGACATCTAGACCCTTAATCTTGACTTGATAAAATCTCTTTCCGTTTTGATTTGTCCCCATCATTTACCTAAAAAAGGGGTGGATCAAGACTCCGATATGAATGATGCAATGTGCATGCATGAAAACAGAAAGAAAACAAAACAAGGGGTAATTTACATATGCGATATCAAAAAAGATCCATCTTTTTAATACTACGTTCTAGGCACTATGGGGCCTCAACGTGTGTATTAAAAAGTGACGTATTACTCTAGAGAAACAAAACATCACTAGCAAAACTACATTTTATGTGCTATTCGCAGAGGAATGCATGAGAGCAAATGGCACGGAGCGTGTTTGCTCTATGCCCTTATTTGGGAACCTATAGGATAATATCTAGGGGTCTCTAATAACTACTCCCAACGATTCATAACTCACATGGCTGTTTTCTAGAGGTATCATCACTCAAGATAATAATATTGTGGCAGTATGGAATACCAGCGACAACATATTATAAAGAGAGAAAGCTCTAGACGAGGTTTCATTATTATCAAGCAAGTCGGAGACCTAGCATGATCATAGATTCACCTCCACTCCTTAGATTCCCATGAACCCGGGTATAGGGCCCCTTTTTTACTCAAACCCGTGGGTGCTTAGAATGCAGTGTAAAAATGTGGAAAAGACAACAGTTATTACATTTTACACAGTTCAACAAACACACACACAAAGTTTCACAATTCCACAATTCTTTAAAATAGGCCTAACTCAAAAAAACAGTCCCCAGTGGAGTCGCCAACTGTCGCAACATGCCCTTTTGCGGGCGAGCGAGGCGAGACTCACGGGTGTGCTTTCCAAAGGAGGAAAGATGCGTGGAGTCACCACCAACGTTTATTTGTGGAAAACGTCGGAAAAACCGAAGGAAACCGGTCATAAAGAATATTCCAAGTTCGGGAGTTGTATTTACGCTTGAGGAAGGTATTAGCATCTCTCACGTTTGTATCAAAGGACAACAGCCTTATTTTTTAGAATTGTGGAAATTGTGTTACCTTAACTTTTATTTCTTTTTATTTTTTGAGGTCGACAAAAGCGGGGCTCTTGCTCCTACGTACCCTCCATCGAAGAGGAAATCAGACCTACGTAGTTCTTTTTTAAGGGTGAATCAAGCGATTTTTTTTACTTGGAAGGTGATCATTTTAAGGCGTTGGACCTTAAAAATGATCCATTTACTTGGTAAGAAAAACTGAGATAATAAACTTTCAAATCCTTTTTTAGTGATTTTTTGTGGACGAGCTTGACTTTGCGGGTTGATTTTAGCCTTAGTTTCACTTTAGTTATTAGTCAATTCAATTAAGAAAGAGAAATCCCAAAGAGAAACGTCCGATTGATTTTTTCGCTTTATTTTACTAAAAGGTATTTTTTTATTATTATATTATTATTTTACCTTTTTTTTTATTTCCAATGTGGATACGACACGACCGAACGGTCGGATTTCATTTTAACATGAATTAACGGATATTACAAATCAAATGATCGGTAGAATTTTTTTTTTATTAGGCGAGAAATGACTTAAATAAATGACTGAAGCACGTCAAAAGGGGGTACGGAAAGTAGATGAAAACAAGAATAAAAGTACACGAAACAAATGGGACCACCACGGGTACATAGAATGAATTGAAAACCTCAGTTTGGGGTACTTACCGATTGAAGACCGAAGGAAAACGAAGAACGAACGATGAATGTCGAAGAACGGTTGAAAATCTTCGCGTAATTACCCATGGAAACGTTACAGAAGCGCCTCGGCCTGGATTTTCTTCACGAAAACAATTTTCCTCAGCAATTTCAAGTGAATACGAAGTGCCAAGAAGGCTGAACCCCTTTCCTCTTCACTCCTCCCCCTATTTATAGCAAAATAGGGGAGGAGCTTGCCACCTAGCTTGCCCAGGCGAGCCAGGTTGCTTCCTCCAGAAGCAACCGCCTTCTGGAGGAAGAATCTGGAAGGCCCAAGTGGGCTTGACTACTATTTGCACCCCCTTTTACTAAATACACCCCCTTTACTTTTTTTGGTGATTCTTTTTCCGTAACGTTATGAAACTTTACGAATTTCGTAATGATACTTATTTTCTTTCCGTAAGGTTACGAAACCTTATGGATCATGTAATTACTCTTTTTTAGCTTTCCACAAAGATACGGAAACCCACGAATTGCGTAACAATACTTCCTTTTGGTTTCCGTCACATTACAGAATTTCACGGATTGTGTAATCACGCTTCCTTTTGATTTCCGGCACGTCTCGAGACTTCACATATTGTGCAACAAAGGGTGCCAAGTACCTCGAAGTGGTCAATCAAAGGTTGTATGCCATCAAATAATAGTCCCCGGACGAAATTAGGGTATGACAGTGTGTATTTTTGCATGGGGTGAGCTTAGCTATTGGAGGGGTGTGAGTAGCCCCCCTCTAACTTCTCAAGGAAGCTTTCTTCCTCTAGCTTCCCCGGGAAGCTACCTTCATTGTTTCTCAAGGAAGCTTCCCATGTGCTAGGCTATAAATAGAAACATGTGTAACACTTGTCATAACTTTGATGAATGAGAAACTTGTGAGACACACTTCAAAGTTCAACTTCTCTCCCTAATCTCCATCAATTCCCATGCACCCCCTCTCTCTCATTCTCTTCCTCCATTGAAGCTTCCTCTCTAAGCTTCTTATCCAAGGCACTCTATTGGTGGTGAAGCTTTTCTTTCCATGGCTTATTCTCTAGTGGATGATGCCTCCTCTAACCTCTTCTCCTTTATCTTCCGCTACAACTCCATGATTGAAAATCACTATTGAAGGACCTTATTAAAGCTCAAAGATCCAGCCTCCATAGAAGCTTCTCAAGCAAGCTTCCATCAGATCTCAACTCATCTAATATCCTATACAAGGGGTCCGTAGGAGTAGAACCCTCACCATTAACACTAGATGAAGAATGAAGACTCATGTTGGTTCTTAAGTTGTGGTTCTTTCTTGTTGGGGGTTTGAAAACAAAAGGTAAAAGAAACTACGGTTGAAACTAGCCAAAATAAACACTAAAAAAGGTGTGGAAGATAAGGTAAAAACTAATTGGTAAAAAGCAAGTTATCTAGGCGGTTTGACAATGGAAGATAAAGGAAATTTAAAGCAAGCTAGATAGTTTCCTATGTGAAGGCTTGGATGACCCTTTGGAGGTCCCAACTGGCTCTTCGCTTAGTCTACATGGTTTACACTAAGCTATTACACACAAATAGAGGTTTGGGTGGTCTCTTGGAGACTCTCATTACACCCCTGAAGAATGTCCAAATACAAGGAATTGCAATAGAAAAAATTCAGCACTTAATTGTTCTATTACAACAAATTTAACAAAGCAATTAAGGTCTTCAAATTGAAAATAAGACTCAAAGAAAAATTATAGTTATGTCAATTTGGCAACACATCTAAAAGATGAACAACTCCAAGAAGTCAAATAGGCTTGTAATACAACTCAAAATATTGAACAATTTTCAAGCAAATCAAGCATACACATTTTTTTTGTTGTTCTGGACATGTACTTTGATGTTAATCTTTATCACCTTTCCTTGCTCATTTATTTTTCATTTTTGTTCATTCTTTTTCCATTGTTTTCATCCAGATGTATATTTTTTCCAGTTAAAATTTCATCTCAAAACTCGAACTATTCAAGCCATAGCGGAGTTAAGAAGACAATGTGCCAAAACTGACAGCAACCAAAATTTCAACCTAGAATCAAGAGTATAGTTCATGTTGCTTAAGGCTTGGATAGTCATAATTTGTGTTTGCTTATGCTCAATTGTCTTAGATAACACAATTCAAGAGAGCTTAAGACTTATTTTGATTCATAAATTCAGCCACAGCTCAACACCACAACTCAATTTCTTCATAGGCGTCATATAGGAAACTTAGAAAACAAAAAAAAGTTCAACAACAAGACTACTTCTAAGGATTGATTTAGAACATGTTATGAACTAAATAACATGCATGAATTAGACTCAAAATTCAAATGATAGGCTAAGAATTGCAAGAACACATGAACAAATGTATCTAGAATTCAATTCACAAAATCAAAATTCAACAGAAACTTAGAACATAATGTGACAATTATTATGACTAAACATGACTCTATGACAACATGAATGAAGTGATTTACACTTAGATTTTTGTGTTTTCTTTTCTAAACAATATTTTGCAAGAAAATTGAGATCTAAAGGTTCAGCACAAGAATATTATGACTAAAAAATAAAGATAGAACCTGAAATCAACACACACAAAAACATGATTCAAGAGTAGATCTATAAAATTTGAACCATAGAAATGCAAGAACAAGTGTAGATCTAAGATTTAATCGGTTTATTTTTTGAATCTACTCTAAAAAGCACCAAACCACAAGACAATGGAGGAGATACATGGAGAAAATGATGAAGAACAAGGAATTAAAGTGAATTAACCGAACAAAAGATAGAGGAAGCAAAAGAACATCACCTAGATGAAGATGCTCTAATACCACATGATGTAGCTCCATGTGGAGCTTGTAGGCCTTGGATCTTCTTCATCAATGGAGTCCTTTGCTTCTTGAAGATCAATGGCAGTGGAATGGAGAAGGAGGAAAGGTGATTAGAGATGCCACTTCAAGGAGAAGATGAGTCAAGAACAAGCTCAGAACCATAGAAGCCATGGATAAGAGGTTGAAGGTAGGAGAAGATGAGAGGAGGGAGAGGGAGAGAAGGGGGGCATGAAATTTATGCCTCAAATGAGGTATGAACTTTTAAGTGTAATTTTCAAATGATCAAAGTTGAAAAAATGCACACACAAGGCCTCTATTTATAGCCTAAGTGTCACACAAAATTGGAGGGAAATTTGAATTTCTATTCAAATTTCACTTGAATTTGAATTTATGGAGCCAAAATTTCACTAATTATGATTAGTGAATTCTAGTTATGGTTCAGCCTACTAATCCAAGATTCTCCACTAAGTGTGCTTAGGTGTCATGAGGCATGTAAAGCATAAAGGACATGCACAAAGTGTGACTATGTGATGTGGCAATTGGGTCTAGCAAGCAAATGCTCACTGATGTGTCATTATTTTCTCCTATTTCTTAACCCTTTTTGTCACCATTTTAATTACTGATTAGCCTTAATTGTCAAATTAATTATGTTGTTTTATCATTTGGGCCTACTTGACTAATTTTGTGTTTTTAATTCAATTTCAAGAGAATTATAAGCAATTGGGCTTGAATCTGGAATTGGGCTTGGACTTAAAGAGAGCAGACAATTTTATTTTATCAAATCTTATCATATCTAGATTTTATTTCATCTAGTTTTTATTTCATCCAATCTAATATTATCTTATCCAGATTTTATTTCATCCAATCTTATCTTATCTTGTTAGAATTTTATTTTATTTATGGGCTTGGACTTAAAACAGATTTGTAAGCTTTGGGGCTGAGGACCTATATAATAGCACCAGGGTTTTAGTTTAGGGAGTTTTTTTCCGAAGAGGAGAATAATTCTAGGATTTTAGAATTCCAGTTTTTACTGTTCATGCACACTGTTCACGTAGAATAAAATTCGTTTTCTGCAATTTCGTTTCTGCTTCAATCTACAATTTCGTTTTCTACGGATTAATGGAAGACTAAGTATCCATCGTTGTTTTCTCTTGAGGATCAAGCACAACTCTCTTTAAGGTTTTGTTATTACTATTGAATTCTGATAAGTTTTTCCTCTTCACCAATTACTCTATATTTGTTGCTATTAATCCATGCATGCTTAGTGCTTGATTAATTGTCTCTACGCTTAATTTATGTTCATGCTTAATGATCAGTTTCGTTCATGATTAATTGGTGTATGTGTTGCTTAATCACATAATGACAGCCTTATGTTAATTTTCGCTTAGTAATTTAATTTAAGGTTGGATTAAGTGGTTGGACTGATTAAGGATAAATTCTCGTAACCTAGGCTAAGAGACTTGCTTGTGAATCCAGGGGAAACAACATGTTTTAATTCTGTTATTATCTAATTCAAATTTGCTTGCTGTTTAATTTACAAAAACAAACAACCCCCAATTCGTTACTATTTTATTACTATCTGTTATGAACGTTTGGTTGACCATTGCTCGTTGGGAGATGACCTAGGATTACTTCCTAGATACTGCATTTTTAATGTTTATTTGATTCGGGTACGACCTCGATCACTCACCTCCCCTTAGGTTGGTCCAAATTTTAATTGGGTTGGGCTTCTCCCAGTTCAATTAAATTTCTCTCCTAACACACATATCAAATAGTGTGCTTAAGGCATGTGGAATTACAAAGCTACCCCTAATACAAAACTAGTCTAGGTGCCCTAAAATACAAGGGCTGAAAAATCCTAAATTACTAGGGTACCCTCCCTACACTATAGAGCCCTAAATACAACAAGCTGCCTATCTGTCTTCACACACTACTATTCACCTTTACTCGCTTTTGAATAGTTTAGTTTACATACTTGTCCATACCACACACCAAAATTTTATAACAAGACACTTATTTGCTGAATCACAGCTTTACCAAGTAAAACAAGTTCCCCAAGAGTTCGATACTCGGTATTCACTTACCCTTTTATACTACTTGAGCGATCCGGTACACTTTCTGGCTGTCGACCAAGTTTTTGGAGCCGTTGTCGGGGAACTTCTTTCTATTTGGAAAGTTTAGTTTAGTTTTTAAGTGTCTATTTGTTACTCTTTTATTACTTGTGAATATTTGTTTTTGTTTATATTTGTTTTCTTCTTGAATTCGATAACCGCTATTTTTGTCAGTGTTTTGTATGCATAGATCTCCTACAGGTAATCTAGTTCCTCTGGATTTGGAAATTGAAGCCACTTTAAGAAGGAACAGAGCCGAAAAGAGAAGGAAATTGTTGCAAGACAGGATAATAGCTTCCATTTTAGAAGAAGAAGTTCAATCCTCTGATTCTGCATCATCTTATTCACCGTCATCAAGGGAATCCACTACAAATTTACCAGAAGCCTCTGTCATGACTGAAGAACATCAACACAGGGTTACCCTTGAAGATTACTCTAGTAGTTCTGTGCCACAATTCTTTACAAGTATTGCGTGGCCAGAAGTCCAAGCACATAATATAAACTATCCTCATTCTTTGATTCATCTGATACAGGGGAACCCATTTCATGGATTACAAAACGAGGACCCCTACGCACATTTAGCAACATACATAGAGATTTGTAACACTGTAAAGATTGCAGGAGTACTGGACGATGCCATCAGACTCAACTTATTTTCATTTTCTTTGGCAGGAGAAACCAAGAGGTGGCTCTATTCATTCAAAGGCAATAGTTTGAAGATGTGGGAGGAAGTTGTTGAATTTTTTTTTGAAGAAATACTTCCTCGAGTCAAGGACTGCAAAAGGGAAGGCTGCTATTTCATCATTCCACCAGCTCCCTGATGAATCCTTGAGTGAAGCATTGGAAAGATTTCATGGTTTGTTATGGAAGACTCCCACTCTTGGGTTCTCTGAGCCAATTCAGTCGAACATGTTTATAGATGGGCTAAGACTGCAATCCAAGCAGTTGTTAGATGCTTCATCAGGAGGGAAGATAAAGTTGAAAACCCCTGAAGAGGCAACTGAATTGATTGAGAATATGTCTGCTAGTGATCATGCTATCCTACATGATAAAGTGCACTACTGATAAAGAGAATGATGAGGTAAAAGATGAGAGGAGTCAGTGGAGAGAAAAACAAATAATTGTCGGAAAGAAAGAAATAAAAGACAATGAAAAAAAAGAGAGGGAGAAAAACAAAAAGAAAAAGAAGAATTTGAAAAAAATAATGAGAAGAAAAAGAGTAAGAGATAGTTAGCAAGAGAGAAACGAAAGGAAGTAGCTTCTGATGAGGGAAAAGAGGTGTCATACTGTTAGTCGTCTTATACGACTAACTTTTGTATAGAAAATATTTTCCAAAACTTGTATAGTTTCCCCAATTTATGGTTATTTTGTAGTGATTTTGTAAATAAATCTTGTTTTATTGTTAAAGCTGTCTCTAGAATATTTCCATTGGATTTAATGATGAAATCTGTGCAATTTCAGGTGAAAAAGAGGCTAAGTCATGAAGTGCCAAAAGTGACAGTTGGGCTTAGCTCATCAGTGGGCTAAGCGCAACAGAAGAATCTGGCAGAGCATCAATATCAAGGCTATGCGCTAAGCGCGAGATCAGTGCGCTAAGCGCGACAATTATCTTCACCTAGGCTCAACGCACGACTGGCGCTAAGCTCAAATCCACTTACTCGTGCTAAGCGCGAGGGTGGCGCTAAGCGCAACGTCGCGAATTTAGAGTCTATTTAAAGCCTGTCTTGTGCAGAATTAGGGTACAAAACTTTTACAATAGATTTTTACAACATTCCAGAGCACACTACAATGCCTATTTCGGGAAAAGAGCTCTGGAGGCAGCAAAAGGAGCAGCTTTTGCAGAGATACCTAGGTTTTGTAATCTCATTATTGTTAGGGTTTCTTCTATAATGGCTGGCTAAACACTCTTGTTGGGGATTTCTAAAGAACAACTAATGTAATTGTTTTAATATCTAATTGATTGGGTTTCTTGTGTTCAATGCTTCTTTTAGTGCTTAAATTTTGTATGCTCTTGGTCTGATCAACCGTTTGTGTGCCTAGTTAGGTGACTTTAGCACTGGGAAATGTATTGTTGCCTTAGAACTTGAATGAAGCAGAATTGAAACTTAGTTTTACAAGAGGGATCTGTGGATTAAGTTTTGGTTTTAAATATGCTGTTACAATAATGTTGTTTGGTCTAAGTCTAGTCGAACAAGAGGGATCTGAGGAAAAGCTTAGGCTAAATTAGTCGAAACTTTCATAAGCTATTTAAGCTGAGTCTAGTCCAACAAGAGGGATATGAGGGCGAAGCTTGGATTGATTCAGTCTAACTAGGGATTGAGGTTTAGTAATTTAGGCTACAACATAGAACATAAAAGCATGATTGATTAGAGAAATATCTTTATATACATCAGCTAGTTTGTTAGAAAGACCTAACATCTTTACCTACTGCTGTCAATTTTACTTACTTGCATTTTTACTGTTTTTAGCCTAGACTTAGTTTAATCCTGTTCTAAATCATCAATTATCAATGTTTCTTTCAACAATGCCTTATTTCTGAATTTAACCCCGTCTAAGACTAGTTCCTTGAGTTCGATACTCGGATTCATCCATTTTAATTTTAAATACTTGACGATCCAGTGCACTTTCCGGAAAACCAGATTTCCCTTGAACATATTTGCATAAAGAAAAAGTGGACCAAAAAGTAACTGCAGGGGAAATCCAACAAAGTATTTATGGCGCCGTTGTTGGGTAACTAGATTCAAGAAGAGTTTAGTTTAGTTTTACGGCATTGCTTTATATTTTTCTCTTTAATTCATTGATTCTTTTTGTTCATATTTTAGTTACCATACATTCATTGTTCTTTTGAACTGGATAATTAGCCATAATTCAGAGAGAATCAGAAATTTTTTGCAGGATTTAGAAGCAGCAATAACTCCAGAAAAGAACCTCGATCTTTCAAGGCATCTTCTAGTTTTCTTATTGCAGGGCATTCTCATATAGAATCTATTGAAGATACAATCATGGTTGAAGAGCCAAGAAGAGTAACCCTGGAGGATTATTCAAGTTCTATTGTGCCACAATTTTTCACTAGTATTGCACAGCCAGAAGTTCAAGCTTAGACAATTACATATCCTCCTTCTTTGATACAACTAATTCAAAATAATCTGTTTCATGGTTTACCCAATGAAGACCCTTATGCTCACTTGGCCACCTATATAGAGATATGCAATACTATTAGGTTGGCAGGTGTGCCTGTGGGTGTAATCAGGTTGAGTCTGTTCTCATTTTCTTTATCTAGAGAAGCTAAGAGGTGGCTTTATTCTTTTAAAGGAAATAGTCTGAAGTCATGGGATGAAGTGGTAGAAAATTTCTTAAAAAAGTACTTCCCTGAATCAAAGACTGTAGAAGGCAAAGCTGCCATCTCTTCCTTCCACCAGTTTCTAGATGAATTGTTGAGTGAGGCACTTGAAAGATTCAAAGGTTTATTGCGGAAGACTCCCACTCATGGTTTTTCAGAACCAATACAACTCAACATATTCATAGATGGGTTGAGACCACAATCTAAGCAGCTCTTGGATGCTTCAGCTGGGGGTAAGATCAAAATGAAGACCCCTGACGAAGCAATGGACTTAATTGAAAGCATGGCTGCCAGTGACATTACCATTTTGAGAGACCGAGCCCATATTCCTACCAAGAAGAGTTTATTGGAGCTAACCTCACAGGACGCTCTATTGGCACAAAACAAGTTATTATCCTAGTAACTCGAGACACTAACAGAAACACTCAGTAAGTGGCCAACTCAGCTTCATCCTGCACAAACTTCACATTCTACTATTTTTCAGGTTGTAGGATGTACAATTTATGGTGGAGCTCATGAATATGAATGTTGTATCCCTAATGAAGAGCAAATTGCACATGAAGTCAATTATATGGGGAATCAGCCCAGAGGTAATTTTAATACAAGTGGATTTCCAGGATTTCAGGACAACCAGCAGAGACAGTGGCAAAATCACCCAGGTAACCAATTCAATAGAGACCAGGGTGGTTCATCTACAAGGCCATAATAGCATATGCCAAGTCTCTATGACTGAACCATGAAGCTGGAAAAGACTCTAGCTTAATTCATGCAAGTGTCAATGTCTAACCAAAATAGCACTGAGTCTGCAATTAAGAATCTGGAAGTCCAATTGGGCCAGCTTGCAAAGCAATTAGCTGAAAGACCATCAAACAGCTTTACAGCAAACACTGAGAAAAATCCTAAAGAAGATTGCAAAGTTGTGATGACTAGAAGCAAAACGGCGATTCAAGCAGAGGAAAGTAGAGCTGATTAGAAGGTGGAGGGAGTTAAACCACAACTGGTTGATGAATTGGCACTGGAACTGGTTGATGATTTAGTTGAACTTGAAGAAATTGTTGAGGAAGCAGAAGGTGATGAAGATGGAGAGACACCAATAAGAGACTGTCAAGAGAAAATAAAGAAGAAGGAAGAAAAAGAAAAAGAAGAAAAAGAAAAAAGTTGACAAATGAAAAACAAAAAGAGAAGGTTGTTGAGATTGAGAAGAAGAAGGGCAAGAGTGAGGCTAACATAGAAAAGAAGAATGAGGCTACTCCTATGGAATGCAAGGAGGTACCTTATCCATTGGTACCCTCCCGAAAAGATAAAGAGCGACATTTGGCCAGATTTCTTGATATCTTCAAGAAATTGGAAATCACTTTGCCATTTGAAGAAGCACTTCAGCAAATGCCCCTCTATGCCAAATTTTTGAAGGATATGTTAACCAAGAAGAACCGATACATCCATAGTGACAGAATTGTTGGGGAAGGTAACTGTAGTGCTGTGATTCAACGTATTCTTCCACCCAAGCACAAAGATCCTGGAGTTGTCACGATACCGTGTTCTCATAGACTTGGGAGCTAGTATCAATTTAATGCCTCTTTCCATGTGCCTGCGACTTGGAGAGATAGAGATAATGCCCACACGCATGACCCTCCAGTTAGTTGACCGCTCCATTACAAGGCCATATGAAGTCATTGAAGATGTTTTGGTGAAGGTTTAAACACCTAATATTTCCAACTGATTTGGTTGTCATAGATATAGAAGAGGATGTTGATATTCCTCTCATTCTTGGCCGCCCATTCATGTCTACTGCAAGCTGCATAGTAGACATGGCGAAGAAGATGCTGCAGATGGGCATATAAGATCAGAAGATCTACTTTGATTTGTTCCAGGAGAACAAAGATCCACCTAGCCAAAATGTCTGTCTTAAAGTGAATGTGATGGAGGAAAAGAGACCTAAGAAGAAGGTCCTTGAAGTAGGAACTCTGTTGGATCCTGGATAACAGGACGATACGTCAAGCTAGTGACGTTAAAAGAGTGCTTACTGGGAGGCAACCCAACTTTTCTTTCCCTTTTCTATTTTTCATTCTTATCTCTTGCATGTAGTTAGGATATCTTGCTTGTGATTGTGATTAATTTTAGCTTGTTTAGTAATGAACAAGGGATTTTGAGCTTGTGTGAAGAGATAGACAGAAAAAGACTTAAATTTTTTTTTGCAATTGTCTATCCGCTAAGTACAGACCCTACGCTAAGTGCTCAGTCTTCACGTGCTAAGCCCGAGCTTGCTCGCGCTAAGCGCATAGACCCCTGATTGGTTGGCTGAATAGTTCAACTAAGCGCACATCACTGCGCTAAGCCCCACATGTTTGCGGTAATTGAACTTTAACCAGTGGGATTAGCGTGGATGATGCACTAAGCGCCACTTCTTCTCTGGAAAATTTTTATTGTAGCAGCACTAAGCGCGCTATCCTGCGCTAAGCCCCAGATCCATTCTATAACTTGAGTTTTTCAGCTGGGCTTAGCGGGCCAGGAAGCGCTAAGCGCCAATCTCTTATGGGTTTTGAATTCTTGAAACTGCACTTAGCGCGCCTATTGCACTAAGCCTGAACTACTCTCTGTAAGTTGAAGCTTGATGGTACTCTAAGCCTCACATCTTAGGCTAAGCGCATATTGCAGAAAATTATTTTGTGTTGCAGAAAGCGCTAAGTGCAGCCTGCCGCGCTAAGCCCTATATGCTTACGGGACTTTACAACTTCAAGTTGGGCTTAGTGCGAGGCTAGGTTAAGCGCTTGGGTTTTAAACTCAAACGTCACGTTGGCACGCTAAGCGCAGCTGTGCGCTAAGCGCACCATATGAATTTCAGTTTTTAAAAATCAAAGGTAGAGGCGCTTTGGGTACTACCTTTGCACCCAAACCTCTACACCTTCTTAACCTTGAGCACTTGTGTACTTTCTGCTGCGTGTGTATTGCTTGCCTGCATCTTCATTGCTTCATTTCAAGAACAATCCAAGTAAGTTAGTCCATTTCTATTTTTATTTTTCATTCTTTAAACCTTAGGATAGATGACTTTTTGTTTTCTTAGTTGTATGATGTTAGGTTAAGCTTATTAGTTTTAGTGTTAGTCAATGTAGGATTTTAGGTAACTTAGAAGCCCATTAGGGGCAATGTGGCTAAAAGGGGCGAAGACCCCTGTGGTTCTATCTGGAAATCACGATGAATGTGCTAAATGCACCTGTGCGCTTAGCTTGTTCATCGCAGCTATCAAAATTTGGGATTTCTAGATGAACGCGCTAAGCGGACCATGTTGCGCTAAGCGCGTTCATCCCTACTGATGAATGTAAGTGATGAGCCCGCTAAGCGTGTCTGTGCGCTAAGCGGAACTAGTGTTCAGACATTAAGGTTTTGAGAATTTTTGTTCAGCGCTAAGCCTGACCTGTACGTCTAAGCGCCACTTTGCTTCTGTAAGTTTTCCTTTGAATAAGGCTAAGCGCGTCTGTGCGCTAAGCCCTGGTTGTGTGTTGAGCTAAGCACCCTGCTGGGCTAAGCTCAACTCTCTCACTGTCTTTTAAGTTTTTGTAGTCAGGCTAAGCGCGCCCTGTGCGTTAAGCCTTAATGTTATTCTGTTGAGGCTGAGTTAAATGCGCTACATTGCGCTAAGCTCCAACTCTCTTCGGTTTTGAAAATTGTAGACTTAGGCTAAGCTCAGTTGTGCGCTAAGCCTATTCTACAGAAAAAATATTGTCTGTGTCTTCGAGCTAAGCGCTCTATCAAAATTTCAGTTTTATTTTTATGTTTTTGAGAAAATAACCTGTGGTAATCTTTTGTGTTTGTCTTATATTTTGCAGATGGCATCTAAGAAGAGGAAAACTCATTCTAAACCTACCCAAGCCAGATTTGATAGATCCAGATTCACATCCCTAGAGGCTTGGGAGAGATACACTGACATTGTGGTGCCTCGAAAGCTACTACCAGAGAGGAATGTGGTAGTTTATTATACAGAGTTTGACAAGTTCAAGGAGGAACTCGAGAGAAGACATTAGGATGAGAAACTAACTGATTTTTCTGACAGTAGCATAGACATCGCTATTAAGAAGGAGTTTTACACCAACCTCTATGACCCCGAGGATAAATCACCTAAGCAGGTGAGTGTGAGAGGTCACTTAGTGAAATTTGATGAAGTTACTCTTAATACATTCTTAAAGACCTCTGTAGTGCTGGAAGAGGGGGAGAATTTGTGTACATATTCCAGATTTCACTCCCGAGGCCTGATCCTCAGGAGTTGGCTGCTAAGCTTTGTATCCCAAGGAGGGGATTTGAGCTTAATGCTGATAGGCAGTCTTTGAAGACACTGAGGTAGAACATGACCACTCTAGCTCAGACATGGAGCGTTCTTTCCTTTTCTAACCTCATTCCTACCTCCCACACATCTGATGTCACCTTAGACAGAGCCAAACTAATTTATGGCATCATTATGAAGATGGATATGAACTTGGGGTACCTCATATCCCACCAGATCTCTCTGATTGCACAACATGACACATATAGACTTGGATTCCCTGCCTTGATCATAGCTCTATGCAAGGCCAGAGGAGTCCAATCAGATTCTAGATTCCTGGAGAACTTGAGCCCTGCCATTAACTTGGCATATATTAAGAAGAACTGTTGGAATCTTGATGATCCAACAGTGACATTCAGAGGGCCAAGGAAGGCCAGGGGTAAGAGCTCAGAGGTCTCCACTACTAAAGCAGCACTAGAGACACCAGCTTCTACTTCTTCCATAGCTCCAATACCTCCCACACAGACTCCAGTTATTCCTCCTACATCTACATAGATACCACTTCCAGCGCTTATATCTGCAGGACCATCAGACTTTATATTTACGCCTCAGATGCTTCATTCCACGCTCCAGAGCATCCACAGGGGGCAGTCCATCATCATGCAGAGCCTTCAGGGCTTGGGCTTGCCATCCATTATGAGCATAGATGAGTTTGATGCGCAGGTGGCTTGGCCAAGAGCCCAGCCTTCTCCTTCTGGAGGGGGTGGCGCCTCAACAGCCCAGGAGCCTGCTCCTGAGGAGCCAGCAGCAGCAGCAACAGAGGGGGAGGATGAGCTCACCCCTCCTGAGCCTTTTTATTTTGATGCAGGTATACACATGGCTCAGGAGGAGGAGACTTCTACAAACCAGATCCCAGAGCCTTCCCCAGCACCCATACCTGATGATGTCATACCATTTGCACCAGCATCTGAGTTAGAGAAGCCTATTTTTCAAGATTCACCAGCTGCTCAGGTGTTGGACCTTAATGAGCATGCACAGGAACAACCATAGGAGCAAGACATTTAAATTTGTGCATCTTGAACATTTTAGTTTATTTTCAGTTATTTTATCATTGTAGCCATTAGAAGAGAATGTGCAGCTGATTGGAAGTATGACTTAAAATATTAGTCAGTTTGTCAGATTGATTGTGAAGGAATGCATTAACCGTATCCCGGTGAGAGTGTGATCCTTAAATTTTGAGAGAAACGACTATCATTTGGTACTGATTTTTGCGTGAATCTATGAAGTGTGGATTGAATGCATGAAATTGAGGATAATGAAGGCCATGTTTGATTGTGATAGCCACTTAGCCAAATAGCTGACCTTGTGCTTTAATGAATTATCCCTTGTACCCTGTTTGAGATGAATGAATTGTTGATTGATTGAACCCTGAGCCTATACAGTGTTATCTCCTGGTACCTTGACTTAGGTTGTAGGAGAGCATCATCCACAGGAAGCGCAGTTCAAAGCAAATTTGTCCCTGTAGAAGCAAGCTTCATTGCTTCATGATGATTAATCAAGATTGATTCACGATGATGAATCAAGATTGATTCAAGGTGTTTTGATGATAACAAAGATGATGACAAAAAGCCCATGCGAATGATTTCAAGATTGAGTCAAGAACAATTCAAGAATCAAGAGAAAGATTCAAGAGAAGTTTCAAGTTTCAAGTTTTTCAAGAATCAAGAACAATCAAGATCAAGATTCAAGAATCAAGAAAAGGCTCAATCAAGATAAGTACAAATTTTTTTTCAAAACATTGAGTAGCACATGAAGTTTTCACAAAAGCTTTTACCAAAGAGTTTTTACTCTCTAGTAATCGATTACCAGTTTATTGTAATCGATTACCAGTAGCAAAGATTGTTTTCAAAAAGCTTTCAACTGAATTTACAACGTTCCAATTGATTTCAAAATGGTGTAATCGATTACAATGATTTGGTAATCGATTACAAGTGTGTTTGAACGTTGAAATTCAAATTCAAATGTGAAGAGTCACATCCTTTCACAAAAAGGCTTTGTGTAATTGATTACAATGATTTGGTAATCGATTACCAGTGATAAGTTTTGAACAAAAATCAAAAGATGTAACTCTTCCAATGGTTTTCAAGTTTTTCTAAAAGTTATAACTCTTCTAATGGTGTTCTTGACCAGACATGAAGAGTTTATAAAAGCAAGACCTTAACTTGCATTTTACAACACATTGAAGAACATTGATTACAATCTTTTACATCCTTTGAATCTCTTTGAACATCCTCTTGAATTTGTTCTTCTTCTTCCTTTGCCAAAAGCTTTCTAAAGTTTTCTGGTTTTTCAAACCTTGAAAACAAAACTTGTGCTATTCATTTTTTTCATTCCCTTCTCCCTTTGCCAAAACGAATTCGCCAAGGACTAACCACCTGAATTCTTTTTGTGTCTCTCTTCTCCCTTTTCCAAAAGAACAAAGGACAAACCGCCTGAATTCTTTTGTGTCTCCCTTCCCCCTTGTCAAAGAATTCAAAACGACATAGTCTGAGAATTTTTTTGATTCTTCCCTTTCCCTAAAACAAAAGATTTCAAAGGACTAACCGCCTGAGAACTTTGTCTTAACACAAGGGAGGGTACATCCACTAGGTTGTTCAAAGAGAACAAGGGAGGGTACATCCCTTGTGGATCTTTGCTTGGAAAAGGATTTTTACAAGGTTGTAAAGAAATCTCAAGGACCACAGTTCGCTTGGGGACTGGATGTAGGCACGGGTTGTTGCCGAACCAGTATAAATCTCTTGTGTCTGTCTTCTTCTTCCCTACTCTTTTAATTTCCACTGTGCACTTTAATTATTGTTTTTATTTTTGGTAATATTAAGAAGGATAGATTTTTTAATTAGTAAAGGTTCGTTAATAATTAATTCAGCCCCCCCCCCTTCTTAATTATTCCGAGGCCACTTGATCCAACAGTCCCAAATTTGGGGGAGTAATCATCAAGGTAAATTTGTTCCAAATTTGGGGAAGGCACTGGGTAAGAATTGAAATGGTCAGAGTAAATAGCATACACACACTATTTTTGTATATACACATAATGTCTCTGTATATATTGTGTTAAAAAAAACTGTAAATATAAATGAAATTAATAAGTGTGCATGCTACAAAATAATGAAATGAAGCTGAGTGCCTTAATAAAAGGCAAGTATGGGATGTGAATGAATGAAAAAGTGAAGGTTTATCTATGGATGAATGCTCTCCTAGAACCTATGCTTTTGAATCCTAGAAAAACCATGATTTGTTGGAAGCCTAACCCCATTACAAGCCTAGAAAGTCCTACGGATTCAATTTTGTGTGTTTATTGTTGTATGACATGAGATGAAATGCAAAGGTTGGGACTAGTGTTAGTTGTTTATTATGGAATGAGCCTAAACTCTTGAGCTTGAGTGAAACAATGACTGTGAGGTTGTGGCTGATGATCTTTCCTTGATTTCTGCCATCCTTACTAGCTTATTTCAGTTGTGACTCTAATGTGCATGTTCCTATCTTTGGAAAGCTGCATGTTTGTGAAAAGCAATTGATTGAAGCAGTCCATGATATTCAGTGCATATGGTTGAATTTCTCTGTGCAACAAACACCATTTTGAGTGACCACTGTAGCTTGTCACTTGAGGACAAGTGAATTGTTCTTTCTTTGCTTGAGGACAAGCAAAACTGTAAATTTGGGGGAGTTTGTTAGTCGTCTTATACGACTAACTTTTGTATAGAAAACATTTTCCAAAACTTGTATAGTTTCCCCAATTTATGGTTATTTTGTAGTGATTTTGTAAATAAATCTTGTTTTATTGTTAAAGCTGTCTCTAGAATATTTCCATTGGATTTAATGATGAAATCTGCGCAATTTTCAGGTGAAAAAGAGGCTAAGTCATGAAGTTTCAAAAGTGACAGTTGAGCTTAGCTCATCAGTGGGCTAAGTGCGCATCCACCGCTAAGCACAACTGAAGAATCTGGCAGAGAATCAATATCAAGGTCGCGCGCTAAGCACGAGATTAGTGTGCTAAGCGCGACAATTGTCTTCAGCTAGGCTCAATGCATGACTGGCGCTAAGCTTAAATCCATTTACTCGTGCTAAGCGCGAGAGTGGCGCTAAGCGCAATGTCGCAAATTCAGAGCCTATTTAAAGCCTGTCTTGTGTAGAATTAGGGTACAGAACTTTTACAGCAGATTTTTACAACATTCCAGAGCACACCACAGTGCCTATTTCGGGAAAAGAGCTCTGGAGGCTGCAAGAGGAGCAACTTTTGCAGAGATACCTAGGTTTTGTAATCTCATTATTGTTACGGTTTCTTCTATAATGGATGGCTAAACACTCTTGTTGGGGATTTATAAAGAACATCTAATGTAATTGTTTTAATATCCAATTGATTGGGTTTCTTGTGTTCAATGCTTCTTTCAGTGCTTAAATTCTGTATGCTCTTGGTCTGATCAACCGTTTGTGTGCCTAGTTAGGTGACTTTAGCATTGGGAAATGTATTTTTGCCTTAGAACTTGAATGAAGCGGAATTGAAACTTAGTTTTACAAGAGGGATCAGCGGATTAAGTTTTGGTTTTAAATATGCTGTTACAATAATGTTGTTTGGTCTAAGTCTAGTCCAACAAGAGGGATCTGAGGACAAAGCTTAGGCTAAATTAGTCTAAACTTTTGTAAGCTATTTAAGCTGAGTCTAGTCCAACAAGAGGGATCTGAGTGTCTAACTCGCTAAGCGCATCATGCTTGCTCGCTAAGCGTAGTATACTTGCACTGAGCCCTATTCGATTCAGCCAATTCATTGGTTTGATTGAGCTAAGCACGACCCATTTGCGTTGAGCCCAATTCTTTGCGGCTTGAATAGCGCTAAGCGAGCAACCACTCGCTAAGCACATGCAACCCTCTATATATAGGATGCATTAAATTTCCTAAGCCAGCCCTGAGCCCGACTTAGCAAGAGTTACAGGAATTAACATCTGCATAACTTGGCTCAACGCGTCGGCCCGCTAAGCGAGAATTTTGAGAAACCCAAATGTCTCTCTCACTCGCTTAGCGCGCGGACTCGCTAAGCGAGTTGGTCGAAAACTGCTTAAGTTAAGTGTAACAACAGTTACACTTACACTTATCCAGATTTGAAAAAAAAATTCCTGCAACCTCTCTCCTCTGAAAAAAATTTCCCATTGCATATTCTCGCTTCCATCTTGCATCCTTCTTCAAATCTACATTGAACATCTTCGATTCAAGTAAGTTCCTGACTTTACTTATGCTCTTTCTATTGTTGAAACTTTAGGGTAGAAAACCTTAGGTTAAAAATTTTATTTTTAGGGTTAGATTGTAAGTAGAATAGATAAAAATTAGGACTTTGTTAGGAGTTTTACTTTGTAGGTAGTTTAGATAATATTGCATGTCTGATAGAGGCCTCTACGTTTTTATTGGAAAACACGATGATCTCGCTAAGATCGTCTGATGCGCTAAGCGAGTTCATCAAATTGGCTTGAATATATGCATTTCTAGATGAACTCGCTAAGCCAGCATGGCTGCGCTAAATGAGTTCATCTTTTAGTTGAATGTTCATCTTCTATATGAACATCGTTGCTAAGAGACATCTGTATGCGCTAAGGCACTGAAAACTTCATTGATGATAAACGTGTGACTAAGTGAGTCCTGTTGCGCTAAGCCCAGGTACCTTAGACAAATTTTTGTTGGTCGCCTCGCGCTAAGCCCAGCTTATCTGAGTTAAGCATAATTCGTTGCGGCAGTTATTGGGCTAAGCGAGTCTGATTTTCTAAGCCCACATAACTTAGTTAAAATTTTGAAATTTTGCTTGCGCTATTCAATGCGGTTTGAATAAGGCTAAGTGAGCACTACTCGCTATGCGCATGTGTGGAATATATTTGTTCTGGGCTAAGCGGGTGTCTATCTTGCTAAGCCAATTTTGCAAAAACAAAATTTTCTGTCATAACTCGCTAAGCGCGCCCCTGTTGTGCTAAGCTAGTGAGTTATTTTTCATAAGGCGCGCTAAGCGTGTTGCGTCTCGCTAAGCGCCCACTGTCAATTTTAGTTTTTATTTTCTGTTTTCAAATTTTAATAAATTTTGGTCTAATAAATTGATGGGTTCTTCTCAATGTAGATGGCATCCAGAAAGAGAAAAAGCACAGCTTCCAGGCCACAAGCTCAATATGACACTAGGCGATTCCACTCCTTGGAAGCATGGAACAAATACACAGATAACATTCTCGACTGGAATATCCTTTCGGAGAGAAATGTTCAATTATATCATACTGAGTTTGATAAGTTCAAAGTAGAATTGGAGAGGCGTAATCTACACAAATGCCTCACCAACCTCCAGGAGGGAAGCATTGATATGGCGGTTGTCAAAGAATTTTATGCCAACCTGTACAGCCCTAAGGATCAGTCACCCAAGCAAGCATGAGTAAAAGGACATTTGATAAAAATTGATGCAGATAGCCTCAATGAATTCCTTGAGACACCAGTAGTACTAAAGGAGGGGGAGACCCTACCCACCTACTCTAGATTCTGCAGGTTGAGGTCTAATCCTCAAGAGATAGAGGCTAGACTGTGTATTCCCCGCAAGGGTTTTGTTCTGAACGCAGAAGGCCAGCCATGGAAGCTACTCAGAAAGGACTTGACCATATTGGCTCAGACTTGGAGTGTCCTATCTTACTCCAACCTAGCTCCCATATCCCACACATCAGATTTAAACATGGATAGAGCTAGGTTGGTTTATGGCTTAGTAACCCATATGGATATGAACATTGGCGCCCTTATCTCGGGTCAAATTTCTTCTATTGCTCAATCAAACCCCTGTAGGCTTGGATTTCCAACCTTGATTGCTGCTCTCTGTAGAGCTAGAGGAATTACTTCTGATAGTTTGACCTATGAGAGCCTAAGCCCAGCCATTAATTTGGCCTACATTAAAAGAACTGCTGGAATTTAGGTGATCTTATAGTTAATTTTAGAGGGGCAAGGAAGGCAAGGGCAAGACCAGCTGATGTTCCTTCTTCTTCTACTCCACCAGCTCCATCCACATCTGCTACCCCAACACTAGCACCTCTAGGCCCATCTACCTAGGGCTCACAGTGCATAGAGTCCATGCTTCAGAGTCTATATCAGGGGCAGATATTGATAATGTAGAGCCTGCAGGATAGGGCTCTACAAATACCCATTATGACAGTGGAGCAGTTTATAGAGAAGGTAGCCTGGCCAGGATCCCAGCCTTCTCTTGTGAGGGAAGGTGGAGGTACCTTAGCAGGTGGAGGATGCATCCTCTGAGGCCACAGTTCCCGAGCCATTTGTTTATGAGGCTGATTAGGCAGGTGGGACACAGACGAGACAGGAGGCTGCTACTCCTGAGAAGACACCACAGGTTACAGCAAATCCACCCTCACCAGTGGTGCATATATCTTATCCTCAGCAGGTAGTAGACCCTCCTACCCCTGTGCTTGAAATGCTAGATGACCCTGTCACACCAGTCCTAAGACTGACTACAACTCCTCCAGTCACTCCTGTGCTACAATTTATAGATGAGGAGGACACTCAGGATCAGGACACTCAACAGCAGGACCAGTCATATGAGTTTTAAATTCCTATTCTTGTTTTTTGATAAATATTATAATTATTATGCCTTCAGTACATTTTTTTTGTGATATTGGTTTATGCTTATGTATACATACTTTTGTTGTGGATAATTAGTATGCATGTCCTGAAGCATACTGAACAGTTTGACTTGATTCTCTGAGTATGCAGTGTGAACATAATTATTTTTTTTTGAAATTGGTATTGTGAGTTGATTGCATAAATGGATGAAGCATGTGCTAAATCATGAGTTTTGAATGAGAATGTTTGTTAGATGAGAAAGAACAAGAAAGTAGGCTCACAATTAGAAATGTTAGTCAGTGGACAGATTGATTGTGAAAGAAAAGCTTGAACCATAACCCGGTGAGAGTGTAAACTTAATTGTTGAGAGAACGAATAGCATAGAGCAATGATTTTTGTATCAATCTCTGAATTTTAGAATGAAATGCATGAATTTGGATATGATGAAGGCCATTGTTGTATATACAAGCCACTTTAAAAAAAAAGAAGCTTACCTATTTATCAATGATTATATCATTTGCACCCATCTTTGAGCTGAATTGTAATTGTCAAATTGAACCTTGAGCATTGAATTGTCATCTCCATTTACCTTGCTTAGGTTTTAGGGGAGCACATTGGTTTAAGACAATTTTGCCCCAAATTTGGGGGAGTTTGTTGGGTGGTTAATTTTAAAGGTAAGAAACAACAACACACACAACAAATTAATAAAATGTTTTATGTGTGAAAAAAAAGGGAAAGAGAAGTTCAAATAAGTGTGTGTGCTGTTAGACCAAAGTCAAGTGAAAGGCTAGTGAGTGAGCTAAGTGGATTGAAAAGATAAATTGGGTAAGTCTAGGATTTGTGCTCTCTTAGAATTCAAGCTTTTACATCCTAGAAAAAACCAATATTTTTTGTAGTCCAGCCTCACTACAAGCCAATAAATGTTCTTCTGATTCAATTTGTGCATTTCTAACTTTATGGCAAGAGATGAAGTACAAAGATTGGACCTCTTGTTAGTTGTTATTGCTAAATAGCTTAAACACATATGCTTGAGTGAAACAGTTGCCATGGGACATTGGTTAAGAATCTTTCCATGAAATCTGTCTCCTGCCTAGCTTCATTTAGTTGTGTTGCTTACTAACATGTTCTTTTCTCTGAAAAACTGCATGCCTTGTGAAAAGCAATTGATAAAGGCATTATGTTTCACTTGTTATCATGTGATTAATATTTTGTGAACCACACACCTTTGTGCATAATCACTACATATTTTTATCATTTGGTGACCAATGAGCCATTCTTTATTTTCTTGAGGACAAGCAAAACTGTAAATTTGGGGGATCTTGTTAGTCAGTTAATACGACTAACTTTTGTGTAAGAAACTGTTGTAAATTTTATACAACTCCCATTTATAGTTCTTTTTGTAGTATTGTAATTACTTTTTGTTAATATAGGTAATCAGTACTTCGTATCCCAATTTTGTGTATTTAATGATCATTCCATTTCAATTTCAGGAAAAATGGGCAAGATTGGTGAAATGCAGAATCTATTGATTCGATAAGCTGTTTCACGCGCTGAGCGAGCAATCTGCTAAGCGCGACATTCACTGGCTGAGCGTATAGAAGAATCTGGAAGAAGGATGAGTTGTACAAAAGTGCTGAGCGAGTGTCAACTTGCTAAGCGCACCGCCTGCATCCTCCAGGCTGAGCAAGAAGACTAGTGCTAAACCAAAAGCCACTTATGCGTGCTAAGCGAGCGACGATCTCACTAAGCGCGCAGCCACCGACATGATTGCCTATTTAAGCTTAAATCTCGAATTTGGGAGTTAGTTTTCAGGTTTTTTTTAGTTTTTAGTTTTGGTGTGGAGAGAATGAGAGATATCTGAGCTTGACGAGGAAGCCATCTTGCGGAGCCTTGGATGAGATTTTGAGTGATTGTAAGGTTTCTAGTGTTGGATCAAGTGGCCTCGGAATAATTAAGAAGGGGGGGGGGGGTTGAATTAATTATTAATGAGTCTTTTCTAATTAAAAAATTATCCTTCTTAATGTTACTAGATTTAATTAGGCTTTTACTACTAAGTTAAGAAAGTAAAGAACAGAAATAGAAACTTAATCAAAAGTAAAAGCAATAATTAAAGTGCACAACGGAAATTAAAGAGTGTAGGGAAGAAGAAGACAAACACAAGAATTTTATACTGGTTCGGCAACAACCCGTGCCTACATCCAGTCCCCAAGCAACCTACGGTTCTTGAGATTTCTTTCAACCTTGTAAAATCCTTTACAAGCCAAAGATCCACAAGGGATGTACCCTCCCTATTTCTCTTTGAAAACCTAAGTGGATGTACCCTCCACTTGAACTAATCCACAAGAGATGTACCCTCTATTGTTCTCAGTAACAATCCCCAAGTAGATGTACCCTCTACTTGTACCACAAAGGATGTACCCTCCAATGTGTTGGGAAAAAGAATTCTCAGGCGGTTAGTCCTTTGAATCTTTGTAAAGGGGAAACAAAAGATATCTCAGGCGGTTAGTCCTTTGAGATCTTTTGTTTAAGGGAAAGGGAAGAATAAAAAGAATTCTCAGGCAGGGTCCTTTGAATTCTCTTGGAAAGGGAGAAGAGAGACACAAAAGAATTTAGGCGGTTAGTCCTTCGTTCTTTTGGCAAAGGGAGAAGAGAATGAAATAAAATGAATAGCACAAGTTTTTGAACAAAGAACTTTTCTTGGAAGAGAAAGTGTTGATAAAAAACTTTTAGAAAGATGAAGAGAAAAAAGAATCAGAAAATTTTGTAGACAAAGTTGAAAGATATTGAATGATGTTGAGAGAGGATTGAAAGATAGTTTGAAAAATAGATGATTATAATCAATCATTTTTGTTTCATGCCAAGGTCACATATTTATAATTTCTTGAAGACTCAAGTCAAAAATTGTAACTCATGGAAATTCCTTTAAAACTAATTACTTAAAAAGTTATGACTTTTGAAAGAATCTTCAAAAACAAGTCACTTGAAGAATTGTGACTTTTGGAAATGAATTTTTTGAAAAACAGTCATTGGTAATCGATTACCATTAAGGTGTAATCGGTTACACATCAACAGATGTGACTCTTCATTTTGAATTTTGAAAATCTTAACGTTTTAAAACACTGGAAATCGATTACATGATTATGGTAATCGATTACAGCTTTATAAATCAGTTTGAAAAACAATGCTGGCTACTGGTAATCGATTACTACCTTCTGGTAATTGATTACCAGAGAGTAAAACTCTTTGGTAAAAGATTTTGTGAAAACTTCATGTGCTACTCAATGTTTTGAAAAACTTTTTAGTACTTATCTTGATTGAGTCTTCTCTTGATCTTAATTTTTCTTGAATCTTGATTCTTGAATCTTGTAACTTGAAACTTGATTCTGGAATCTTGAATCTTTGCTTGAAACTTTGCTTAACTCTTGATTCTTTGGCATCATCAAAATAACCTTGGAAGACATTGCTTCCACATCTAGAGGTGGAGGAGACACCCGCACTACTTGTACTTCTTCAATCTTTCATTTTCTCTTTTCATTGTTGTAAAAGAAGCTTCCCTGCTATGGAGAGCTAAATCCTCAATTGGTTCTTCCTATGGGGTACTTGATGTAAATACTTTCATATTTATCTAATGATGTTTTATGTGTTCACTGTGCTATCAGTACTTAATTCTAGTGTGCCTTTTCCTTGATCATGCAACTGCATGCTTAGTTAGGGTCACTCAACATTGCGAAATGGTTTGATCCTTAGAACCTGATAGGAACAGGCTAGCTTATTGTATTTTCACGAGACATCGAGGTACGATAACTTAGTTTTTGGTATGTTATGTCTTAATGCGGTTCTGGTTAAGTTTAGTCCAACAAGAGACATCTGAGGATGATGCTTGATTAGGATTAGGCTAAACATGCGCGAGACATCGGGGTTTAGTAGTCCAGGAGACAACATTGAACATAGTAACATTGTTAGGTAGAAAACATCCTTAGTAACATCAGTCCACCCAGTAGGAAGACCAACAAGCTGCCTATCTGTCTTCACACACTGCTATTCACCTTTACTCACTTTTGAATAGTTTAGTTTACATACTTGTCCATACCACACACCAAACTTTTATCACAAGACACTTATTTGCTGAATCACAGCTTTACCAAGTAAAACAAGTTCCCCGAGAGTTCGATACTCGGTATTCACTTACCGTTTTATACTACTTGAGCGATCCGGTACACTTGCCGGCCGTCGACCAAACCCTAAGGCCTTTTCCTGCATCTCTGGCCCAATCTTCTTGGAGTCTTCTATCCAATACCCATGGGGGGTAGGATTGCATCACTTTGTTCTATGAAAACCTTTATAGCCTTTTAGGTTTTTCTTGCTAATGTTTTTTTAGCAAAAACTAAACCCCTGACTATTAAGATGTGCTTAGATTCTTCATCCATCTTGTTGAAGGCGTTATACACACTTTGATCCCACAATATCTTGTTGATGAGAGTGGCATAATAGATGTTGTCCAGACCACCTGAGCTGTTTAGGTTCCTCAATATGTTGATGTAGATGGTGTGTGGCAAGTCAAATGGGCGGTTCCGCATCAAGTGAAAAAGTAAAAACTTCTGGAGGTTAGACAGAGTTGTTTTAGAACATGCTTTGTGAAGAACACTCTTATTCAGAATGTTTGCCCAAATCTTTGATTTCTCGCACATCAGATTGTACACAAATGGTTTTCTGATCACCAGTTTTTTAAGCATTTTCTTAGTATAGCACCCTTGTAACAATGGAAACATAGTTCTTCCCCCATCCCTCCTGATAGGTACTGCCTTCACGTAGACACCCTATTGCCTTGGTGATGAGAATCCTAAAACTGCCCAAATACAGGGACCTATGACCAGGAGTAGGACCAAACAGTCAGTGGATACCCTTCAACAAATGGTAGCATGCATACTTAACAAGGCCTAAGTGGAAAAGGATGAAGGCCCAAGTGGAAAAGGACGAAGGCCCAAGTGGAGAAGGATGAAGGCCCAGAGGCAGAGGCACTACTAAGAATATTAATTGTTGCTGAAGACCCAGACTAATTTGAAGGCCCATGCCAAATATTTTGTATTTTTTTTATTTATAATTTGTTGTCATTGTAATTTTTGCCCAAATTGTTTTAAAGGCCCATGTTTATTTCTATCTTTTCATTCAAATACTCTATATGTATGGATTTTGTTTTCAATAGAGGAACTTTTGACATTTGATAAAATTTGGTAAGAGCTTCTCTCTAGGTTCCTTGTTGAACCAATCTCAGACTTATCAAGGTAATCCTTGTGGCGTCTACCCTGGCTTATCTTTCCTCTCTAGAAGTGGAGTCATCCAAACTCTGTGACTTGTATCAAGCGATCCGCTCCTAGTAAGGATCACATCACTTGGCTATAGTGTTGCTAGACAACAAAACCTTGACTCCCAAAACCTTGGATGCTATCGTCTTCTTGTTGACAAACTTAGCATGCCTCCAGAAGGTTTTGATGAGTTCATGATATATTATTTTTGGCTCATTAAAAAAATGTTAGGTACCATAGAAGAGCAGAGTCGCATTGAGCTTTAGACCCACTTTTTCGAGTTCTTGATTGTCGAAAAGTGTTCTACTGGAATGGATGGTTCATTGTCAGTATGGACCATGGTGATTTTTGTTGTTGGGATAATCTCGGTGGCAAGGGAGATAGAGGTGGCCATTGCAACGAGTTTGAGAGCTAAGGTTTGAATTTTAGAGAGGAAGTTGAAGTGTTTCAGAGTAGTGTGTAATGCCAAGAGTTTCAACATATTAAGGTTTTGTAGTGCTCTTTTTGGCTTTTTTAAAAAATCATTAAGCCCATTTTCCAAAAATGACTTGGCAAAAAGCATTACAACATTTAATTATGAAAATGTTGTGTTTTATATAAAAATAATAAATGCCTAATATGTCATCCATATACTAAACTTTTTTAGTGTGTGTTAAAGTCCATTGGACGATATATCCTTGGATGCAATAGATGATGACATATAGAGATCAAATCATTCATTAACAGAGATCATTTGAAGTTGACTTCTTAACATAATCAACATTTCTTCAGTTAATGGTTTTTTAAATATATAAGCAAGCTTATCATCATTAAGTGATTGAGCATTTGTAGTTTAATATTTTCTATTCTTCTTAGCTCAATTGACATCTCTTTGACTCTTATTTTCTCATCTTAACTCATTTTTGGTCTAAGGCAAATGATTGAGCTTAATTGAGAATTGTAGCTAAATTTCAAATTTTGTGCTTACTTGACATATCTATCTTGTGTAGGGCCTAGAGGAGACTACAGAACTCCAAATGGAATGTGTAAGTAGTCCCTAGAAAGTTGAGAAAAGGATCTTCAATTGTGTTACAAATGCTTTAGCCAATTTTGGCATTTCAAGGGTCACATTGAGCTTGGAAGTCAGAGCCTCTGCACTTGAATAATTGGGCTATAAGTTTGGACTTTTATTTTGTGTAATTAGTTTAGTTAGGTAGTTAGGTAGTTAGTAAGTTAGTTAGTTAGTTACTAACACTCTATATATTGGTGTTAGTTAGTTAGTTAGTAACTGAACTTCATTTAGAGAAAGAACTGCACTAGAACTTCATTTTGTACAAAACTTGTTGTGCAAGTTTTTTCTTTTCTCTCTTTTTTTTCTCAATTGTTCTTCATTCTTCTTTATCTTTTCACTTATGTTCCACCATTTTCTTACACAAATTTTGTGGTTTCTCCATTGGTGATGATCATGGAGGGCTAAACAATTAATCAATCCAAGGATCCATTCTAAGCAAGGCTAAATTTGAGTTCTAGTTTGGTTTTTCTACTCTTTGTGAATGTTCTACTTTCTCTTCAATCCTATTTTCATTTTTCATGATTGTGATTATGTCTAGGATTGAAAATGGATTAGGCCATGGATTCATTTCCTAATTTTGAAAATTAATTGCAGATTGTTTGGAAGGTTGTCCACTCTAATTTGTGATTGCAAACAATTTAGAGATTGATTTGATTGAACTTTATCTAATGCATTTGAGTGAACTTTCACATTGAGCATCATTTGCAGTAACTGGGATAATTCTATTTGCATTGGTTTGGTGAATTGGATTGATGCCTTTCATCGTGAATTGTATTCTGTTCTTGTTCTGTTTTGTTCTTTCTTCAATTCTGTTTTGTGTGTTTTCACATTCTTTTAGAGTTGCTTACAAACTTTTTGACAAAAATCCCCCTTTATGTTTATAAGTGAATGAATGTAGGAACCATATTGAATCATATTTCTAAGTTCGACCTAGGTTAATCCTATGCTACAAAATTCTCTAGTAAATTTGTTTTTTGAACGATTCGACATTCGTTATCAGTAGGTATAAACTATAAGTCCACTATCCCATTCTGAACATGATCTCTTATGAAATGATGTTTAATTTTTTTGTTTAGCTCTAGAATACAATGTTGGATTTTTCAAAAGACTAATAATAGCTTTATTGTCACAAAAGATAGGAATTTTACTCTTATAGATATTGTAGTCTTCAAGCTTATTCTTTATCCAAAGAAGTTGAGCACAATAGCTTGCTGCTAACATATATTTGGCTTCAGCAATGGTCAATGTAGTTGAGCCTTGCGTCTTGCATATCCATGTTACTAAGTTGCCACCTATAAAGTGATAGTTTCCACTTGTGCTTTTTCTTTCAACTTTACCACCAGCATAGTCTGCATCATAATAGCTTATAAGTCTGAAACTTCTACTCTTTTGAACATAAGACCAAGATTACAAGTTTCAAATAGATATCTAAAAATATGTTTGACTATAGTTAGGTGAACTTCCCTTGGTTCTTTTTGAAATCTTGTAAATAGATAAACACTGAACATGATATCAGGCTTGGATGCAGTGAGATAGAGCACAAAACCAATCATTGCTCTATACTAAGTCCCGTCCACCTTTGTTAATTTCTCGTCCAGTCCAAGGTATGTGGTGGAGTGCGTTGGAGTCTTCATTTCTTTTGCATCGCCCATGTTGAATTTCTTAAGTAATTCTTTCACATACTTGGTCTAATGAATGTAGATGCCTCTGGGTGGTTGTTGTAACACCCTAAAATTTTGCTAACTATAAATTGATGTTTAAATGTATTTCTCGTGTTATTTGATTGTGTGATTGACTTGGATGAGTTGAGGTATTGTGTGAATTAGCCATGTGTGATTTGCTTGATATGGATGTTGAATTATGTGGAGTTTTATTGACTTAAGTTGAAATTATGAGATTTCAAGTTTTACCTAAACCTATTCCAGTAAAACCGCGATCCCAAATTCGTTAATTGTTGGATTGCCTTCAAATTTGGAATGTAGGTTCATAACTTACGTCTTCACATTTTGACCATTGGGATTTGAAAAATAACAATTTTTGACATCTCGCTTACTGCGAGAAGCATGCTAAGCACAATTCTAACCCAAGAGGGAATTGCACTCAATGCGAAATGTCGTGCTCAGTGCAAATCCAAACCGCAGAGGGATTTGCGCTCAGCTTGAAAAGTCACGCTTAGCACCAAAAGTGGATTCTCGGTTAGCGAGATCTATGTTAGTTGATGAAAACGACTAACTTTTGTGTATAAAACTTGTGTAAGTTATATCAAATCTCCTCCAATTTATAGTTATTTTGTTGTGTTGTAATTACTTTTTGTTAAAGATAGGTAATAAATACTTAGTACATCCATTTTGTGTGTTTAATAATCATTTTCTCTTAATTTCAGGTTAATTAGGAAAGTTTGTGAGGTGTTGATTTTCACCCTCTCGCTAAGCCAATCTGTTGGCCTAGCGAGCCATCCACTGAGTGCAACACTCCTCGGTTAAGCGCGAGGAAGAATCTAGAAGAAGGATGAGTTGTGCATGTTTGCTGAGCGAAGGGTCATCCCGCTAAGCGCACCGCTTCAGTCCATCCGCTAAGCGAGAAAAGCACACGCTAAGCTGAAATTCACTAATGCGCGCTAAGCGGTTAAGAGTTGCGCTAAGCGCGCAAGCACGAACAAAGCCATCTATTTAATCCTGAAATCAGATTTTGGAAGGGGGATTTTGGCCATTTTCTCGAGGAGCTTCTACAGAGATTCTAGAGAGAAAAGGGTCTGAATCCAGAGAGTTGAGAGATTTTGCTGTGTGCAGACCTACAGAGACCGGAGCTTGAAGAGGAAGTCGTCCTCAGAGCTTGAGATGAGTTTGTGAGTGATTGTGAGGTTCTAGAGGTGGAGGAGACATCCCCACTACTTGTATTTCTTCAATCCTTCATCTTTCTATTCTCTTTCTTGTAAAGGAAGCTTCCCAGTTATGGAAGGCTAAATCCTCTGTTGGTTCTTCCTTGTAGGTACTTAATGTAAATACCTATATATCTATTTAATGATGTTTTGTGTGTTCACTGTGCTATCAGAACTTCATTCTAGCATGCTTTTGCCTTGATCATGTAGATGCATGTGTTGTTAGGATCATTCAATAGTGGAAACTGGTCTGATTCTTAGAACTTGATAGGACGGGGCTAGTTTATCGTACTATCACAAGGGATCGGGGTACGGTAACCTAGTTGTTGTATGTTTGTCTTAATGCAGTTCTGGTCAAGTTTAGTCCAATAAGAGGAATCTGCGGGCGGACGATGCTTGATCAGGATTAGGCTAGACTATCATGAGGAATCGGGGTTTAGCATTTTAGGAGACACCATAGAACACATGAGCATTGTTAAGTAGAGAATATCCTTTTAACATCAGGCACCTATTAGGAAGACGAATGTGTTGTCTACTTGTCTTTACGCATCATTACTCACGTGATTTTCCTTTTTATAGCTAGTTCATATACCTGTGCATAGTCCATACTTTTGTTTTCATACCAAACACCTATTCAGTGAAGTAGCTTTACCAAGTAACACAAGTTCCCTGAGAGTTCGATACTCGGTTCTTACCGTTTTATACTACTTGCACGATCCGGTGCACTTGCCTCGACCGAACAAGTTTTTGGCGCCATTGTCGGGGAACTTCTTTCTATTTGGAGAGATAGTTCAATCCTAGGTGTCTATTCTTTATTCTTTGATAATTTGTGAATATTTACTTTCGATTCATATTTGTTTTCCTCTTGAATTGGATAACCGCTATTGCTGTTAGTGTTTTATATGCATAGATCTCCCACAGGGAATTTAGTTCCTCCGGACTTGGAGATTGAAGCTACGTTGACAAGGAATAGAGCCGAGAGGAGAAGAAAATTACTGCAAGACAGGACAGTAGTGGCTATTGTTGAGGAAGAAACTCACTTTTGTGATTCTTCATCATCTGATTCACCATTATCAAGGGAATTTGTGACTTATTTACCAGAAGCTGTTTCCATGGCTGATGAGCATCAGCAAAGGGTTACCCTTGAGGATTATTCAAGCAGTTCAGTGCTGCAATTCTTTACCAGCATTGCACGTCCTAAAGTGCAAGCTCACAACATAAACTACCCTCATTCTTTGATTCATTTAATACAGGGGAACTTATTCCAAGGATTACCAAATGAGGACCCATATGCACATTTGGCAACATTCATTGAAATTTGTAACACTGTAAAGATTACAGGTGTACCAGATGAAGCCATTAGACTCAACCTATTTTCATTTTCCTTGGCAGGAGAAGCCAAAAGGTGGCTCCACTCATTTAAGGGTAACAATTTGAAAACCTGGGAAGAAGTTGTTGAAAAGTTTCTAAAGAAATATTTCCCAGAGTCAAAGACTGCAGAAGGGAAAGCTGCAATCTCTTCATTTCATCAGTTCCCTGACGAGTCCTTGAGTGAAGCATTGAAGAGGTTTAGAGGTTTATTGAGAAAGACTCCCACCCATGGGTTCTATGAGCCAATTCAATTGAATATGTTTATAGAAGGGCTGAGACCACAAACCAAGCAATTGATAGATGCTTCAGCAGGGGGAAAAATAAAATTGAAGACCCCTGAAGAGGCAACTAAGCTAATTGAGAATATGTCAGCCAATGATCATGCCATTCTGCGCGACAGAGTTCATCAACCCACAAAGAAAAGCTTGTAAGAACTATAATCACATGACGCTTTATTGGCACAGAATAAGTTGCTTTCTAAGCAACTTGAGATTTTAACAGAAACACTCGGTAAGTTGCCAACTAAGCTGTTTATTGGTCAACCTACACATTCTTCTATTTTGTAGATTACAGTTTGTACCATTTGTGGTGAGGCTTATGAAACAGGCCAATGTATTCCCATTGAAGAAAACACTCAAGAAGTTCACTATATAGGAAATCAACAGAGACAAGGATATACTCAAGGAGGATTCTCTGGCTTCTAGCAGGGTCCTTATAACCAACAAGGACAGTGGAGGTCACACCCTGGCAATCAATTCAACAAAGACCAAGGTGGACCTCTGAACAGGCCAATCCAACAAGGGCCTAACATCTTTCAGAGGACTACTAAGCTGGAGGAGACTTTGACTCAATTTATGCAGGTAACAATGTCAAATCATAAAAGCACTGAGTCAGCACTGAAAAACCTTGAGGTCTAGGTGGGACAACTGGCCAAGCAGATAGCTGACAAGTCATCCAACAGTTTTGTGGCGAATACAAAAAAGAATCCCAAGGAGGAATGCAAAGCTGTGAGGACAAGGAGTAAGAGGTTTGTGGAGGCTGAGGATGAGGATAGTGTCGTGTCCAAGAAGAAAGCTGCTGAAAAGAAAGGTACTGATGATAAGAAAGATGATGTGAGAGGTGAAAACAATCAGGAAAAAGAGAAACAAATAATGGTCAAGAAAAAAGAATTTAATGACCAAGAAAAAGAAAAAGAAAATGAAAAAGATGAAAAAAATAAGAATGAAGAGAGGAGTAGAAGTGAACAAGCTAGAGAAAAGAAGAGAGAAAAAACTGTGAACGAAGGTGTGGAAGTACCATATCCTGTGGTACCTTCCAAGAAGGAGAAGGACCGTCATTTGGCAAGATTTTTAGATATTTTCAAGAAATTGGAAATAACCATGCCCTTCAGAGAAGCTTTATAGCATATGCCACTCTACTCCAAGTTTTTGAAGGATATGTTGACAAGGAAACATAAGTATATTCACCAGGAAAACATTGTTGTGGAAGCAAATTGTAGTGCTATGATTCAAAAGATCCTTCCACCCAAACATAAAGACCCTGGGAGTGTAACCTTTCCTTGTTCAATTGGAGAAGTCACTGTGGGAAAGGCTCTCATTGATCTAGGAGCCAATATTAACTTAATGCCACTCTCCATGTGCAGAAGGTTGGGAGAGTTGGAGATCATGTCCACTAAGATGACTTTACAACTTGTTGACTGCTCCATTACTAGGCCATATGGAGTAATTGAAGATGTGCTGGTCAGAGTGAAACATTTTATCTTCTCAGAAGACTTTGTGGTAATGGATATCTGTGAAGATACTGACATTCCTGTAATATTGGAAGGCCATTCATGTTAACTGCAAGCTGCATAGTTGATATGGGGAGAGAAAAAACTGGAAATGGGCTTTGAAGATCAGAAAATTGATTTTGATTTATTTGTCGAAGACAAGCCTGCTCCAGAACAAAATGTTTGCTTATAGGTAATGGAAGTGGGTAAGGAGGTTCTGGAGGTAAGAACCAACATTTGATCACCCTACCCATTGAGGTAAAAGCATCAAGCTAATGACGTTAAAGAAGTGCTTCCTGGACGGCAACCCAGTTTTTAAATTTCTGTTATCTTTGTTTTTCATGCATTGTATCATGTGGAACTTGCTCATAATCATTACATTGGGGTATATCAGCTTGTCTTTGAATGATAGATATAAGGGTTTCAATTTCTTGAGGAAGTGACTGAAAAATGACTTAGAATTTTTTTTTCTCTGAAAAACAGTCCTTTTGCTAAGCGCAAGCCTCGTGCTAAGCACATCTTTAGTCATGCGCTAAGCTGAGGGTCTATAGTGCTTAGCGCTCAACCCTTGCATCTCAGGCTGATTTGATCCGCTAAGCTGGCTAAGGCTAAGCTAAGTCGATTTCAACTCGATTTGATTTTGGCTAAGCACCACTCATGGAAGCTAAGCTCAATTCTTTGCTGCCTAAACTGGGTTTCATCGAGCTAAGCGCCACTCATGGCAGCTAAGTGCATGATCCTTTGTACTCAAGATGCACCATTTTAGCTAAGCCGGCCCAGAGCCCGGCTTAGCGAGAGTTGTAGGTTTTCTAATTTGCAGAACTGGCTAAGTAGCCCTATTTGTGTGCTAAGCCAAGCTTTTTCTGTGCTAAAAAAAATGAAAATGCTTTTGAAATTCAAACATTGGCTAAGCGCTCAGATCCGCCAAGCGAGCCTCTTTGAGAAACCAAACATCTCTCTGGCTCGCTTAGCGAGGCAATCCACTAAGCGAGAGGGTCAAAAACTGCTTAAGTGAGTGTAACGTCAGTTACACTCACATTTTCCCAAATTTGATGAACCTTACCTGCATTTTCTCTCACAACCAATTTCGTGCATTCATGTTTTCTTCCACATCTTCTGCTACTAACAACAATCCAAGTAAGTTCCTCATTCCTTTTGAATTTTAGGGTTTTAATGTTTTTTGGAAGTAGCTAAAGATTAGGACTTTATATATGTGTGTACTGTATAGATTATTTGGGTTGGTTTGCATGTTTGATATGCCTTTTAGAGGCTTGAAAAATGGAAGAAAACGTACTGCATTTTTTGCATTTTTTCTGGAAAATGCGATGAACTCGCTAAACGAGCATTCTGCGCTAAGCGAGATCATCAAAAATTCATTGAATATATGCATTTCCAGATGACCTAGCTAAGCATGGCTACCGTGCTAAGCGAGTTCATCTTTTGAGGATGAACACTGATCCTCTTGTTGAAATACCTATGGCTAAGTGAGGCTAAATCGCTAAGCCCAGGTAACTTAGAATTTTTTTTTTGTTGGAAGCTGCGTGCTAAGCCAAGCTTTCCTGAGCTAAGCGCATTTTGTTGTGGCAACTGCTGGGCTAAGCGAGCATCGCTCGCTAAGCTCCCATACTTAGTGTATTTTCTGAACAGTATGGTGCTGCTTAGCGCAACCTCTGAGGAGCTTAGCGCATATCCTTGCGGTAGTCGTTAGGCTTAGCAGGCAGTTGCCAGCAAAGCTGATTATGTAGAAGCTGAATTTCTGCAGCTTCCATTAAGTGGCCCCATATGTCGCTAAGCGGGTAGTGTGTTTTTTGTGAAAGCGAGCTAAGCAGACCATGTCTTGCTAAGTCGCCAATGCCTTTTTCAGTTTTATTTTTCGGTTTTTAAATTTGAATGACTTGTGTCCTGATTAACTGTTTGGTCCCTTTATTAGTAGATGGCTTCTAGGAAACGCAAGAGTATCGGTTCAAGACCCACAACACAATATGATACAAGGAGATTTCACTCTTTAGATGCTTGGAACCAGTACACGGAAAATGTCCTAGGGAGAAACATCTTACCTAAGAGGAAGGTGGAGCTCTACCACGCCGAGTTGGATGATTTTAAGACTAAGTTAGAGAGGCTTAATTTCCATAAATGCCTCACCAATTTGGTCGATGGGAGTATAGACTTGGCTTTGGTGAAAGAGTTCTATGCAAACCTATACAGCTCTGAGGGCCCTTCACCAAAGCAAGCCAGAGTCAGAGGCCGTCTAGTGAAGATTGATGCTGACAGCCTTAACACATTTTTAGAGACACTTATGGTGTTGGCAGAGGGTGAGACTTTGCCCACATACTCTAGATACTGTAGGCTGCCCATAGAGTACAGAGAGATTGAGGCTGCCTTATGCATACCAGGCTGAGGGTTCATCTTGAATGCTGAGGGCCATCCTGGGAGGATTCTCAAGAAAGATTTGACTACTTTAGCCCAGGTGTGGAGTGTTCTCTCATACTCCAACCTGGCCCCCACATCACATACCTCTGATCTAACAGTGAACAGAGCTAGGCTGATCTTTGGTCTAGTCTCTTGCATGGACATGAATGTAGGAGCTCTTATTTCTGGCCAAATAACTTCTATAGCCCAATATAACACTTCTAGACTTGGGTTTCCTGCTCTGATCACCACATTATGTAGAGCAAGAGGGGTTGTCTCTGACAACCTAACTTTTGAGCGCTTGAGCTCGGTCATTAACTTGGCCTACATCAGGAAGAACTGTTGGAATCCTGATGATCTAACAGTTTCTATCCGAGGGGCTAGGAGGGTGAGGGCGAGGCCAACTGAGCTTCCTTCCACATCTGTAGCTCCTACTCCAACATCCACATCAATAGCTCCTTCTGTCCCAGCTCATACAGATTCTCAGTGCTTTGCAACCATGCTTCAGAGCATTGATCAGGCACAAATCATTTTATTGCAGAGTTTACAGGTGGTGGCACCTCCAGGATCCATTCCTTCAGTTGAGCAGTTTCGGGAGATGGTAGCCTGGCCTGGGACTCAGCCTTTTCTTCATAGGGAAGATGAAGGTCCCCCAACCCAAGTACCACAACATGTGGAGGAGGAGTCATCTGAGGTCACCATTCTAGAGCCATTTGTTGTAGGGGAGGAGGCAGGTGAGACAGGTAGCTGCTGCCACTCATGAGAGATCTCTTAAGGCCACTTCAGAGCCTCCTGCACCGGTGGCAAACCTACCCTCGCCTAAGCATGCAGCAGAACCCTCCACTCCTATCCTAGAGATACCTGAGGACCTGATCACACTAGTCCTGACTCTGAACACTTCTCCTCCAGCTACTCCAGTACTTCATCTGACAGATGAGGAGGATGTTCAGACCCAGGACACTTAGGACCAGTCACAGGAATTTTAAATTCCTGATAATGCTTTTTGGATTGTTATTATTATGATTATAGTTTTAGTACAATGTTTTTAGTGATTTTGGTTAGCGTTTATATGCATTGTAGTTTTTTGTTTATGGTTAGTTGGTATGCTTATTTTGAAGCATATAGAACAGTTTGACTTGACTTGGATGATTATGCAGTGAAACTCTTTTTGTGAAAATTGGTGTATGAATTGATTTTGGTTTGAATGCATGATTATGATGGATTTTGTGTTTCTTTTCATGAGTTTTAGCAAGTATGTATGTTAGACAAAGAAAGAACAAGAATGTGAACTTGCAATTAGAAATATTAGTTAGTAGACAGATTGATTGAGAAAGAAAAGCTTGAACCATAACCGGTGAGAGTGTGAACATAAACTGTGAGTGAACGACTAGTTTTGAGTAATGGTCTTTGCATCAATCTCTGAAATTTAAGGATATGATGAAGGCCATGATTGTGCTGGTGTAATAAGGTCAAAAACAAATTAAAGTGAAAGGCTAGTGAGTAAGCTAAATTGTATTGAAAATATTACTTGGATAAGTCTAGAATTTGTGCTCTCTTAGAATCTAAACCTTTGAATCCTAGAAAAACCAATGATTTTTTGTAAGCCAAACCTCACTACAAGCCTATGAAAGTCCTTCTGTTTCTGTTCATGCATTTCTGACTTTATGGCTTGAGATGAAGTTCAAAGATTGGACCTCTTGCTAGTTGTTATTAATGAACAACTTAAACACTTATGCGTGAGTGAAATAGTAGCCGTGAGACTGCGGTTTAAGCTACTTTCCTTGATATCTGTCTTATGCCTAACTTCATCTAATTGTACAGGTCACATTTTATTCTTCTCTTTGAATAACTGCATACTTTGTGAAAGACAAATGATGAGGGCACTTTACTTCATTCTTTTATCATGCAATCAGTAACTTTTTGTTGCTTACACCTTTGTACATAGTCACTGCATGTATTGTCACTTGGGGACCAGTGAGTTGTTCTATATTTGCTTGAGGACAAGCAAAACTGTAAATTTGGGGGAGTTGTTAGTCGATGAAAATGACTAACTTTTGTGTATAAAACTTGTGTAAATTGTATCAAATCTCCTCCAATTTATGGTTATTTTGTAGTGTTGTAATTACTTTTTGTTAAAGATAGGTAATAAATACTTAGTACTTCCATTTTGTGTGTTTAATAATCATTTTCTCTCAATTTCAAGTTAATTAGGCAAGTTTGTGAGGTGCTGATTTTCACCCTCTCGCTAAGCCAATTTGTTGTCTTAGCGAGCCATTCACTGAACACAACACTCCTCGGCTGAGCACGAGGAAGAATCTAGGAGAAGGATGAGCTGTGCATGTTCGCTGAGTGAAGGGTCATCCTGCTAAGCGCACCGCTTCAGTTCATCCGCTGAGCGAGAAAAGCACACGCTAAACTGAAATTTACTAATGCGCGTTAAGTGGTTAAGAGTTGCGCTAAGCGCGCAAGCACAAACAAAGCCATCTATTTAAGCCTGAAATCAGATTTTGGAAGGGGTATTTTGGCCATTTTCTCGAGGAGCTTCTGCATGTGAGAGATTCTAGAGAGAAAAGGGTCTGAATCTAGAGAGTTGAGAGATTTTGTTGTGTGTAGACCTGCAGAGATCGGAGCTTGAAGAGGAAGTCATCTTGAGAACTTGAGATGAGTTTGTGAGTGATTGTGAGGTTCTAAAGGTGGAGGAGACATCCCCACTACTTGTATTTCTTCAACCCTTCATCTTTCTCTTCTCTTTGTTGTAAAGGAAGCTTCCCAGTTATGGAAGGCTAAATCCTCTGTTGGTTCTTCCTTGTAGGTACCAGATTTAAATACATGTATATCTATTTAATGTAGTTTTGTGTGTTCACTGTGCTATCAGAACTTCATTCTAGCATGCTTTTTGCCTTGATCACGTAGATGCATGTGTTGTCACGGGGCTAGTTTATCGTACTATCACGAGGGATCAGGGTACGATAACCTAGTTGTTGTTTGTTTGTCTTAATGCGATTCTGGTCAAGTTTAGTCCAGCAAGAGGAATCTGCGGACGATGCTTGATCGGGATTAGGCTAGACTATCATGAGCAATCGGGATTTAGCATTTCAGGAGACACCACATAACACATGAGCATTGTTAAGTAGAGAATATCCTTTTAACATCAGGCACCTATTAGGAAGACCAACGTGTTGTCTACTTGTCTTTACACATCATTATTCACGTGATTTTCCATTTTATAGCTAGTTTATATACCTGTGCATAGTCCACACTTCTCTTTGCATACCAGACACCTATTCACTGAAGTAGCTTTACCAAGTAACACAAGTTCTCCAAGAGTTTGATACTCAGTTCTTACCTTTTTATACTACTTGCGCGATCCAGTGCACTTGCTGCGACCGAACAATCTATAGATTATAAATACATTTTTTAGCGTGAAAAACATGATTTTCACACCTGACTTTCTCAAAACTCTACCAAACCACCCTAGAAACTTCTCCTCCACCACCCACGACCTCCAGGAGCCGCCATTGCTTGCCTTTGAACCACCATATGGAGAATAACATTTTAATCAGAGCATAATCCTCAGAATCCACCTCAAGGATTCGATGGAGAATAAGCTCTCAATCCTTTCTTTCATAGTTCCTCTGAGGTAATCTTGACTTCTATGTCTCCTCTTAGTGTCTCTTGTGTTTTGGGTACCGTAATAGGATGTTTTTACACCTCCTTTGAAAAACCCTTGAAAATGAGATGATGTAAAAGTTATTTTTTTTATAAAATTGATGTTGTTTTTGTGACCTTTGATGAACCCCGGTCACATTGGCGTGGTCGAAATTTCAAAATGATGTCTTCTTGTAGTAGAAAAATAATGTTTTTACTAACCATGATTTTGAAATCTATACTAAATTTCGAAATGACGTCTCCTTGTTAGGGGTAATAGACCCCGAATGTTATTACTAACCTTGTATTTGAAATCTATACTAAATTCCCTTTGATTTGGTATATAAAACCTGGCGTTTGGACTAACGAATGTGAATGAGTGAGGTTTCTGAGCGACGCAGAGAGGAGCTGATGGAGAGCTCACGATAGGTGAGGGGAGTGTAAATTTTAGGCATGAACTATATATGTATGTATGAGCGGAATGTGATTTACTAATGATATTGTTATTGATGATATTAATTGATATGAGGTGACATTGGTGTTTATGATAATGTTGTTATTGAAGATGATAGTGATAATAATTGATATGAGACGATGTTGGCGTTTATGATAATATTGATAGGAGATGATGTTGTTATTGATGATTATGTTGATATGAGATGATGTTGTTGTTCTTGATAATGTCATTGAGATGAGATGTTGTTGATGTTGAAAATGTGATTGTGATGATGGATGTTGTGTATCTACGTGCGGGATGCAATGACGATGATGGATATCTCTGATAGGGGAAATAGAGTGGTTAAAGAGTTTTAAGCATCTCTGGAGGGGGATGACTTAGAATCTTTAATTATCCATGATCAGTGCATTGATGGTGCCTATGTTTCATACTTCATATTGCATGGAAATAGTATAAACTTTGTTAGTAAATACTTGTAGTTTCTCATGAGGGGGAACACTTGTACTTGTGGGCATGTCACTCGGTTTAGAACTCCCTTAAGACTCAGGCTGATCACCATCGGGGGGGGGGGTTGCCTGTGCACGACAAGGTGACCTCGTCACATGCTACCCAGTTTTCCTAAATGAGAGTGTCGCGTGGACACACTTGGGCTATTTCTCGATGAATGGTACCACGTTGCATTTGAGAGTTGATGTCAGGTGCATGCATCATACTGAGCATGATTGATTGAAATTGTGGAAGGTTGATGACTACTTGATGAATGTATGTTGGACTAATGGGTGCTTGTGTAAAATTATGGTATTTGTTAATATTTTCTTACTAATCATGGTCATCTGATTTTTGTGTTGATTTATTTTATAATAAACTCTCCCTTGCAATTTTTGTATTATGCGGGTTATACCTGTGATGATTGTGAACCTTTGTTCGTGGGAGCAGATGGATAACAGTAGAGTACATGAAGTGAGATTCTTTTGTGGGGCCGCCAAGCCGACGTGATGACGTTGGGATTATTTTGGGAGAGAGTTGTGTTATGGTGAATGTTTATCGCGAAAAATTTAAGTAATTGTGGATTGCTTGGTGAATGTAAATTGCGAAAAATTTATTTCATAAGCAAATTAACGAAGTTTTCATTTAAAAATTAAAATTTACGTGGTTTAGAGTAGTGATATCGTAGTGATAAGGCAGTTCCATTACATTTGTTTTATTTCTATCCAAGAAAAAATTTCAGCTCTCCTATCATGCTTATTTAAAATTTTGTCTGCATCAACTTAGAAAAATCTTCACAAACCAGTTCGTTAGTAGCACCGAAAATGATATTGTCCACATAAACTTGCACTAATAAAAACTGAGAATCGTAGTTTTTGAGAAAGAGTTGATGCAATCCTAACCGCCAAGGGAATTGGATAGCAAGCTCCAAGAAGATTTGGCCAGAGAAGCTGGAGAAGGACCTAGGGTTCTCATGAGCCTTAGGGTAGATTTAGGGGTAGTTTTGTAATTTCACATGCATTAAGTGCACTATTTGATGTGTGTGTTGCAAGAGAAAATTAATTGAATTGGGAGAAGCCCAATCCAATTAAATTTTGGACCAGCCTAAGGGGGAGGTGAGCATTTGCTTGCTACACCCCATTGCCACATCATATAGTCACACTTTGTGCTTGTCCTTCATGTTTTACATGCCTCATGACACCTAAGCACATTTAGTGGAGAATCTTGGACTTGATCTTGGATTAGTGATCCGAACCATAGCTGAAATTCACTAATCATAATTAGTGAAATTTTTGTCTCCAAATTTGACTCCATAAATTCAAATGAAATTTGAATAGAAATTCAAATTTCCCTCAAATTTTTGTGACATTTAGGCTATAAATAGAAGCCTTGTGTGTGCATTTTTTCAACTTTGATCATTTGAGAAATTAAACTTCAAAGTTTAGACCTCATTTGAGGCATAAATTTCATACCCCTTCTCTCCCTCTCCCTCCACTCATCTTCTCCAACCTTTAAGCTTTTATCCATGGCTTCCTATGGTGGTGAGCTTGTTCTTGACTCATCTTCTCCTTGAAGTAGCATCTCCAATCACCTTTCCTTCTTCTCCATTCCGCTGTCATTGACCTTCAAGAAGAAAAAGACTCCATCGATGAAGAAGATCGAAGGCCTACAAGCTCTACATGGAGCTACATCAAGAGTGTTGTCTCAAACTTTCCTCGCTCAAAGCCATTTTTCAAGAGAAAGGAACTTAGTTTTTCGTTTCAAGCTCTAGGAGCTTGCTTAAGTCCATATAGGGCTTTGTTGAGCTTGAAAACATGTTGAGGAAAGGTTCACATTCAAATCCTGGAGGTTGTTCAACATAAACTTCCTCTTGCATTAAGCCATTTAGAAATGCGCTTTTTATGTCCATTTGATACAACTTCATATTGCTATAAGTTGCAAATGAAAGTAAGATGCATACTGCCTCTAAACGAGCTACAGGAGTGTAAGTTTCTTTGTAGTCTATTCCTTCTTGTTTTGAGTATCCTTTAACAACTAGCCTTGCTTTATTTCTCACAATCTTACCATTTTCATCCAGTTTGTTGTGAAAGACGCTTTTCACTCCAATGTCTTTCTTTCATTTTCATAATTTGACTAACTTCCAAACATCATTCTTTTGAAACTAATTAAGCTCTTATTGCATTGCTTTAACCTAATTGTCATCTTGCATTGCGTCATCAATGTGTTTGGGTTCCATTTCAGAAATTAGTGTAGTATGTCGTGTGTTCTTGATTGAGGTCATACCTGAATCAAATAAAAATAAAAAATGTAGTATCTAGGAAGTGATCCTAGGTCGTCTCCCAACGAGCAATGGTCAACCAATGTTCATAATAGATAGTGATAAAACAATAACGAATTTTTTTTGTAATTTAAACAACAAGAAAAATTTTAATTAGAAAATAGCAGAATTAAAACATGTTGTTTCCCCTTGATTCACAAGCAAGTCTCTTATCCTAGGTTACGAGGATTTATCCCTAACCAATTCAACCACTTAATCCAACCATAAATTAAATTACTAAGCGAAAATTAACATAAGGCTGTCATTATGTGATTAAACAACACATACACCAATTAATCATGAACGAAACTGATCATTAAGCATGAATGTAAATTAAGTGCAGAGACAATTACTCAAGCACTAGGCATGCATGGATTAATAGCAACAAATACAGAGTAATTGGTGAAGAGGAAAAACTGATCAGTATTCAATAGTAATAACAAAACCTCAAAGAGAGCTATGCTTGATCCTCAAGAGAAAACAACGTTGGAGACTTAGCCTTCCATTAATCAGCAAAAAACGAAATTGTAGATTGAAGCAGAAACGAAATTGTAGAAAACGAATTTTATTCTACGTGAATAGTGTGCATGAATAGTAATAAAAACTGGAATTGCAAAACCCTAAAATTATTCTCATCTCCAAAAAACTCCCTAAACTAAAACCCTAGTGCTGTTATATAGGTTCTCAGCCCCAAAGCTTACAAATCTATTTTCAATCCAAGCCCATAAACGAAATAAAATAAAATCTGGATAAGATAAGATAAGATTGGATGAAATAAAATCTAGATGAAATAAAATCTGGATAAGATAAGATTTGATAAAATAAAATTGTCTGCTCTCTTCAAGTCCAAGCCCAATTCCGGATTCAAGCCCAATTGCTTATAATTCTCCTGAAATTAAATTAAAAACAAAAAATTAGTCAAGTAGGCCCAAATGATAAAACTGCATAATTAATTTGACAATTAAGGCTAATCAGTAATTAAAATGGTGACAAAAAGGGTTAAGAAATAGGAGAAAATAATGACACATCAAATCCCCCCACACTTAGCCTTTTGCACTCCTGGGCAAAATCAAAAAGGAATGGGCAACATCCAACACGTAGAGGGTTAAAGAATCAAGACAATCATGAAAGTCACAAGCATCTCAAACATGGCAAGATAGTCAATCAGCTCAAGAATGAAAAGTGATAAAGCCTTATAAGATATGCACTCTATCTCTCAAGTGTCTAGGCTACTGTTTACTCTCAAAGCACCCATGAAAACAAACACCACATAGACTTGGCAAGTCTCTAAAATTGACAACCACACCACAAACACATGCATATGAGGATCAACAGGTCTTTTAAGGTTGTAATGGGGCCAAGGACAAGGTAGAGGAAAGTATGGGATAAGTAGCTAAAACCCAAAGGAATAGAGGAGCAATGGGGAATAAGTGAGAAATAAGAAAAAGTAGTAAACCCCAAAACCAAAATTAAAAATTAAGCATAAAAAGTAAACCCAAAACAAAGTCAACCAAGTCCTCAAACCAATCCAAGTCTTCAAACCAAGACCTCATGTATTCAACTTCATTCTTTTTCTATTTTTTTTTTCATTTTTTTTAACGTGAACAGTAGCAATTGACAGCAATTGAAAAATAAAGCAACAATTAGGCAATATATGTATATACATCAAGCATGGCCAAAATACATCATCAAGCATGGCCAACAAAAACATATCATCCAATGAAACATACCCTCCCACACTTATTCCCAAAACAATTCCAAAACTCCAAAATTCCTTAAGGGTAGGGTGAGATAATGGTTTTTCACTTAAGGCTTGTAATGAGCTTCAAAACAATGAAAGGGAACATAGGTTCAAAGGGGCTATCAAAGGAATTAATTCAAGGTAGGCTCATTTGGCTAGAGGCTTATAAGAACAAAATGCCTAAATCATCTCCCAACATGCATGTGAAGCAAGAAGTATCAACAAGAGTCAAGCCAAGGCTATTGTGCAAGAAATCAATGGGGCAAAACACACCGAATAAAATAGATGATGATGACTCAAATTCTCACCAAGGGTAAATCTATCACTTCCAATTCGAACTTTCAAAACTAACTTGACTTGCAGAGAAAAACAAGGATTTCAATTCACAAAATGCCAAGAAACTCCTATTTCAAAAACAATTACCCATTACCTGTACATAACCTATAATTCAAAGAGAAACATGCAATGTTGTACATAAAACATAAAACCAAAATAACAAAATTAACCTAGAAAACCTAAAAAAATTAAACTAGAAAACCCAACAAATTTAATCTAGAATACCCAACAAAATCAACAAAATTAAAGAACAATCTCCCCCCCCCCCTGACACTTAAACAACTCATTGTCCTCAATGTAGCACAATCACAAGATCAAGAGCAATCAAAACAAACAATAAAATTGGACAAGTGCAATAAAAGTAAAGAAGGAGACAGAAAAAAAAAAACTCCCTAAGTCATGGCGGAAGAGAAGTAGGGTGAAGTAAAGAGGTCTCCTCCACTACTACATCCACTAAGGAGGGATTTGTGAGGAATGGTTTTAGCCGGTGTCCATTGACCTTGAAGCTCTAATCTGTGGATTCACTTTTGATCTCAACTGTACCATAAGGAAAAACATTAGTCACCACAAAAGGACCCATCCACTTTGACCTCAACTTACCACTCATGAGTCCGAGCCTAGAGTTATACGATAAAACTTTTGTCCAACCACGAAGTCCTTCTTAGCAATCAAGCTATCATGGAACTTCTTGGTCTTCTCCTTGTAGAATTTGGAATTCTCATAGGCTTCTAAACGAATCTCATCTAGCTCACTTAGTTGCAACTTCCTTTCCTCTCCAGCCTGATCAATAGAGAAGTTACAGGTCTTTACAGCCCAGTAGGCTTTGTGCTCTATCTCTACAGGAAGATGGCATGCCTTTCCAAAGACAACCCGATAAGGCGACATTCCTATGGGTGCTTTGTAGGCAATCCTATGCACCATCCAGCCTGGTGCTCCAATCCTTTTTGTTCGGCTTCACAATCTTCTCTAAGATCCTTTTTATCTCCCCATTTGAAATCTCAGCCTGCCCATTAGTTTGGGGGTGGTAAGGTGTGGAAATTCTATGCACGACCCCATACTTTTTGAGCAAGGCATACATGGATCTGATACAAAAATGGGTAACTTGATCACTAAAGATGGCTTTAGGGACTCCAAACCTACAAAATAGATTAGATCTAACAAAATCCACAACAACCTTAGCATCGTTAGTTCTGGTGGGTTTGGCTTTCACCCATTTTAAAACATAATCAACAGCAAGCAGAATATAAACAAAAGCAAAAGAGACAGGGAAAGTCCCCATAAAATCTATACCCCAAACATTAAACACCTCATAGAATAACATGGGTTGTTGAGGCATTTGTTGTCTCCATGAAAGTGAGCCGCCTGCTCTCTAACAAGGCTCACAAGTGCTACAGATTCTCCATGCATCCTTGAAGATGGTGGGCCAATAGAAACCGTAGTCAAGCACCTTGTGAGCTATCCTCTGTATGCCAAGATGGCCACCTGGTGCGGAAGAATGACAGAATTGTAGGACTGAGTCAATCTCATGGTCTGGAATGCATCTCCTAATAACATGGTCACTGCACAACTTCCACAAATAGGGGTCATCCCAAATATAATGCTTAGCATCGCTCTTAATTTTATCATTTTGACCTTTAGATGCTTAGGGAGGAAAAACAGAAGCAACCAAATAATTCACAATATTAGCAAACCAGGGAATGGGGAAGGAATCAGAAATACTATACAGAATGTACAAATGGTCATCCAGAAAATCATCCCGAATGGGTGAGTCCTCAGACACACGCTCAATCCTATTCAGATGGTCAGCCACAAGGTTCTGTGCACCGCTCCGATCACGGATCTCCAAATCAAACTCTTGGAGCCAAAGCATCCACCTGATCAATCTAGGCTTTGATTCAGCTTTCTTGAACAAGTACTTCAGAGCTGCATGGTCAGTATAAACAATAACACGAGTACCAAGCAAATATGAACAAAATTTTTCAAGAGCAAAAACTATTGCTAATAGCTCATTTTCTGTGGTAGTGTAATTTGCTTGAGCAGCATCCAAAGTTCGAGAAGCATAGTTGATCACCCGAGGCAGCTTATCAATCTTTTGAGCAAGGACAGCCCCCAATGCGTAATTGGATGCATTGCACATTAGCTCAAATGGGGCTGTCCAATCAGGTGCCTGAATGATAGGGGTGGTATTCACCGCACGCTTGAGGCAATCAAAAGCCTCTTTGCACCGGTCATCAAAATCAAACTCCACCTCCTTTTGCAGCAGATTGGATAGTGGAAGGGCCACTTTGCTAAAATCCTTGATAAAGCGCCTATAAAACCCTGCATGACCAAGAAAAGAATGAACCTCTCGCACGCAAGAGGGGTAAGGCAATTGTGAATTAACAGCTATTTTTGCAGGGTCTACCTCTATGCCCCAACTGGAAATGATATGCCCTAAAACTATACCTTGTTCTACCATGAAGTGACATTTTTCAAAATTCAGCACAAGCTTAGTTTCAATGCATCTACTAAGAACTCTATCCGGACTACCCAAACATGTATCAAAAGAGGATCCATAAACAGTAAAATCATCTAGAAACACCTCTATGCAAGTCTCTAAAAAATCGCTGAAAATGCTAAGCATACACCGCTAGAAGGTACCAAGGGCGTTGCATAGGCCAAAGGGCATCCTCCTATAGGCAAAAGTGCCAAAGGGACAGGTGAATATGGTCTTTTCTTGATCCTCGGGAGCAATATGAATTTGTAAATAACCAGAAAAACAATCAAGAAAATAGTAATGAGATTTACCTGCCAAGCGCTCAAGCATTTGGTCAATGAATGGATGGGGAAAATGATCTTTTCTGGTTACCTGGTTCAACCTCCTATAATCAATGCAGGCTCGCCAATTGTTCTGCACTCTTATGGGGATAAGCTCATCCCTTTCATTCTTAATCACTATGAGACCTGTCTTCTTAGGAACCACTTGGACTGGACTCACCCACTGGTTGTCAAAAATGGGGTAGATGATTCCAGCTTGTAAGAGCTTGGTCACTTCCTTTTTCACCATATCTAGAATGACGGGGATGAGTCGCCGCTGTGGCTGCCTCACTGGCTTAGCTCCATCCTCTAAAAGTATCCTATGCAAGCAGGTAGATGGGCTAATACCAGGAATGTCTACTAAAGTCCATCCAATGGCTTTCTTGTGCTTCTTGAGAACTAGCAACAACTTCTCCTCTTGCTCAGCAGCAAGGAAGGCAGAGATGATCACTGGAAATTTTTTTGTGTCCTCCAAGTAAGCATATTTGAGGGTTGTTGCTAAGGGCTTCAACTCTGGTGTGGGTGGTGGCTGAACAGTGGGAGGAACCAGGGTAGGAGAAGAAGATGGTTCCTCAGCTTGTACCTCCTAAAGCAAGTCAGAAGTATATGTACTTCCTGCAACATGGTTAGTGCATTCTGACTCTAAAAAATCAACATCAAGAGGTACAACACCAGACTCAAATTCAAATTCACTCTCAGCATAAAAATGAGATACAGGATCAAATTCAAACTCAGATTCAGATTCAATGCATAAGTAATGACAAGTATGCAGATCAGATAAAAATGGATGTTTCCTACCGTGAAGAACATAATTGATGTGCCATCATTTTCTTCTATTTTCTAAACCCTTTTTGCACCATTTTAATTACTGATTGGTCTTAATTGTCAATTAATTAGGCAGTTTTATTATTTGGGCTCATTTAGCTAATTTGATGTTTTTAATCTAATTTCAAGAATTAATGAAACATTGGGCTTAATCCAGATTTTGGTTGTGGACTTGAAGAGGGCAATTAAAGCAGCGCTTACCTTAGTTAATTTCTAATTAGGAAATTTCGCAATTTTATTTTATGTGGTTCAGTGTTAATTTCGTTTTGGGCCAGAGTATTGTAATAGGGCCCAGTGACTTTGAGTGACTCTTTTTAAATAGCAGCCTTGGGATTCGTGCAAGGCTATTCTATTATGCCATTCATTATTCAGAGCTTTGTTTTAGGGTTGTACGTTTTTCTGCTTGGATGCTACTGTTGACGTAATGCAATTTTCCATTTCCTGCTTCTAATTACAATTTCGTTCTTGTTTCTTCTTCTACTTTCATTTACGTTTCTGTTTTCATTTTCATTTCTGTCTCATTTACATTTCTGTTTATTTACGTTTCTGCTTCATGTTTCATTTACGTTTTCTGTTTGAATCTATGGAAGGCTAAATATTCTGGTGTTGTTTCCTTCTGAGGACGAAGCCCAACTCTCTTTGAGGTTTTGTTTATAATGTGGTTCCCTGGCAGTTTTCCCTTCACCAGTTAACCCAAATTTGTGAACATTAATCAGTGCACGCTTCGTGTTCGATTAATTGCTTCTGAGCCTAACTTGCGTTCATGCTTAATGGACGAAGGGCTAACTGGTGTATGTGGTGCCTAATCACGTATCGACAACCCTAAGTTGATTTTCGCTTAGTAAATTGAAATAGGGTTGGATTAAGTGGTTAACTGTTAGGGATGAATTCTCCATAACCCAGGATAAGAGAATGGCTTCTGAATCAGAGGAAACAACCCATTTTTAATATTATTAGTTTCGTATTCCAGTTTACTTGTTCTGTTCCTTAAATCACAAAACAAACCCCCCCCCCAATCATTATTGTTACTGCAAGTATATTATGAACATTTGGTTTATCATTGCTCGTTGGGAAACGACCTAGGATCACTTCCTAGTTACTGCATTTTCATGTTTATTTGATTCGCGTATAGCCTCGATCAATAATCAAAATCAAACATATAATCATCAACAATCTGATCAATTATCTCAGCACGAAAAACAGAATGATCCTCAAATGGATGTTTCATGGCATCAAGAATGTTAAAATGAACAACAATATCACCAAATTCCATAGACAATGTGCCAGCATAAACATCTATCTTGGTTCGGGCTGTTTTCATAAATGGCCTGCCTAAAATAATTGGAACTGAACCATGGGAAAATCCCTCTTCCATATTAAGAACATAAAAATCAACAGGAAAAATAAGTTCACCAACCCGAACTAGCACATCCTCTATGAAACCTGCGGGGTAAGCAACACTTCTATTTGCCAAATGAATAATCACATCTGTAGATTGCAAGGGTCCAAGAGATAAATAATTGAAAATGGAAATAGGCATGACACTAACTGATGCTCCTAGATCTAGCATGGCATTCTCAAATTTACTGTTCCTAATAATGCAAGGTATACGAAAAGTACCTGGGTCCTTACATTTCTCAGGAATGTGAGGAACAGATTTACCTATCAATGTTGACACATTTCTGCCCATGCTAATCCTTTCATTGCCTTTGAGCTTCCTTTTGTGGGTGCACAACTCCTTTAGAAACTTGTCATATCTTGGAATCTGCTTGATGGCATCTAGCAGAGGTATGTTCACCTCTACTTTCCTGAAGGTCTCCAAGATCTCCTTTTTTGCTTCTCCCATTTTTTTGTTTGGAATTGCTCTATGTAGGAATGGAAGGGGGATAAGAGGCTATGATAAGTCAGAATTACTAGAAGAAGGTCCACCTGCATGAAAATTTTTGTTAGGAAGCTTTCTCTTTTGTGCAACTATCTCATCCTCTTTTTCAGGTGCAGAATGAAGCTTGACAGGTTTAGGTGCAGGTGCTGCTACTGGTGGAGGCACTTGGATTTGGTTGCCAGACCTCTAGGTGATGGCACTCACAATTTTTGGATTCTGCACAATTTGTGAAGGCAATTTGTCAGAATTTTGGGACTAAGCTTGGTTCAACTGAATAGCCATCTGCCCCATCTGATTTTTCAGACTCTAAATGAAGGCTCTTGTCTCTTTCTGAAATTGCATATTCTGGATGGTCATTTGCCTCACTAACTCTTCTATGGAAGGTTGAGGAGGGGCCTCAGTTGCTTGTTGTCTTTGTTGTGACTGCTGCTGCTGTATTGGAGGAGGAACATATGGCTTGCTTGGACCAGCAACATTCTGGAAAGGAGGGATAGGTTGTTGTTGTTGTGGAGGACTTGCCCATCTCAGATTTGGATGATTTCTCCAACCTGGATTGTATCTGTTGCTTGAAATATCATAATTATTTTGTTGTTGTTGGTTTTGCTGCTGAGGGGGTCTATTATAAATGTTTGCAGCATAAGCTTCAGGTTGCTCATTGACTCCAGATTGCTACAAAGAAGGACAAAGATATGTATGGTGATCTGCAGAAGAACATAGAGCACAGACTCTTGCAACAGGTGCAGATTTCTGATTCATGGGAAGCTGAGTTACTAGGTTGACCAAGGCATCAAGTTTTCCCTCAAGCTTTTTATTTTCAGTAGATGAAGATGAATTTGTAGCCACCTCATGGACTCCTCTAAGGACAATAGCATCATTTCTTGCACTGAATTGTTGGGAGTTGGAAGCCATCTTCTCAATCAATTTCCTAGCCTCAACAAGAGTCATATCACCAAGGGCTCCACCACTGCCAGCATCAATCATACTCCTCTCCATGTTTCTAAGTCCCTCATAGAAATATTGAAGAAGGAGTTGCTCAAAAATCTGGTGGTGAGGGCAGCTTGCACACAATTTCTTGAATCTTTCCCAGTACTCATACAAGCTCTCTCCACCAAGTTGCCTAATGCCTGAAATGTCTTTTCTGATGGAAGTGGTCCTAGATGCAGGGAATAATTTCTCCAAGAACACCCACTTAAGGTCATCCCAGCTGGAGATGGATCTGGGGGCAAGGTAATACAGCCAATCTTTTGCCACTCCCTCCAGAGAATGAGGAAAAACCTTTAGAAAGATATGATTTTCCTGGACATCAGGGGGCTTCGTGGTGGAACAAACAATATAGAACTCCTTAAGATACTTATGAGGATCTTCACCTGCAAGACCATGAAACTTGGGCAGCAAATGTATTAGTCCAGTCTTGAGAACATATGGAACACCCTCATCAGGATATTGAATGCACAAGCTTTCATAAGTGAAATCAGGTGCAGCCATCTCCCTAAGAGTCCTCTCACAAGGTGGAGGTTGAGTCATGTTCTCAGTATGAAAATTAGTAGTCGAATGCTCAAAATCAAAATATTCAGAATCACCAGCAACAGAATGCTCAAAATGCTCACAATGCTCAAAATGCACAGAATGATCAGGATGCACACTATGCCTAACTAATCTATGAAAGGTTCTATCTATTTCAGGATCAAAGGGTTGTAAATCACCTGGATTGCCCTTAGTCATGCACTATATGCAACAAATAATGTGTTCTCAAACAAGCACTAGGGGAGGGTTAAAACTACAACTATAGTCAAATGATATCCAAATGAGCTGAAATTTTGTGAGCAACACCCTAAAATCATGGAAAGATAGCACAAAAAATTTCAAACAAAAATTCAAAGTCTAACTATGAAAACTACTTAAGCAAAGTTTAGAAAAATAGGACAATAATTTTGAAAAATAAAAAATAAAACTTAGTAAACAGCTGATTTTTCGAGTTTGGGAGACTGCAACCCGATTGCCACAGTATGGGAATTTTTTTTCTACCGCAAATGCATATATAATAATAGTCATTCTAATACCCGGAGTAAAAGTTATGGCCATTTTAAGTTTTGCTAAAAACAAGTTCCCAAAATTTTTGTCTCTCTCAAATTCAACCACACCAAGTGCTCCTGGTATTTTTCACACAAAATATGGATCAAAAGAAACTACCACACAAAAAATCAGACAAAAATTACAACTCTAACTATCAAAACAAAACTCGCTAATTAAATTGCAAAATCAATCGCTAATCATTGTTCACAGCAAAACACCAACAGAATCAGTCGCTAATCCATTATGTGATTAAGCAACACATACACCAATTAATCATGAACAAAACTGATCATTAAGCATGAACATAAATTAAGCGCAAAGGCAATTAATCAAGCACTAAGCATGCATGGATTAATAGCAACAAATACAGAGTAATTGGTGAAGAGGAAAAACTGATCAGTATTCAATAGTAATAACAAAACCTCAAAGAAAGCTGTGCTTGATCCTCAAGAGAAATCCTGGGATAGAGGATGAACACAAAATCAATTTGCAGAAGTTGTTCGAGTGATTATATAAGTACAAGTTGAAGTTGAATCCTGGGAAATGCACATTTGGGGTGAAGTTTGGAAATCTGCTTGGTTTTGTTGTTAGCCAAAAAAGGATAGAGGTGGATCCAGACAAAGTGAAAGCGATCCTAGAGATGCCGGAGCCACCAACAAGTTAACTGCCACCTGTGATGACTGCCATATGGCGTTTGAGAAAATTAAGCTGTGAAGATTGAACTCCCATATGCCGGAGCCACCAACAAGTTAACTGCCACCTGTGATGACTGCCACCAACAAGTCAACGGAGAAGCAAGTCTCTAGATTCTTGGGAAGATTGAACTACATTAGTGGGTTCATATCACAGTTAACTGCCACCTGTGAGCCTTTATTTAGATTGTTGTGCAAGAATCAGTCCATCAAGTAGGGTGATGACTGCCATATGGCGTTTGAGAAAATTAAGCAGTGTTTGATGAACCCTCTTGTACTCGTGCCACCAGTACCTAAAGGCATCTCATTCTGTACATGATGGTGTTAGATGTGTCAATGGGGTGTGTGCTGGGGCAACACGATGAATCAAGAAGAAATGAGTATGTCATCTACTACTTGAGTAAGAAATTTACTGCATGTGAAATAAATTACTCGTTGTTTGAGAGAACTTGTTGTGCATTGGCATGGGCAGCACACCACTTGAGCCAGTATATCTTGAACTACACTACTTGGTTGGTATCCAAAATGGATCCAATCAAATACATCTTCGAGAAACCCGCTTTCACTGGGAGGATAGCTCAGTGGCAGGTGTTATTATCAGAGTTTGATATTGTTTATGTCACTCAGAAGGTAGTTAAAGGGAGAGCTCCGGCTGATTACTTGACTCAACAACCCATAGACGATTATCAGCCCATGCATCCTGAATTCCCTGATGAGGATATCATGGCCCTATTTGATGAAGAGGGTGAGGTTGAAGACAGAGAGAAGTGGACTATATGGTCTGATCGTGCATCTAATGTACTAGGGCATGAAATTGGAGCAGTGTTGGTCTCACCAGATAAATAGTATTTGCCTTTCACGACTAGATTATATGGAAGCAAATATGATATGAAGTTCTGATGATGCCAAAGATAAGCACTTCTCACGTTTGATCCAAGTCAAGAATCCATATATTCAAGATAATTGGTGAACTTAGTTCCTAGAATCAAAGGAAGAGTTTCTTAATTGATGATGCACAGGTTTGGCCAAAGTATATTTTCCAAAAGTTTTTTAGATTTCATAAATATGATATTTACTCTCTGGTAATTGATTGCCAGAGGTTGTAATCGATTACCAGTGGCCAAAATAATTTCTGAAATGCTCTTACAAAATTTGAATTTAAATTTTAAGCCTGTAATCAATTACAAAAGGCTTGTAATCGATTACCAGAAAGTGTTAAACGTTTTGTAACAGCCTTTAGAAATTTGAATTTAAATTTTAAAACTTGTAATCGATTACAACTTGTGTGTAATCGATTACCAGACATGAAAATTCAAATTTCAAATCTGAAGAGTCACAACTCTTCATAAACTAACTGTGTAATCGATTACAACAGTTATGTAATCGATTACCAGTAAGGAATTTTTGAAAATAACTCCCAAGAGTCATAACTGTTAAAGAAGTTTTTGAATGGCCATCAAAGGCCTATAAATAGATGAGTTGGGACACGAAATTCCTCAGGGTTTTCCTAAACCAATTGTCTTATTTTCTCAATACCAAATTGTCTTATAAATCTAAAAAAAAAAATTCCTTGGCCTAAACACTTGCAAATTCATTAAGGAATCTTGAGTGATCTTCAATTGTAATATCTTTCTCTTAAAGAAAGAATTCTTCTTCTTCTTCTTATTCAAAGAGATTGATTAAGGGACCAAAGGTCTCTTAAGTTGTAAGGTTATCTGAACACAAGGGAAGGGTTATCCCTGTGTGGTTCAGAATTTTGTAAAAGGATTTTACAAGATAGTGGAAATCTCAAGCGGGTTGCTTGGGGACTGGACGTAGGCACAGGGCGTGGCTGAACCAGTATAAAAGCTGAGTTTGCATTCTGCCTTCCCTTAAACTTCTTTTATTTTATTGTAGTTTATATTTCGCTTTAAAGAAGTTTATTTTGAATTGTTCTTGAAATAATTCATAACTAGGGTTTCATTATTAATTAAAAAGAGAGTTAAATTTTAATTGGGGATAGTTTGGTATCTTAATTCAACCCCCTTCTTAAGATACTAAGGCCACTTGTCTAACAGATTATGTTTTGATTGCACAAATAATATGGTAGAGTAAGAATCATGCCTGATGCAATCCTACCCCGCAAGGGCATTGGATAGAAAACTCCAAGTAGATTGGGCCAGAGATGCAAGAGAAGGCCCTATGGTTCTTATGAGCCTTAGGGTAGATTTCGGGCCCATGGGCTAAGTACGAGCTCACTTATCTTTGTAAATATTAGATTAAGGTTTCATTATTTTTGGGCCTTGTATTTGGGGCTCCATAATGTAGGTAGGGTACCCTAGAAATATAGGATTTTTCAGCCCTTGTATTTTAGGGCACCTAGACTAGTTTTTGTATTAGGGGTAGTTTTGTAATTTCACATGCACTAAGTGAATATTTGATGTGTGTGGTTGGAAATAAATTTAATTGAATTGGTAAAAGCCCAATCCAATTAAATTTTAGAGGGGGAGGTGAGCATTTGCTTACTACACCCCATTGCCACATCATATAGTCACACTTTGTGCATGTCCTTCATGCTTTACATGCCTCATGACACCTAAGCACACTTAGTGGAGAATCTTGGAATTGATCTTGGATTAGTGGGTTGTACCATAACTAAAATTCAGTAATCATAATTAGTGAAATTTTGGCTCCAAAGTTTGGCTCCACAAATTCAATTTCAAATTCAAGTGAAATTTGAATTGAAATTCAAATTTCCCTCCAATTTTTGTGACACTTAGGCTATAATTAGAGGTCATGTGTGTGCATTTTTTTCAACTTTAATCACTTGAATATTAAACTTCAGATTTCAAAGCTCATTTAGAGCACAAAATTTCGTGCTCTTCTCTTCCTCTCCCTTCATTCATCTGTTTCTTCCTCCAAGCTCTTATCCATGGCCTCCTATGGTGGTGAGCTTCTTCTAGACTCATCTTCTCCTTGAAGTGGCATCTCCTCTCTCTTCCTTTCTCCATTCTGCTGCCATTCATCTTCCAAGAAGCAAAGGAATCCATTGATGAAGAAGATCCTAGGCCTACAAGCTCCAATGGAGCTTACATCATGTGGTATCAAGAGCATCTTCATCTAGGTGATGTTCTTTTGCTTCCTCTATCTTTTTATTTAGTGAATTCTCTTTAATTCCTTGTTCTTCATCTTATTCTCCATGTATATCCTCCATTTTCTTGTGGTTTGGTGCTGTTTACAGTAGATTCAAAAAAAAAATAAACCGATTAAATCTTAGATCTACACTTGTTCTTGCATTTCTATGGTTCAAATTTTGTAGATCTACTCTTGAATCTTGTTTTTGTGTTGATTTTAGGTTCTATCATTTTTCATTCATAATATTATTGTGCTGAACCTTAGATCTAAATGTTCTTCCAAAATATTGATTAAAAAACACACAAAAATCTAAGTGTAAATCACTTAATCCATGTTGTCTTAGAGTCATGTTTAGTCATAGTAATTGTCACATTATGTTCTAAGTTTGTGTTGAATTTTATTTTGTTGATTGAATTCTAGATACATTTGTTCATGTATTCTTGTCATTCTTAGCCTATCTTTTGAATTTTGAGTCTAATTCATGCATGTTATTTAGTTCATAACATGTTCTAAATCAATTCCTAGAAGTAGTCTTGTTCTTGAACTTTTTTTTTTTGTTTTCTAAGTTTCCTACATGATGCCTATGATGAAGTTGAGTTGTGGTGCTGAGTTGTGGCTGGATTTGTGAATCAAAATAAGTCTTAAGCTCTCTTGAATCGTTTTATTCAAGATAATTGAGCATAAGCAAACACAAATTGTAACTATCCAAGCCTTAAGCAACATAAACACTACTCTTGATTTCTAGGTTGAAATCACGGGTGCTGGCAGCTTGAACATACGAACTTGTATAAATTACTGGCAATTGGTCACTACGTTTTTTGAGCTGAAAGTTTTACTGAATTTTCTAGACATCTGGGCCAAAATTATAAAAAAATAACCAAGCGATTTGGATTAAAGGAAAAAATAAGAAAAATCGCACAAGTTGACAGAAAAATCAGTGTCCAGGAAAAAAAAAAGTGAAAGGAAAGTGTGCTTGTTGTTTTGGCTCAAAATTTGTTCTATAATTGGTGCCTATTTTATACCAATCCTAGTTCTTAAATTTCAATTGAAAATTATTGTGAAAACAAGTGCCAAAACTAGAGGTTTCTTGAGTCTTTTTCTTTTAGTTTTTCTACTCTACTCTAGAGCCATTCTAGGTTTCTCTTTGAGTCCTAGCTTGCTTTTTTGTGCTTTTCATTGTTTTAATTGTTGAATAATCCTTGGAAATTTGTCTTGTTAAAACTCTATTGGTTTAGCTTTCATTTCAATTTTTTTTGTCTTTGGTTATTGCTTGTCTCTTTGTTTCCTTGCTTGTGAGTTGCCATATAGGGAATTGGAAAGGAGTATTGGTGCCATATCTTGAAGAATTTGAGTAAAGAAGCAAGGGGCCAACCACCTTAAGAGCTATTGGAATAAGAAGCACTCCAAATTGAGTGAAACACTAAAAAGATAATAGCCACCACAATTGAGGACTTTTTTTCTTTGTAATTTTGTAATTGGAAATTTGCTTTGCTTTCAAATTTTGTAACAAAAAGGCTTTTCATTGGAAGTAAGTTGGGAGCCTCCGCTAGGTCACCCTACTTCCATTTGTGTGTAATAATTTTAGGCAATTTCCCCTTAGGATAGTGAGTGTTTTGTTGGGAACCTTAAATGAGGTCATCCAAACACTCTTAGGATCCGCCTAGTTTGCATTTCTTGCACTTTAATTTCTTGCTTATTTTCATAGCTTATTTCCTTTACCCTCCATTGTCAAACTGCCTAGATAGCTTGCCTTTTACCAATTACTTTTTACCTTATCTTTCACACCTCTTTTAGTGTTTATTTTGGCTAGTTTCAACCATAGTTTCTTTTACCTTTTGTTTTCAAACCCCCAACAAGAAAGAACCATAACTTGGGAACCAACATGAGTCTTCATTCTTCATCTAGTGTTAATGGTGAGGGTTCTACTCCTAAGGACCCCTTGTATAAGATATTAGATGAGTTGAGTTCCCTCAAGTTATGGAAAGAAAAACAAGAGAGAAAATAAAAAGGAAAAAAAAGAGTGGAAGAAATAAGTCAAGATGAAAGAGAGAAAATAAGAGAGGAAGAAAGAAGAAAAATAAGGAAAGAAATGAAAAGAGAAAAACATGTCTCCTATAGTAGTCATAACTCTTGCAAGAGCCTAAGTGAAGAACTTCGTGACTATTATGAAGGAAGGCATAGGTCACATCTTAGACCTCACTCCCGTAGGAGAGATAATGAAAGAAAGCCTCAAGAGGTTAACATTAAACTCCCATACTTCCATGGGAAGGACAATGTAGAGGCTTACATAGATTGGGAAATAAGGGTAGAGCAAAAACTTAAAAGAAAACCTACTTTAAAATCTTATGGCTATCATTCTTAACCAAAGAAAGACCAAGGTCTAGGCATCTTAGGGGCAGCACCTTCTAAGCCCAATGATGATAAGGGGAAGACAATAGAAAAGCAACCCCCTAAGGCTAGTATGCAAGAAAAGACTAGCTCCATAAAGTGCTTTAAATGTCTTGGAAGAGGACACATTACTTCTCAATGCTCCACCAAGAAAACCATGATTATGAGGAGCCAAGACATTTATAGTAGCCAAGATGAGGCTACTACTTCACCTTCCTCTAGTGAAAGTGAAGAAGCAAAAGGGGAAGAATCTAGTGAAGAAATCTACCCCCAAGAAGAAGGAAAACCTTTAATGGTTAAGGAGAAGTGTAAGGAGGTAAGTGTCTCCTCCAAGAGGTTAGCTAAGAAGGAAAGACATTTTGAAATAAAGACAAATATTAAAGAAATTTCCCCTCTTAAACAACCTCCACATTTCCTCCTTTGTAAAAAGACACTTGTTAGCATTGCCACCTCTTAGGCTTGAGTTTATTCCTCAAGTAAAGGAGTTGTTGGATGAGGGTTTGGTTCACAAGAGCTTATGATGAGAATCATGAAACTGGCCAAATACAGGCTAAAGGCCCAAGTGGAGAAGGACGAAGGCCCAAGTGGAGAAGGACAAAGCCCCCGAGTGGAGAAGGATGAAGGCCCAGAGGCAGAGACACTATCAAGACTATTAATTGTTGCTGAAGGCCCAAACTAATTTGAAGGCCCAAGTTAAATAAGTTTTTAGTTATAATTTATTTTTATTGTAATTTTGGCCCAAACTGTTTCAAAGGCCCATGTCTATTTTTATCTTTTTGTTTAGCTACACTATAAGTATTGGTTTTTGTTTTGAATGAAAAAAAACTTTTGGCATTTTGATAAAATTTGGTGAGAGTTTCTCTCTGGATTCCTTGTTGAACCAATTATCAGACTTATCAAGGTAATCCTTGTGGCGTCTACCCTGACTTATCTTCCTTCACCGGAAGTGGCGTCTACCCAGACTTATCTTCCTTAACCGGAAGTGGCGTCTACCCAGACTTATCTTCCTTCACTGGAAGTGGCGTCTACCCTGACTTATCTTCCTTCACTGGAAGTGGCGTCATCCAAATCTTCGTAGCCTGTATCAAGTGATCCGTTCCTAGTCAGGTTCACATCATCTGGTATCAGAGCTTCGGCTCTTGATACAGGTTCTATCCTATCCTATCCTATCCTATTTTTTTTCTTCGTAATTTGTCTAGGTTCGTGTTTTTGTCCTTGTTCTGTTATTTGCGTTCTTGTTCTTGTTCTTGTTCTTGTCACGTTCTTGTTCTTGTTTCTTGTGTCTTTCAAACTTTGTGTCAAAAAAAAAAATTGTTTGAGTTCTTGTTTCTTGTTCTTGTGCCTATCATATTGTATTCTGTCTTTTGTTCATAACTTTTGTTTCAGCCTATTCAAATTCTGTTTGGGGTAAAAATTGCCTAATTGCTGAATTGCTAAATTGTCAAATTTGCCTAATGATGATTGCCTATTGAACGAATTCTAATAGCTGGACGTCTGAAAAAAAAAAACAAAAAAATAGAGAAAAAAAAAGAAACGAAAAAAAAAGAAAGAAAGAAAAAAAAAGGAAACAGTTGCAAAAAAAAAAAAAAAAGTTGCAAAAATTTTGAAAAAAAAAAAAGTGGGTGTTTGATCTTTGAAAACGAAATTGAGGCATTTAGAGGTGTTTTTTTTTGAAAGAAAATCGTGGAACAAATCCCCTTATCTAGATTCTCCTCTGAATTCTGAGCGTTTTGATATATAGTGGGCCTCAAACGGACAACTGTAACAAAAGTTATGAGCATTTGAAGTTTAATTGTCATATCTGTTATCTTATCTGTTATCCTATCTGTTATCTTATTTGTTATCATATCTGTTATCCAAATTAAATCTAATTTGTTATCCCAAATCTGATCTATTATCCAAATCAAATCAAATCAAAAAAATTTATCCAAATCAGATTTGTTATCCAAATCTAATCTGTTATCCAAATCAAATCCAATCTGCTATCCAAATCAAGTCCAAGTTGTTATCCCAAATCAAATCTGTTACTCTGATAATTCTATTGTCTTTCCTTTTATTTTATATTACCTTGTGTGTCTAATTCGGTCTATCCAGGAACTTAAGAGGGAGTGAGTGGTAAAAGGCAAGAGTGAAAACATCACACAAAAGCCTATATTGAGAGCATCAAACACGAGTGAACTACCATTAAAGAGAGAAACACGTGAGTAGAGTGTGGTGAGGTCCTGATTTTTTTTTTAATTTACTGCAACATTCTTTGTTCCTTAATCATGGCAAGAGCTGGTGACAATGGTGGTGTATATCATCAACTGGACGAATCTCAACGCTTATTTCTGGACGCGTTGACTACACAAATGCAACGTTTGTTGAACCGTAACAAAGAAGAGCCCTACAAACGAATAGCCAAATCTTCCTCGTTTACTCTTAAACCTCTATCCCCTAGAGAAGTGTGTGATGACCAAATCAGAATGAGAGAAAAGAGAGAACAAGAGAAAGAAAATTGTGAGGCACCACAAAGGAATATGAAAAAGAAGAGTGATACACCCGAGGAAAAGAGTGATACACATAAGAGAGAGAGTGATACACATGAGAGAAAATTTAATTATTTTGCAGAGGCGAGTAAAGTGAGGAAAGTGTTACCTGCTCATGAACCACTCAATCTACAGTATTGCAAAGACAGTAAAATTTCTACTGATAATTCTAATGAGTTTACTATTTCTATTTCTCCTAGTGTTCAACCATTATTGCAAGAATTTAAAAATGTCTTTCCTAAGGAGATTCCTCATGGACTACCACCTTCAAGAGGCATAGAACATCAAGTTGATGTCCTCCCCGGAGCTTCATTGCCTAACAGGCCAACTTACAAAAGCAATCCCCAAGAGACTCAACGTAAGGATGCACATGCCAAAGTTGAGTATGTGAAAAGATTGTATGACCAAGTGAAGGTGCAAATTGCAAAGAAGAATGAAAGCTATGTCAAGCAAGCCCACAAGAAAAGGAAGGAAGTGGTACTTGAACCCGGTGATGATCCTGAACATTTGAGGACAAATGTTTTCCAAGAAGGAGGGAATGATGAGAATCATGAAACTGGCCAAATACAGGCTAAAGGCCCAAGTGGAGAAGGACGAAGGCCCAAGTGGAGAAGGACAAAGCCCCCGAGTGGAGAAGGATGAAGGCCCAGAGGCAGAGACACTATCAAGACTATTAATTGTTGCTGAAGGCCCAAACTAATTTGAAGGCCCAAGTTAAATAAGTTTTTAGTTATAATTTATTTTTATTGTAATTTTGGCCCAAACTGTTTCAAAGGCCCATGTCTATTTTTATCTTTTTGTTTAGCTACACTATAAGTATTGGTTTTTGTTTTGAATGAAAAAAAACTTTTGGCATTTTGATAAAATTTGGTGAGAGTTTCTCTCTGGGTTCCTTGTTGAACCAATTATCAGACTTATCAAGGTAATCCTTGTGGCGTCTACCCTGACTTATCTTCCTTCACCGGAAGTGGCGTCTACCCAGACTTATCTTCCTTAACCGGAAGTGGCGTCTACCCAGACTTATCTTCCTTCACTGGAAGTGGCGTCTACCCTGACTTATCTTCCTTCACTGGAAGTGGCGTCATCCAAATCTTCGTAGCCTGTATCAAGTGATCCGTTCCTAGTCAGGTTCACATCAGCTTAAATCCTTGTGCTTTGTTGGTGCCCAAAATAGGTATTATTAGGCACCAAATCCCTAAAATAGGTGGTATGATGAATGCTTTGGGTGGTGCAACACTCTTTTGTAAAATCACTCGTGCACCCAACATCTTCATGATTTGTGTACATAGGGACTCATTAGGTTGGTTTGTTATTATTTTTAGTTTCAATACAAACTTAGGTACTCATATGGGACACCTTAGGTATGTCATACTTTTTGGTAGGAATAATCAACATGAAAATACAGAAAAAGGTATGTTCTATTGCTTTACTTTTCTTAATTTTTTAAATTGTGATCAAGGGGTTCCCATGAACCCTAAGAGAATAAAGGTCATTCCTGAGTGGCCCGCTCCACCAAGTGTAAGAAAAATTTGGGGCATCCATGAATTAACAAACTTTTACAAAAGGTTTGCCCCATATTTTTCTATACTTGTAGCACCACTCATTGAGTTGGTGAGGAACCATGCTCCTTTATGGGAAGATGCCCAGGAAATGAGTTTTCAGACCTTACCTTACTTCAACATACTAAACACCACTAATACATATGTTTTTGTTCTTTTTACAGGTGTTGAGGAAAAAAGCCCAGAGTTTCAAGAACCTCGAGATTTGAGGTCAAATCCTTTTCAAGGGGGAGGGAAAAATTTTGTGCTCCAAATGAGCTTTGAAATCTGAAGTTTAATATTCAAATGATCAAAGTTGAAAAAAATGCACACACATGACCTCTATTTATAGCCTAAGTGTCACAAAAATTGGAGGGAAATTTGAATTTCAATTCAAATTTCACTTGAATTTGAAATTGAATTTGTGGAGCCAAAATTTCACTAATTACGATTAGTGAATTTTAGTTATGGTTCAGCCCACTAATCCAAGATCAATTCCAAGATTCTCCACTAAGTGTGCTTAGGTGTCATGAGGCATGTAAAGCATGAAGGACATGCACAAAGTGTGACTATATGATGTGGCAATGGGGTGTAGTAAGCAAATGCTCACCTCCCCCTCTAAAATTTAATTGGATTGGGCTTCTACCAATTCAATTAAATTTATTTCCAACCACACACATCAAATGTTCACTTAGTGCATGTGAGATTACAAAACTACCCCTAATACAAAAACTAGTCTAGGTGCCCTAAAATACAAGGGCTGAAAAATCCTATATTTCTAGGGTACCCTACCTACATTATGGAGCCCTAAATACAAGGCCCAAAAATAATGAAACCTTAATCTAATATTTACAAAGATAAGTGGGCTCGTACTTAGCCCATGGGCCCGAAATCTACCCTAAGGCTCATAAGAACACTAGGGCCTTCTCTTGCATCTCTAGCCCAATCTACTTGGAGTTTTCTTTCCAATGCCCTTGCAGGGTAGGATTGCATCAGTGCCCCTTGGGGATCTGAGCACGGATTGAATTTAGGGTTAAGTTTCTTAAGGTTGATAGGGATTCAACGTTGACAATCCATCAGCTAAAAGGTGAACGGGAAACCAAAGACCATAAGTTGATACCTTATCAAGCCTACATCAGAGAATTGATGGAACGCTTTGATGATATATCATTTCATCACATCCCTAGAGAGGAAAATCAAATGGTTGACGCCCTCACTACTTGGTCATCTATGTTCCAGGTGAGCCCTCATAGGGACTTGCCATGCATAGAAATTAGATGTCACAGTGAGCCTGCTCACTGTTGTTTGATAGAGGAAGAAAATGATGGCAAACCTTGGTATTTCGATATCAAGAGATATATCAAGGATAGGGAGTACCTACATGGGGCCTCTGAGAATGACAAGAGGACACTACGGAGGTTGGCGACTAACTTCTTTTTGAATGGAGACGTGTTATACAAAATAAATCATGATATGGTATTACTCCGGTGCATGGATGCAAGTGAAGTTGAGCAGATACTAAGGGAGGTGCATGAAGGCTCCTTTGGCACTCATGCCAATGGGCATGCCCTGGCCCGAAAGATTCTAAGAGGTAGAATATTTTGGCTCAGGATGGAGAATGATTGTTGTATTCATGTACGAAAATGACAGAAGTGTTAGGCTTTTGCAGATAATGTCAAGGCTCTACCAGTTCCGTTGAACGTGTTGTCCGCACCATGGCCATTTTCAATGTGGGGCATAGATGTGATGGGGGAAATTGAGCCCAAAGCTTCGAATGGGCATCATTTCATCCTGGTTGCTATTGATTACTTCACTAAGTGGGTGGAAGCCACTTCATATGCTAATGTGACTAGAAATATGGTGGTTAGGTTCATAAAAAAGGAGATAATTTGCAGATATTGGTTGCCGAGAAAAATCATCACTAACAACATCACTAACCTAAATAATAAGATGATAAAGGAGTTATGTGGGGATTTCAAGATCCAACACCATAATTCGACTCCTTATCGAACCAAGATGAATAGTGCAGTTGAGGCCGCCAACAAGAATATCATTCAAAAGATGATCGTGACATACAAAGATTGGCATGAGATGTTGTCGTTTGCATTGGATGGTTATCAAACTTCAGTTCATACTTCTACTGGGGCAACCCCATTTTCATTAGTGTATGGGATGGAAATTGTCCTCCCGTTTGAGGTAGAGATTCCTTCTTTGAGGGTTCTTTCGGAAGCAAAGTTGGAGGAAGCGGAATGGGTCCAAATAGGTTTTGATCAATTGAGACTTATTGAGGGAAAGAGATTGGATGGTATGAGTCATGGGTAGTTGTATCAAAGAAGAATGAATAATGCTTTTGACAAAAGGGTGCACTTGCTTAAATTCAATGATGGAGACCTTGTTTTGAAGAAGGTATCACCTGTTCAGAGAGATCTCCAAGGGAAATGGGCCCTGAACTATGAAGGACCTTTTCTGGTGAAGAAAACTTTCTCGGGTGAAACACTAATACCCACAAACATGGATGGTGAAGAACTGCCTTCACCTGTGAATTCTGACATCATCAAGCAGTACTATGCATAATGCTTGGGGCAATTTGAATACTTATTGCTAGATATTTCCAATGTCTCATTAGGATTTTCATATTATTCTAAAAAAAAAATCACAACGTTAATAATATGGATGAATCTAATGTCATCACCTCTCATTCTCTGACGATCATATTTTTGCATATTTATTTAACTTTCACTGGAATATGAATGTACGTCGTTGGTTTGTTTGCTCAAGTGACTTATGCTCCTGAGTTGATCTCCAAGTCTGCCTAATCAGAAATTATGCGTTCTACATGTTTGGTGGGGTTGTCGTAAGCGATGAGTAAAGTTGAATAAACATTTGATTGACTATGTTTCAAATCAATAAATAATAAGTACAGACATTCAGGTGACCTCATCTTATCTTTCTTAAAAGTTGTCTTTCTAAAAAAAATTGTGAAGGACAAGAGTCATTTGACTTAATCTTTCAATTGAAAATACTTTAAATATTTCTTGTCCTTGAAAATTCTTTTTCGAGAACCTGCACAATTTCTTTCATTTCTTCTTTTCTTTCGTTTCTTCTTGCTACAAGGTCATGACAAATGACATCAACAGATACCTCTGAACCCTACACTGGGGCAATGACATGCACCATGCATGAGCTTCAAGCGAGCCTAGGGGCAGACAACAAGTCCTCACCCGATAGGTTGAAAACCCAAAAGGGTGGCCTAGGAAAAAGTTAGGGTAATAATAAAAAAAAGAAAAAGTAATCAGGAGTTGTTATTAGAGGTTTTATCTCAAAATCCAAATTGTAAGTTTCTAGTCAATATTTGAAATGAAACATGGCCATGTTTCATCATCCCAAACACTAATTTATCCCTTGTTACCCCCTCCGAGCAAAAGCATATTTATTTTCTTAAAAAAATAAAAAAAATAAAAAAAAACAAAAACCTTAAGTAGGAACTACCGCTAAACTGGTGAGAAGAGCAATGCAAACAACACATGCATGAGGTTTACTTAGCTCTAGGTTTGGCAACAATGGTGTTAAAAAAAACAAAAAGCAAATCCGCCAAAGGTGAGCAAAGCAAAAGGAGACAAAAGATCTCCAAATTTTACAAGGAAGACACAAAAGTGCAATAAGGATTAATGTATAAGAAAAATGGAGTAGAGCCTAACCCCAAAAGTTGAAATGAATAAAAGTACAAGCAATGCTTTCAAGGTTCTTACTCAATATAACCTTTAAACACTCTTTGAGCCTCTCTGATCCTTTTTTTTTTCATAGCCATCTTACCCCTAACCATTTTACAAGCCCAATAAAGTCCATGTGGATCAAGGAATGACTAATTTTGCTTTTGAGTTTGGATTCTGGAGTGGAACCCACATGCGTGTGATTGTAAAAAAAAAGTTTTAAAAAAAAGAAGAAGAAGTCTCGAGGTTCACACTTGCACATTTGAGAAGCAAACTCATTCAACCAAGAGCTCGTGGAAGATGCCCATAGACAATTGTGATAGTAGAGTACACCTGATGTTAGTCGCTTGTGCAAACTCCTTAGGATCCTTTCAAATCCAAGGGTAGCCTTTGTTATGTAAATTCTTTCAGGACTGGCCCATGTCATTAAGTTTCAGCGGGATAGACAGACCCATGGCATCACTCTATGATCTTAAATCAGGAAAGTTTCACTTCATATACCAAAGCGTAATAATCCATTGCCATCCGTAAATGATGCACGTGGTCGGTCCCAAAGCCTTATATTTCCTTGTTGTGCAAAATAATCGAAGTTTTCAAACAAAAAGAAAGGGACGAATCCTAGGATCAATAATTCAGTTGATTGATTAAATGACAAATGACTTCACTGCTGTCACCCAAAAAATTGTCAAGTGATTAAATCAAGACATACACTCTGAGGGAGTCACCGAAGAGATTTACAAAAGATAGGATGAGGTTGCATGAATTATCACGTCTTTCAGAAAGAGACAGTCAATCTGTGTTTTTTCAAAAAATAACAAAAAAAGAAAGAAAAAATATAATAAGAGAGAAAGAATGTCATGAGCATTTCATAATTTTCATAATTCAAAGTCTTTTACATTGCATTGTTGTGTACAAAATCTACATTTAATGTATTTCAGGGCGAAGTTTGCATGCCCATGCATTCCAAAACTCATATGCTTCATATCAGGCTGTAAGGGCATATATTTCTATTTATATGCTGATTTCCAAAATACAATGTCCTATCTTTTGAGTTTTGGATGAGAGACCCTCTTAAAGAGTCAATCTCTTGCTTTCTTATGAGGTGGAGTCCTTGGGTATAGGTACCTATTGGCATGTTTCATAAGACTCAACGTCCTTTGTTTTTTGTTTCATAGGACTCAACATCCTTTGCTTTATGTTTTCACAAGACTCAATGTCCTCGCCTTTTTGTTTCATAGGACTCAATGTCCTTTGCTTTATGTTTTCTTAGGACTCGACATCCTCTCCTTTATGTTTCACAAGACTCAATGTCCTTTGTTTTTAAGTTTAATAGGACTCAATGCTCTCACTTTTATGTTCCATAGGACTCAATGTCCTTTGCTTTTTAGTTTCATAGGACTCAATGTCCTTTCCTTTATGTTTCACATGACTCAATGTCCTTTGCATTTTAGTTTCACAGGACTCAACGTCCTCGCTTTTATTATTCATAGGACTCAATGTCCTTTGCTTTTTAGTTTCATAGGACTCAACGTCCTTGCCTTTATGTTTCACAGGACTCAATGTCCTTTGCTTAGTTTCATAGGACTCAACGTCCTCGCTTTTATGTTTCATAGGACTCAACATCCTCAGTCTTTATGTTTTTATAGGACTCAATGTCCTTTGTCTTTGTGTTTCATAAGACTCAATATCCTCTGTCTTTATGTTTTCGTAGGACTCAACGTCCTTTTTCTTTATGTTTCATAGGACTCAACGCCCTTTGTCTTTATGTTTCATAAGACTCAATGTCCTCTGTCTTTATGTTTCCATAGGACTCAACATCCTCTGTCTTTATGTTTCATAAGACTCGACGCCCTTTGTCTTTATGTTTCATAAGACTCAATGTCCTCTGTCTTTATGTTTCCATAGGACTCAACATCCTTTGTCTTTATGTTTCATAGGACTCAATGTCCTTTGTCTTTATGTTTTCATAGAACTCAACATCCTCTGTCTTTATGTTTCATAGGACTCAACATCCTTTCTCTTTATGTTTCATAAGACTCAACATCCTCTGTCATTATGTTTTCATAGGACTCAACCTCCTCTGTCTTTATGATTCATAGGAGTCCTCTGTCTTTATGTTTTCATAGGACTCAACGTTCTTTGCTTTATGTTTCACAGAACTCAAAGACCTATGCTTTTTGTTTCGTGAGACTCATTTCCCTGCTTTGTCGTTGCACTCAAAGTTTTTATTTTTATTTTATTGGTACACCAATTCTTTTTTCCAAAGATTCTTCATTCTCATGTTGTGATCTTTTGAAGAATCATCCGAACAAAATTAGTGTCTTTGTCTTTTACTTTCAATAAAAGATAAGTAAAGAGGGGTAGCTGTCAGACCCTAATTTTGTCCAGGTCCAAAAGAAAAAAAAAGAAGAAAAAAAGAAAAATAATAAAGAAAACGTATAAAAATAATAATAAGAAAAAGAAGAAAAAAAAAACAAAAAAAAATGAATGAGCAAAAAAAAGAAATAAAAAAGAAAAGAAAGAAAAAAAAATAGAGAAAGAAAAAAAAGAAAGAAGAAAAAGAAAAAAAAAGAAGATGTAAAAAAATGATGAGAAAAAAAAAGAAAACGTATAAAAAATTAAAAAAGAAAAAAGAAAGAAAAAAAGAAAAGAAAAAGAAAAAGAAAAAATGAAACATGAAAAAAAAAAGAAAAAACAAAGAAATGGAAGAAAAACAAAAATAAAAGAGAGAAAAGTAAAATTAAAAAAAAAATCACTATTTGTGTGACCTAGGCTCTCAAGTAGAGCCCATTAGGTCAAGAAGAGGAGTACTTTACATAAAAAAAGGAAAGAAGGAAAGTCGGGGGGGAGGGGGGGTGGGGGGAATGCAAAGAGCAGCACAGATCCTGAGAAGAAAAAAGGAACGTATCTGGTGCCGCCATTTAGCAAGCGTTGTCAGAGAGAAAGAAGGGTCATCAGGTAACCCTTCATTCCACACTCTCTTACCCTCACATTTCCCCCTTCTCCTCTTTGTTTTCTGTCTCTTCTTCTTCTTCTTCTTCTTCTTCTTCTTTCTTTCTTTCTTTTTTTCAAACCACACGCAACACCCTCTTACTGATTACCTTAAAATCACACAATCGCTCTCTTCGATTTTTAGAATTTTTGCTATTGCTTTTCCTTTCTTCCCCCTTCTAAAAAAATGCATTTTCTCATCCCCATTCGTATCTATTCTTTGCTTTTGGTTTTTGGTTGATTCAAGGCATTAACAGCATAATTCGTTGCTGCATTTTAATCGATTTACCTAACCAGGACTAATTAGTTCATTGCATGAAACTATGATTTTATTAGGGTTTTTTTCTTCTTTATTTTCAATTAGGCTTTTCTGTCGCTTTCCTTCAAACTTCATCTTTCCAAATATTCTCTTTGCAATTATATGACCATGGCGGTCTCGCATCGCTGGCCAGTGGCACCGGGGAAAAGCGCACCACCCTCCATGGTGGTTTCCCAATTCTCGTGCCGTTTTGGGAATTAGGTCATCTAGGGTTGTTTCAACCCTAATGCCTAATTGCGGGCTGGGCCAAGTCGCCCTGACCTGGTTCCAACCCACCCCTAAAGAAAAAGAAAAAGAACAAAAAGTGCAAACAAAATAAAAACAAAACAAAAAATGCAAAAAAAAAGAAAGAAAAAATAAAGAGAAACACCCATTGTTGTACCTCCTCTTTAATGCATGCACATTTTTTTTTCCATTTTGGGCCTGGCCTATTTTCCAAAGTCTGTAATATGACGGAAAGGTTATTCACACCACGTTTTTCATGCATGCACCATTTGGGTTTGGGCCTAGACTATTTTTGGGAAGTCTGAATTAAAATGAACTTTATTATCTACACCCTTGTTTTCAATACGAGCACCATGTCTTATTTTGGGCTCAACCTGTTTTTTCTTGAAATCTGAAATAAAATAAAACTGATATATAATTAAAAGTCACGCTATTTTTTAGCACACGATTAAAGGCATCGTTTTCATGACGGGCGTGTGGGGTGCTAACACCTTCCCTGCACGTAAACAACTTCTAAGTCCTTTTTTTCAAATCGTAGACCATTCCTTATCTTTTTTTGTTTTTCCAATGTTTTCCTTAAATAAACATTGGTGGCGATTCCCCAAGTTTTCCATTTTTTTGGAAAACAATTTTTTATTAATTTATTTATTTGAATATTTTATTTGTCGTCCCGTCGTGACCCACATTGTGACAATCTACAAAAGACTTGTCTAGCTCTGATAAATCTTTATCAGACTTATTTTCGTCAAATCTTATATGAATAACTTCTTCAACTCCCAAGGTTCTTAAGTTATACACTTTGAATGCCTTTGAAGTTTCAAAGTATCCAAGAAATATCCCATTATCACTTTTTGAATCAAATTTTCCCAAGTTATCCTTTGTGCTGAGAATAAAACATTTGCATCCAAATGGATGAAATTATTATATGTTGGGTTTTCGTCCTTTCCACAACTTATAAGGAGTTTTTTTAAGAATAGGTCTTATGTAAATTTTGTTTTGAAGATAACCTGCAATATTCATTGTTTTAGCCTAGAAGTTCTTAGGGGTTGAAGTATCATTGAGCATGGTTCTAGCCATCTCTTGTAATGATCTGCTCTTTCTTTCAACTAACCCATTTTTTTGAGGTGTTATTGGTGTTGAAAATTTGTGAAGGATTCCATTTTCTTCATAGAACAGTTGAAACTTGTCATTTACAAATTCTCCCCCATGATCACTTCTGATTGAAGTAATGCATACTCCTTTTTCATTTTGAACATGTTTACAAAATTTAAAGAAGATATCAAAAGACTCATCTTTGTGGTTTAAGAACATAACCCGTGTCCATCTAGAGTAGCCATCCACTATGACAAGTCCATACCTCTTTCCACTAGTAGATGCAGTTCTGGTTGGACCAAACAAATCAAGGTGTAGTAGTTGTAGAGGTCTAGAGGTGGAAATAATGTTTTTACTAGTAAAGGGGTTTTTAATTTGTTTCCCCTTTTGGAATGCTTCACAAAGTAAATCATCCTTATATGACATACTTCGTAGAACTCTTAAAAGGTTGTTGTTTTTCTGTATTTTGAAGATTACCCTCCAACTTACATGACCAAGTTTTTTTATGCCATAACCAATGATTTTCCTTCATAAACAGTAAGCATGACACCTTTTGATCTAAGTGTTCTCCTAGCCTTATTTTGTAGAGGTTTCTTTTTCTCTTGGCATAGAATAAAGGAGACCCATCATGACATAGAACAACACTCTCATCCTTATTGAAGGAGACACCATATCCATTTCCACATAATTGACCTATTCTTAGTAGATTGTGCTTAAGACCTTTAACAAATAAAACGTTATCAATAGAGGGATAGGGGTGAATACCTATCTTACCTACTCTAGTTATTCTGTCTTTCTAATTCCCTTTGAAAGTAATTTTTCCACAATGATAGAGAGTTAGCCATTGGAACATACACTTTTCTCCCGTCATGTGCCGTGAATAGCCACTGTCCATGTACCATGATAGGCGTCTGCTTCCTGCTATCAAGGACATTTGTGATGCAATCCTATCCCGCAAGGGCATTCGGTAGAAGACTCCAAGTAGATTGGGCTAGAGATCCAAGGGAAGGCCCTAGGGTTCTCATGAGCCTTAGGGTAGATTTCGAGCCCATGGGCTAAGTATGAGCCCGCTTATCTTTGTAAATATTAGAATAGGTTTTTCCTTCGTTTGGGCCTTGTATTTTGGCCATTCTAGTAGTGTAGGGTTTTAGCCTTGGATTTCGGGGCATTTTGAGTTGTCTTTGTAGTAAGGACTTTTTTTTGTATTTTCATGTTTTTTGTCATGGGGGTGAGCTTAGCTATTATAGGGGGTGTGTAGCTAAGTTCTAGCTTCTCATCTCAAGGAGGTGAGCTTAGCTATTAGAGAGGTATGTGTAGCTAAGCTCTAGCTTCTTTAGGAATCTTCTTAAGGAAGCTTCTCAAGGAGGTGAGCTTAGTTATGAGAGGGGTGTGTGTAGTTAAGCTCTAGCTTCTCAAGGAAGTTTTCTTAAGAAAGCTTCTCAAGGAAGTTTTCTTAAGTAAGCTTCTCAAGGAAGCTACCTAGTCTATAAATAGAAGCATGTGTAACACTTGTTGTAACTTTGATGAATGAGAGTCTTGTGAGACACAACTCAAAGTTCAACTTCTCTCCCTTTTTTCTTCCTTCAATTTCGTGCTCCCCCCTCTCTCTTTCTCTCCCTCTTTCTTTTCCTCCATTGAAGCATCCTTCCAAGCTTCTTATCCAAGGCTCATCTTGGTGGTGAAGCTCCTTCTTCCATGGCTTATTCCCTAGTGGATGGCGCCTCCTCTCCCCTCTTCTCCTTTTTCTTCCGCTGCATCTCCATGGTGGAAAACCACCATTAAAGGACCTCATTGAAGCTCAAAGATCCAGCCTCCATGGAAGCTCCACAAGCAAGCTTCCATCAAGTGGTATCAGAGCACAAGAGCTTCAAGTAGGTGCTCCTTAAACCTCCATTAATTTTTTTTTTGCTTTGCCTTCTCTTCCATTGTTGTTTCTTCATTTTTTCTCCATGTATCTCCTCATATGTCTTGTGCTAAATGTTGTTAACTTGATTCTTTAGAGTTTCCACCGATTAAACTTGCTATAGAAGCTACATTTGATTTTCTATGGTTCAAATTTCTTGTTCTTGTTCTTGAACCATGAATTGTGTTGAGTTTAGGTTCCTTTGAGTTTTTTCTTGTTATTTTTTGTGGCTGAAACATAAATCATAAAATTCTTACAAAAACATTAAAGTAGAAGAAAACCTCAAAAATCTAGAGTGACTTGTTCACCTATTGTAGTTTTGTCATAGAAGTCATGTCTAGTCATGAAACTTGTCACATAAGATTTCTTATGGTGTGCTGAATTTTATTTTCTTGTTTCTTTGTCTAACTCATTTGTTCATGAGTGTATGAAATTCTTTTAGCCTATTATTTGATTTGAGTCAAATCTTTCATGTTAATTAGTCCTTAACATGTTCCTTATGATTGTGTCTATTGTGAATTTCAGTTTTGGTGATTGCATTGCTGGCTGAAATGTTGATCCTAAGTGAATATTGAACTCCTAAAACTGTGGTAAACAATCCTAGTGAGTTCAACATACATAGGAAGGTTGAAAGTAAGCCCAAGGCAATCAATATACCATGCTTAAAGAAACAAATCGCTGGTGCTGGCAGCTTGGACATACAAACTTGTAAAAATTACTGAGAATTGGTTACTTCGAATTTTGAGCTGATATTTTTACTGAATTTTCTAGACATCTGTAAAAAAAGTAATAAAAAAAGAAAAAAGGGATTTGGATAAAAGGAAAAAATACGAAAAATCACACAAGTTGGCAGGAAAATCAGTATCCAGAAAAAAAAGGGTGAAAGGGAAGTGTGCTTGTTGTTTTGGCTCAAAATTTATTCTATAATTGGAAATTTCAATTCAAAATTTGTGTGAAGACAAGTGCCAAAGCTAGAGTTTTGTTGAGTCTTTTTTTTTTCAGTTTTTTTACTCTACTCTAGAGCCATTCTAAGTTTCTCTTTGAGTCCTAGCTTGCATCTATGTCCTTTTCATTGCTTTAATTGTTGAATAATCCTTGAAAAATTGTCTTGTTAAAACTCCATTGGTTTAGCTTTCATTTCATTTTTTTTGGTCTTTGGTTATTGCTTGTCTCTTTGTTTCCTTGTTTGTGGGTTGCCATATAGGGAATTGGAAGGAGGATTGGTGCCATCCCTTGAAGAATTTAAGTCCAGAAGCAAGGGGCCAACCACCTTAAGAGCTATTGGACGAAGAAGCACTCCAAATTGAGTGAATCACCAAAGAGAGAGCAACCACCAAAATTGAGGACCGTTTTGTAATTTTGTAATTTGCAATTTACTTACCTTCATTGCTTTCAAGTTTTTGTAACAAAAAGGCCTTTCATTGGAAGTGTGTTGGGAGCCTCCAATAGGTTACCAAACTTCCATTTGTGTGTAATAATTTTAGGCAATTTTTACTTAGGATAGTGAGTGTTTTGTTGGGAACCTTGAATGTGGTCATCCAAACACTCTTAGGATTCACCTAGTTTACATTTCTTGCTTACTTTCATAGCTTATTTATTTTACCTTCCATTGTCAAACCGCCTAGATAGCTTGCATTTTACCAATTAGTTTTTTTTTACCTTATCTTTCACACCTCTTTTAGTGTTTATTTGGCTAGTTTCAACCATAGTTTCTTTTACCTTTTGTTTTCAAACCTCCAACAAGAAAGAACCACAACTTAGGAACCAACATGAGTCATCATTCATCTAGTGTTAATGGCGAGGGTACTAGTCATAAAGACCCTTTATCTAGAATCTTAGATGAGTTGAGTTCCCTCAAGTTATGGAAAGAAAAACAAGAGAGAAAAGAAAAAGGAAAAAAAAGAGTGGAAGAAATAAGTCAAGATGAAAGAAACAAAATAAGAGAGGAAGAAAGAAGAAAAATAATGAAAGAAATGAAAAGAGAAAAACATGCCTCCTATAGTAGTCATAACTCTTGCAAGAGCCTAAGTGAAGAACTTCGTGACTATTACGAAGGAAGGCACAGGTCACATCTTAGACCTCACTCCCATAGAAGAGAAGAGGAAAGAAAGCCTCAAGAGGCTAACATTAACCTCTCATACTTCCATGGGAAGGACAATGTAGAGGCTAACTTAGATTGGGAAATAAGGGTAGAGCAACAACTTAAAAAGAAGTCTACTTCAAAATCTTATGGCTCTCACTCTTATCCAAAGAAAGACCAAGGTCAAGGCATCTTAGGGGTGACACCTTCTAAGCCCAAAGATGATAAGGGGAAGGCAATAGAAAAGCAAGCCCCTAAGGCTAGTATGCAAGAGAAAACTAGCTCTATAAAGTGCTTTAAATGTCTTGGAAGAGGACACATTACTTCTCAATGCCCCACCACAAAAACCATGATTATGAGGGGCCAAGACATTTATAGTAGCCAAGATGAGGCTACTACTTCACCTTCCTCTAGTGAAAGTGAAGAAGCAAAAGGGGAAGAATCTAGTGAAGAAATCTACCCCCAAGAAGATGGACAACCATTAGTGGTTAAAGAGAAGTGTAAGGAGGTAAGTGTCTCCTCCAAGAGGTTAGCTAAGAAGGAAACTCATTTTACAATAAAGACAAACATTAAAGAAACTTTCCCTCTTAGACAACCTCCACATTTTCTCTTTTGTAAAAAGACACTTGCTAGCATTGCCACACCTCTTGGGCTTGAGTTTATTCCTCAAGTAAAGAAGTTGTTGGATGAGGGTTTGGTTCGCAAGAGCTTAAATCCTTGTGCTTTTTTGGTGCCCAAAATAGGTATTATTAGGCACCAAGTCCCTAAAATAGGTGGTATGATGAATATTTTGAGTGGTGCAACCCTCTTTTGTAAAATCACTCGTACACCTAACATCTTCATGGTGTGTGTACATAGGGACCCATTAGGTAGGTTTGTTCTTATTTTTAGTTTCAATACAAACTTAGGTACTCATATGGGACACCTTAGGTTTGTCATACTTTTTGGTAGGAATAATCAATATGAAAATACAGAAAAAGGTATGTTTTATTGCGTTACTTTTCTTAATTTTTCTATACTTGTAGCACCACTCATTGAGTTGGTGAGAAACCATGTTCCTTCATGGGAAGATGCCCAGGAAATGGGTTTTCAGACCTTACCATACTTCAACATACCAAACACCACTAATACATGTTCTTTTTACAGGTGTTGAGGGAAGGAGCCCAGAGTATGAAGAATCTCGGGATTTGAGGTCAAATCCTTTCCAAGGTGGAGGGAATGGTGCAATCCTATCCCGCAAGGGCATTAGGTAGAAGACTCCAAGTAGATTGGGCTAGAGATCCAAGGGAAGGCCCTAGGGTTCTCATGAGCCTTAGGGTAGATTTCGAGCCCATGGGCTAAGTATGAGCCCGCTTATCTTTGTAAATATTAGAATAGGTTTTTCCTTTGTTTGGGCCTTGTATTTTGGCCATTCTAGTAGTGTAGGGTTTTAGCCTTGGATTTCGGGGCATTTTGAGTTGTCTTTGTAGTAAGGACTTGTGAGACACAACTCAAAGTTCAATTTCTCTCCCTTTTTTCTTCCTTCAATTTCATGCTCCCCCCTCTCTCTTTCTCTCCCTCTTTCTTTTCCTCCATTGAAGCATCCTTCCATGCTTCTTATCCAAGGCTCATCTTGGTGGTGAAGCTCCTTCTTCCATGGCTTATTCCCTAGTGGATGGCGCCTCCTCTCCCCTCTTCTCCTTTGTCTTCCGCTGCATCTCCATGGTGGAAAACCACCATTAAAGGACCTCATTGAAGCTCAAAGATCCAGCCTCCATAGAAGCTCCACAAGCAAGCTTCCATCAATTTGCAGTTGGAATAATATTTTTCTTAGGTACCCAAATCTTTTAGGGTTCTTTTGTGTTAGCCATGAAGGGATTACTTGAACCTTTCTTAGGACGATCCTTGCATCTGAACGTCATGTGTCTAGTTTTTCCACATAAATAACAGACAATGGTGTCCTCATCATGAACATATACCTTCCCATCATATCCGTTTCTAGATTTGTCTAAGGAACTTCTACAACATCCTAATAGTTTGTTAAGATTATTTATTCCATTGACAAATTTGGACAATGTAGTTTTTAAGGTTCTTATTTCCTCATGATGTTTGACAACATCTTGAGGTTGACCATTAAATTCTTGATTCTTCAAAAGCTTATCATTTAAGAATTTCACAAATTCTTGTGTTCTTCATATTTCACCCAAAGATTATGTTTACTTATTTTTAGGTCTTCATATTCTTTGTGTGCTTGTGCATATTCTCTCCATATATCATATTTCCATTTTGATAATCATGAAGTTCATTAAGCTCCTTCATATCCTTTTAAAGATCTTTCAGTTTTTTTCCAACTCCTAAAAGTTCTTGAGAAGAGTAGCTTTTTCCCTAGCCCTTGTCTCAATCTCAGGACATAGCTTGGACTCTTTTCTTTAAGAATCATACAAGCTTCACATGTCCGAGTGAACTCATCCAGTGAAACATCAACTTGATCCTAAAGGGTTTTCTCAAGTTTTAAATAATCTTTGGATAGATTCTTGAAATCTTTCCATAGGTTTTTCTAAGCTTTAAAGAGAATATATGAGTTAGATAAAAGCTAATGATAATCTTTTCTAAGAGATTCAAAGTCTTCAAAATTTACGTCATCTTCCCGATTTAATTCAACTCCTCAGATGTTGTATCTGCCATCAATCATATGTTGGCTTCTTCATCATCTTCACCAGACAAGGTGTCATGTTGATCCTCCCAGGTACCCATAAGACCTTTCTTTTCTCTAGTCTTGATGGATTTTTTCTTATCTTCACTCATTTCCATATGTGGACATTCAAACTTGAAATGCCTAGGCTTTTTGCACTCATAGCAAGTTATAAAGCTTTTGTCTTTATCCTTCTTTTCTTTGGGCATTCTTCTTAAGGAGTTTTTCCACTCTAAGCCTCTTTTCTTTCTCCACATCTTAAGGATCTTTAGAGAAATAAAGACAAGCTCATCTTCATTTGAGTCTTCCTCATATTCATCATTAGATGAATCATCAACTTTAAGAGCTTTGGATGAACTTCTCAAGACTTATTCTCTGGACTATGATGCCTTCTTGTTCTTCTGACTACTAAGAGCCAAACACATTTCTCTTTTGAGTCCTTTTTCCTGCTGAAGTTCTTGTTCATGAACTTTGAAGGTATTGACAAGTTCCTCAAAGGACATAGAGTCAAGATTTTTTAATGCTCTCAGCGTTGTTACCTGTGGTCTCCACTTCTTCGACAGACTTCTAAAAAAAATTGATTGGATCTTTTGTAATTTCATTCAGTTGATCATCATATGGAATATAATATCCATTTTCCATCACATCCCACAAATTTATATGAATCGATTCAAAGTGGGCTACCATACGCTCCTTCCAGTAATCATACTTTATGCCTCTGAACAAAGGTGGTTTGTTGGTGGAGAATCCTTCTTCCATATCTTTGATATATTGGATCTTTTCCTTAGTATTGTAAAATACTAAACCCTTAAGGCCAAGCTCTGATACCAACTGAAATAGCAATAGACACATTAAATGGGGGGTGAATAGTGTGTGTATTAAAGATATAAACTTTTGCAATATTAAAGTGGATATAGACAGTGATGTGTGTGTGTTGTTCGAACCCGGCAAGTGCACCGGATCGCGCAAGTAATATAAAACGGTAAGAACCAAGTATCGAACTCTCGAGGAACTTGTGATACTTGGTACAACTATATTTAGTGAATAGGTGTTTAGTATGAAAAGAGATGTGCCGATTATGCACAAGCATGTAAACTAACTATTAAAAGGAAAATCACGTTGGTAATGATGTGTAAAGACAAGTAGATAACATGTTGGTCTTCCTATTAGGTGCCTGATGTTAAAAAGATATTCTCTACCTAACAATGTTCATGTGTTCTATGGTGTCTCCTGAAATGCTAAATCTCGATTCCTCATGATAGTCTAGCCTAATCCTGATCAAGCATCGTCCTCGGATTCCTCTTGTTGGACTAAACTCGACCAGAACCATATTAAGACAAACATACAAACAACTAGGTTACTGTACCCTGATCCCTCATGATAATATGATAAACTAGCCCTGTCCCATCAAATTCTAAGAATTAGACCAGTTTCCACTGTTGAATGATCCTAACAAAGCATGCATCTACATGATCAAGGCAAAAGCACACTGAAATGACGTACTGATAGCACAGAGAACACATAAAACATCATTAAATAGATATACAAGTATTTACATCAAATACCTATAAGGAAGAACCAACAGAGGATTTAGCTCTCCATATCTGGGAAGCTTCCTTTACAACAAAGAGAAGAAAAAAATGAAGGATTGAAGAAATACAAGTAGTGGGGATGTCTCCTCCACCTCTAGAACCTCACAATCACTCATAGACTCATCTCATGCTCTCAGGATGGCTTCCTCTTCTCTCTCAGTTCTCTGCCAGTCTTCTCACAGCAAAAGTTCTCAAAACTCTCTGGAACTTGGACCTTTCTCTCTCTAGAAATCTCTAAACATGCAAAAGCTTCGAGAATTTCCCAAACTCCCTTCCTAAATCTGATTTCAAGCTTAAATAGGTGGCTTTGTTTGTGTTGCGCGCTTAGCACAACTATGGACCATTCAGCGTGCATTAGTGAATTTTGACTAAGCACGTGCTTTTCTCGCTCAGCAGATGGAATGAAGCAGTGCGCTTAGCGGGATGAGCCTTCGCTCAGCGCAAATGCACAACTCATCTTTCTTCCAGATTCTTCCTCGTGCTCAGTCGAGGAATGATGCACTCAGCGGATGGCTCACTAAGCTAGAAGATTGGCTTAGCGAGTGGATGAAAATCAGTGCTTCACAAACTTGCCTAATTAACCTGATATTGAGAGGAAATGGTTATTAAACACACAAAATGGGAGTACTATGTATTTATTACCTATCTTTAAGAAAAAGTAATTACAACACTACAAAATAACCATAAATTGGAGGAGTTTGATACAATTTACACAGGTTTTATACACAAAAGTTAGTCGTATTCATCGATTAACAACTCCCCCAAATTTACAGTTCTGCTTGTCCTCAAGCAAATAAAGAATAGCTCACTGGTCCCCCAAGTGACAAAAACATGCAGTGACTATGTATAAAGGTGTATGCACATAAGTTATTGATTGCATGATAAAAGAATGAAGCAAAAGGCCCTCATCACTTGTCTTTCACAAAGCATGCAGTTATTCAAAGAGAAGAATAAAAGGTAACCTGTACAATTAGATGAAGTTAGGCATAAGACAAATATCAAGGAAAGCAAGTTAAACCACAGTCTCACGGCTTCTGTTTCACTCAAGCATAAGTGTTTAAGCTATTTACTAATAACAACTAGCAAGAGGTCCAATCTTTGAACTTCATCTCATGTCATCAAGTCAGAAATGCATAAATAGAATCAGAAGGACTTTTATAGGCTTGTAGTGAGGTTTGGCTACAAAAATAAGTGGTTTATCTAGGATTCAAAGGCTTAGATTCTAAGAGAGCACAAATCCTAGACTCATCCAAATATTTCTTTCAATACAATTAGCTTTCTCACTAGCTTTCACTTTAATTTACATTTGACCTTATTACAACAACACACATTTTCTTTGATTGCTTTTCTTTTTTAACACAATTTATTTGTTATGTGTGCTAATGTTTTACCTTTTACTTTACATCCCAATCAACTCCCTCAAATTTTGGGGTAATTTGCCTTGAACTATCTGCTCTCCTAGAATCTAAACAAGGTATCTAGAGATATTCATTCAAGTTTAGGGTTCAATTTTGAAAATGTAATTCAGCTCACAAAGGGTGCGAAGGATACAATTGTAATTCAAGGTAAGCTTTTTGGTCAATTAGCTTGTATATACAATCATGTCCTTCATCATGTCCTCATTCATACATTTCATTATAAATTTCAGAGATTGATGTAAAAACTATTACTCAAAGCTAGTCGTTAACTCACAATTTAAGATCACACTCTCACCGGTTATGGTTCAAGCTTTTCTTTCTAAATCAACCTGTTTATTGACTAACAATTCTAATTGCAAGTTCACATTCTTGTTCTTTCTTTGTCTGACATACATACTTGCTCAAAATTATGAAAAGAAACACAAACTCCATCACAATCATGCATCCAATCCAAAATCAATTCATAGCACCAATTTTCACAAAAAGATAAAAGTGTTTCATTGCATATTCATCCAAGTCAAGTTAAACTGTAACATATGCTTCAAAACAAGCATACTAGCTATCCACAAACAAAAATAGCAGTGTATATAAACATTAACCAAAATCACTAAAACATTGAATTGAAATTTAATAATTATATAAAAAATATCCAAAAAGGAAAATCCTCAAGAATTTAAAATCCCTGAGACAGGTCTTGTGTGTCCTGTGTCTGAGCATCCTCCTCATCTGTCAAATGAAGTACTGGAGTAGCTGGAGGAGAGGTGTTCAGTGTCAAGACTGGTGTGGTCTGGTCCTCTAGTATGTTAAGTACAGGAGTGGAAGGGTTAGCCGCAGGCTGTGGTGAGGAGAGGTCTGCTACTGGAGTAGGAGGCTCTGATGTGCCCTCCAGTGATCTCTCAGGAGTAGTAGTAGTCTTTGGTCTAACCTGCTCTTCACCTGCATCCTGTTGAAAAGTAAATGGCTCTGGAATGGTGGTCCCAGAGGAAGCATCCTGTACCTGTTGGGGTTCCTGGGTTATGGGACCTTCATCTTCCCTATGAAGAGAAGGTTGGGCCCCAGGCCAGGCTACCCTCTCCAGAAATTGCTCAATGGAAGGAATGGATCCGCCACTGGAGATGGTGGATCAGTTGGCTCTAGTTTGACCTGTGTAGGTGTGGGCTCAGGAGGAGCAGCCTCGTCGGGTCTCAACTGTTGAGGTGCCAGGGCTATAAAGCTTCCACCATTTTTGACAATCGAAGGTCAAGCTCCAGGCCAGGCCACCTGCTCAAGGAACTGCTCTACATTCGTAATTGGCCTTTGGTGAGCCAATTCTTGTAGGCTCTGCATAATAATAAGTTGTCCCTGGAATAAGCTTTGCAGCATAACGACTGCAGTTTGGGAGCTCTGGGCATCTGGTCCTGCTGATGCAGGCAAAGGAGCTGGAGTAGATGATGAAGGGATGCCATCGGCTCTAGCCTGGTTTTCCTTTTTCTTGATGCCATCTATAATAAAAAGAACTCAAAATTCACATTAGACCAACATTTATTCAAGTTCAAAAATAGAAAATAAAAGTTGAGATTAACTATGGGCGCTTAGCAGGATACGGCTCGCTTAGCGCGCCATCAGAAAAATAACACTACAGCTTAGTGCAACAGGGGCACGCTTAGCAAATTATGAAAGAAATTTGTTTCTGCATAATTGGCTTAGCGAAGTAGTTACTCACTTAGCCAAGTCAAGGCCGCACCGAATAGCGCTTAGCCCACAATAGTGGCGCTTAGCGCACCCAAAACTTCACAAAATTTTTCCAAGTTCTTTTTTTTTTTTTGGCTTAGCGCAAAGTGTTACACTCAGCGAGTTGTGCAGATGAAAATTCCTGCAACTTTCGCTAAGCCGTGATTAGGGCCGGCTTAGCGAATTAAATGAATCCTATAGTATAGGGGTATTTGGCTTAACGAGTAGTTACTCACTTAGCCAAATACAGGCTGCATACATATTAGGCTTAGCGCAGTGACAACTGGCTTAGCCCAATTCAAATTGAACTGAATGGGGCTAAGCGCGACACTCAGTGGCTAAGCGTGAGGAAGAATCCAGAAGAAGATGAGTTGTCCGCTTCGCTGAGCGCATCGCTCCAGGTCATCAAGCGCACCGCTTCAACTCATCCGCTAAACGAGAGAAGTGCGCTAAGCCAAAAATCACTAACATGCGCCAAACGGTCCATACGTGCGCTAAGCGCACGAGTATGAACAAGGCCACTTATTTAAGCCTGAAATCAGATTTGCAAATGAAGTTTGGAGTTTTTCTCGAAGAAGCCTCTGCATGCATGAGAATCTGGCCCTGGCTTGAAGCTTTTTCATGTTTAGGAAGTTCTAGAGAGAGAAAGGTCCAAGTTCCAAAGAGTTCTGAGAGATTTTGTTGTGTGAAGATCTTCAGAGATGCGAGTTCAAAGCAGAAGTCGTTCTGAGAACTTGAAATGAGTTTGTGAGTGATTGTGAGATTCTAGAGGTGAAGGAGACATCCTCACCACTTGTGTTTTTGCAGTCTTTCATCTTGTTCTTCTCTTTGTTGTAAAGGAGGTTTCTAGACTATGGAAAGCTAAATCCTCTGTTGGATCTTCCCTGTAGGTACCTAATGTAAATTTATTTCTATCTATGTAATGATGTTTTGTGTGTTCTCTGTGCTATCTGCTTTTCATTCCGATGTGCTTTTACCATGATCACGTAGATGCATGCTTTGTTAGGGTCATTCAACAGTGGGAACTGGTCTGATTCTAAAGTCCTTGGTAGTACGGGACTAAGTTGTTGTGCTATCACGAGGGATCGGGGTACAAGAACTTAGTTGTGTATGTATGTCTTAATGCGGTCTTGGTTGAGTTTAGTCTTACAAGAGGGATCTGCGGATGAGGCTTGATCAGGACTAGGCTTGATCAGGTCTAGTAATCCAGGAGACAACATAGGAACGCATGAGCATTGTTAAATAGATAACATCCTTTTTAGCATCAGGAACCTATGAGGAAGTCCAACGCTTTCTCTACTTGTTTTTACACAGTATTTCTCTTGCGTGATTTTCTTTCTTTTTGCCTAGATAGTTTGAATACCTATCCATAACCAAAGTTATATTTTCATACCAGACGCCTATTTATCGAAATAGCTTGCTGGATAACACAAGTTCCCCGAGAGTTCGATACTCGATTCTTATCGTTTTATACTACTTGTGCGATCTGGTGCACTTGCCAGCCACGAACAAGTTTTTGGCGCCGTTGCCGGGGAACTTCTTCTTATTTGGGAAGTTAGCTCATTTTTAAGTGTCTATTCTTTATTTGTCATTCTCTGATTGTTTCTGTGAATATTTGTTCTTTAATTTATATTTATCTTCTCTAATTGAACTGGATAACCACTGCTCTGTTAGTACTGTTTATACATAGATCTCCTACAGGTACTCTAGTTCCTTTGGACTTAGAAATAGAAGCTACACTAAGAAGGAACAGGGCTGAGAGGAGAAGGAAACTGTTGCAAGACAGAACAGTTGCGTCCATTCTTGAGGAGGAGACTCATTTTTCTTATTCATTATCACCTGATTCACCATCATCAAGGGAATCCGCAAATCAACATTTTGAAACTGCTACCATGGCAGATGAGCATGATCAAAGGACTACCCTTGAGGACTATTCAAGTGGCTCGGTACCACAATTTTTCACTAGCATTGCACGTCCGGAAGTGAAAGCGCACAACATTACCTACCCACATTCTTTGATCCATCTGATACATGGGAATTTATTTCAAGGATTACCTAATGAAGATCCCTATGCACACTTGGCAACCTTTATTGAGATTTGTAATACTATTAAGATTGCCGGTGTACCAGATGAAGCTATCAGACTCAGCCTTTTCTCATTTTCACTGGCAGGAGAGGCTAAGAGGTGGCTCCACTTATTCAAAGGCAACAGTCTTAAAACCTGGGAAGAAGCGGTGGAAAATTTCTAAAGAAGTACTTTCCAGAATCTAAGATTGCTGAAGGGAAGACAACAATATCTTCATTTCATTAGTTCCCTGTTGAATCCTTGAGTGAGGCATTGGAGAGATTCAGAGACTTACTGAGAAGAACTCCCACCCATGGATTCTCCGAGCCAATCTAGCTGAATATATTCATAGATGGGCTGAGACCACAAACCAAGCAATTACTAGATGCTTCTGCTGGGGGAAAAATAAAGCTGAAAACCCCAGAAGAAGCAATTGAGCTCATAGAGAACATGTCAGCCAGTGATCACGCCATCCTGAGGGACAGAACCCATTAACCCACAAAGAAGAGCCTATTGGAGTTAACATTACACGATGCTTTGTTGGCATAGAACAAGTTGCTATCTAAGCAACTTGAGATCCTAATTGAAACACTTGGTAAGCTGCCAATTAACTATCGATTGGACAACCTACACATTCTTCTGTTTTGTAGGTCACAGGTTGTACCATGTGTGGTGAAGCTCATGAGACAAGCCAATGCATTCCCACTGACGATAACACTCAAGAAATTCATTTCATGGGGAATCAGCAGAGGAAAGGGTACACTCAAGGAGGATTTTTAGGCTTCCAACAAGGTCCTTATAATCAGCAAGGACAGTGGAGGACACACCCTAGCAACCAGTTCAATAAAGATCGAGGTGGATCCTCAAACAGGCCAATTTAACAAGGGCCTAACATCTTTCAGAGGACAACTAAGTTGGAAGAGACCTTGACTCATTTTATGCAGGTAATGATGTCGAATCATAAGAGTAATGAGTCAGCACTAAAGAACCTTGAAGTACAGATGGGACAACTGGCCAAGCAGATAGCTAACAAGTCATCAAACAACTTTGGAGCAAATACGGAAAATAATCCTAAGGAGGAATGCAAGGCTGTGATGTCCAGGAGTAAAAGGTTTATGGAAGCTGAGGATGAAGAAAATGTGGTAGACAAGGAGCAAAGGGGTGAAATGAAAGGTGTTGAGGTTAAGAAAAATGATGTGAAGGATAAAGAAAATCAGGAAAAAGGGAAGAAAATATTGGTCATGAATAAAGAGATGGAAGACCAAGAAAAAGAAAAAGAAATAGAAAATGGGAAAAATGAAAATGAAAATATATGGTTACAAAGAAGAGTAGAAGTGGAAAGGTTATGGAAGAGAGTGTGGAAGTACCATATCGTGTGGTGCCATCCAAGAAAGAAAAAGATCGTCATTTGGCAAGATTTTTGGATATTTTCAGGAAACTGGAAATAACCATGCCCTTTGGCGAAGCTCTGCAGCAGATGCCACTCTACTCTAAATTTTTGAAAGATATGTTGACAAGGAAGCACATGTACATTCATCAGGAAAACATCACAGTGGAAAGGAATTGTAGTGCTGTAATCCAAAAGATCCTTCCACCTAAGCACAAAGATCCTGGGAGTGTAACCATTCCTTGTTCAATAGGAGAAGTCAATGTGGGAAAGGCTCTGATTGATCTGGGAGCCAGCATTAATTTGATGCCACTCTCCATGTGCAGAAGACTGGGAGAGTTGGAGATTATGCCCACTCGAATGACTTTGCAATTAGCTGACCACTCCATTACCAGGCCCTATGGAGTGATTGAAGACGTGTTGGTCAGGGTAAAGCATTTTATCTTCCTAGTAGACTTTGTGGTCATGGATATCTCTGAAGATATTGACATCCTTGTAATCTTGGGAAGGTCGTTCATGTTGACTGCAAGTTGCATAGTTGACATGGGGAAGAGAAAGCTGGAGTTAGGTTTTGAAGACCAGAAAATTGATTTCGACTTGTTTGTGGAAGACAAGCCTGCTCCAGAACATGATGCTTGCTTGCAGTTAATGGGAGAAGGTCAAGAGGTTTTGAAGGTGAGAACCAAAACATGAGATTGCCCAGAGAGGTAAAAGCGTCAAGCTAATGACGTTTAAAAAAAGTGTTTCCTGGGAGGCAACCCAATTTTAATTTTTGTTGTGTTTGTTTTTCATGCATTTGATCATTTGGAACTTGCTATGTAATCTGTACATAGGAGTATATCAGCCCATCTTTTAAAGTTTAACATAAGGGTTTCAATTTCTTGGAAAAAGGACTGAAAAATAACTTACAAAACGTTTTCTGAAAAATAGTCCTTTCGCTAAGCGCAAGCCTCGCGCTAAGCGTATCTCTGTTCATGCACTAAGTCACGAGTCTTGAGCGCTTAGCGCCCAACCCTTGCATCTGAGGCTGATTTGGTCCGCTAAGCTGGCCAAGGTTGAGCTAAGCTAACTTCGAATCGATCTGAATTCAGCTAAGCTTCAGCCTGATTGCTAAGTGACAGCTTATCAGTGGCTAAGTGGAACCTATTGTCGCCAAGCGCAATTCTTTACGGCCATAACTGAGGTCGATAAAGCTAAGTGCCAGTCATGGTAGCTAAGCGAGATTCATTGCGGTAATATGAGCGCTAAGCAAGAACCTCTCAGCTAAGCACATGCTCCTTTGTACTTAAGATGCATCATTTTAGCTAAGCTGGCTAGAGCCAGACTTAGCGAGAGTTGCAGCTTTTCTAATCTGCAGACCTCACTAAGCGAACTTACTCGCATGCTAAGTTGAGTTTCTGTTAAAAAAAAATTGTTTTCGAATTTGAAACATCAGCTAAGCGCACGTTCGCTAAGAGAGCCTAGTTTAGAAATCAAACGTCTCTCTTGCTCGCTTAGCGCAACGGTCCGCTAAACGAAAGTACCGAAACTGCTTAAGTGAGTGTAACAGCAGTTACACTCACATTGGCCAGATTACAGAAACCTCGCCTCTGCATTCTCTCTCTCCAAAAATTTGCACATTTTGCATTTGTACTCTCTTTGTGAATTTTTTTCTTTGAAGCATCAATCATACATCGTCTAAGTAAGTTCCTTGACCCTTTTTCTCTTTTTCTTGTCTTAACTCTAGGGTAGAAGATTTTAACTGTAGCTTTAGATTTTTAGGGTTTTTATGTTTTGTTAGAATTAGTTTAAGATGAGGGCTATGTAAGCTTGTATACTGAATTGAGTATGGCACACACATTGCATGTCTGATATGCCTTTTAAAGGCTTGAAATGTGCGAGAAAACGAGCTGTGTTTTCTGCATTTTCTGGAAAATGTGATGAACTCGCTAAGCGAGTTCATCAATACTCATTGTATATAAGCTTTATCTGAAGAACTCGTCAAGCGCACTTACTGCACTAAGCGAGTTCATCATTTGAGGATGAACATTCATCCTCTTGCAGAACTACCTGTGGCTAAGCGAGGCTGAATCGCTAAGCCCAGGTAACTTAACCATTTTTTTGGTGATAGCCACGCGCTAAGCTGAGCATTCCTAAGCCAAGCGCAATTGGTTGCGGCATCCGCTGAGCTAAGCGAGCTTCACTCACTAAGCTCCCATAACTTAGTGAAATTTTTGCTCAGCTTAGTGCCGCTAAACGCAGCTTATTCTTGGCTAAGCTTAAATCCATGCGGCTAACCTTAGGCTTAGCGGGCTCCTCGCCAGCTAAGCCAATTTTGAAAACACTGGACCGTAGCAATTTCCGCTAAGCGGCACTCTTGTGTCGCTAAGCCCAGTGTCGTTTTTGTGAAGGCCCGCTAAGCGAATTATGTCTCGCTAAGCGGCCAGTGTTGTTTTCAGTTTTATTTTCCAGTTTTTGAAGTTTGAATAATTGTGTCCTGATTAATTGTTTGATTCCTTTGTCTGTAGATGTATTCCAGGAAAAGAAAGAGTGGCGGTTCAAGGCCCACCACTCAATATGATACAAAAAGATTCCACTCTTTTGAGGCTTGGACCAAATATACTGACAATGTGTTGGGAAGACACATATTAGCTGAGAGGAAAGTGGAAATTTATCACATAGAGCTGGATGAATTCAAATACGAGCTGGAGAGGCGTAACTTTCACAAGCACCTCACCAACTTAGCTGATGGTAGCATTGACCTCGTGTTGGTGAAGAACTTCTACGCCAACCTCTACAGTCCTGAGGGGACTTCACCTAAACAAGTCAGAATTTGGGGCCACTTAATAAGGATTGATGCAGACAACCTCAATGCCTTTCTAGAAACACCAGTGGTGCTTGCTGAGGGTGAATCTTTGCTTGCCTACTCAAGATACTACAGGATGCATACTGACACTAGAGAAATTGAGGCTGCACTGTGCATACCCGGCCTAGGGTTTATTCTAAATGTTGAAGGTCACCCGGGGAAGATCCTCAGAAAAGACCTAACCACCCTTGCTCAAGTCTGGAGTGTTCTATCCTACTCCAACCTGGCTCTAACCTCCCACACACTGGATCTGACTGTGGATCGAGCTAGGTTAATCTTTGGCCTAGTTACTCAGCTGGACAAGAATGTTGGAGCCCTCATTTCTAGGCAGATTACTTCTATGGCCCAGTCTAACTCCTCAAGACTTGGATTTCCTGCTCTTATCACAGCTTTATGCAGGACCAGAGGAGTTGCCTCCGACAGTCTTGTCTTTGAACTTTTGAGCCCAGTCATAAATTTGGCCTACATAGGGAAGAATTGTTGGAACCCTGATGATCCAACAATTATTATTAGGGGGGCAGAAGACCAAGGGCAAGGCCAGCTGAGACTCCTTCTACATCAGCAGCTCCTCATCTAGCTTCTACATCAGCAGCTCCTCCTCCAGCTCGTATTGCAGCAGCTCCTTCTACCCCACCTCCTGTAAAGTTTCAATGTTTCGAAGCCATGCTTCGAAGCATACATCAGGGGCAGATTATTTTGCTGCAAAGTCTCCAGTTGGTAACACCTCCTGACTCCATCCCTACAGTAGAACAATTTAATGAATGGGTAGCCTAGCCAGGGACTCAGCCTCCTCTTCACAGGGACGATGAGGATCCCGTTGCTCAGGTACCAAATTAGCCATCGGATGAGTCATCAGAGTCTTCCACCCCTGAGCCCTTGATCAGGAAGAAGAGGGTAGTTGTAACTCAGGAAGCCGCAGCCATTCCTGAAAAGTCCCCTAAGGCCACTCCAGAGCCTCCGACACCAATGGTAGATACCACTTCTCCATAACAAGCAGAAGATCCTTCAATGCCTGAAGTTCAAACCACCCCAGTCCTGTCTCCGAGCACCTCTCCTGTAGCTACTCCTGTACTGCATTTGACTGATGAGGAGGAGGTTCAGACACAGGACACCCAGGACCAATCACAAGATCTTTAAATTCCTGTTGATTTTTGGTTTTGTGCTTTTTGATATATTAGTATAATTATGGTTTTAGTAAATTATTTACTTCTTGTTAGTTTTATATATGAATACTTGGTATGCTTATCCTGAAGCATTTTGAACAGTTTAACTTAATTTTTTATGACATGGCAGTGAAACACTTTTATCTTTTTGTGAAAAATGAGTGTATGAATTTGTTTTAAATTGAATGTAAGATTTTGATGGAATTTGTGTTTCCTTTCATGAATTTGAGCAAATGTGCATGCCGAACAAAGAAAGAACAAGAATGTGAACTTGCATTTAGAATTGTTAGTCAGTAGACAGATTGATTGTGAAAGAAAAGCTTGAACCAAAAACCGGTGAGAGTGTGACCTTAAACTGTGAGTGAACGACTAGCTGTGAGTAATAATCTTTGCATAAATCTCTAAATTTTAGAATGAAATGTATAAATGAGGACATGATGAAGGCCATGATTGTACATACACAAGCTCTTTTGACCAAATAGCTTACCTTGAATAATACTTGTATCTTTTTCTCCCTTGCATCAGCACACACAACAAATAAGTTGTATGTTAAAAAAAAAAATAAAGAAAAGAATAAGTGTGTTGTTTCAATAAGGTCAAAAGCAACTTGAGAAAAAAAATAGTGAGAAGGCTACGTGTATAATACAAGAAAAGACCATTCGGATAAGTCAAGGATTTGTGCTCTCTTAGAATCTAAACCTTTGAATCCTAGAAAAACCAATGAATTTTTGTAGCCAAGCCTCACTACAAGCCTGAGAAAGTCATTCTGATTCTATTTATACATTTCTGACTTGATGTCATGAGATGAAATGCAAAGATTGGACCTCTTGTTAGTTGTTATCAATGACTAGCTTAAACACTTGTGCTTGAGTGAAACGGTAGCCGTTGGTTTGAGCTACTTTCCTTGATATTTGTCTTATGATTAACTTCATCGAACTATATAGTTCACATTTTGTTCTCCTCTTTGCCTGGCTGCATATTCTGTGAAAACAAGTGATAGGTACACATTGCTTCATCTTTCTCATCATGCAATCAATAAATTTTAATGTATACACCTTTATACATAAACACTGCATGTTTTACCACTTGAGGACAAGTGAGTTGTTCTCTTTTGCTTGAGGACAAGCAAAACTGTAAATTTGGGGGAGTTGTTAGTCGATAAATACAACTAACTTTTGTGTATAAAACCTGTGTATTTTGTATAAAACTTTCCCAATTTATGGTTGTTTTGTAATATGTAAGTACTTTTTGTTAACTATAGGTAATAGATAATTTATACTTTTGTTTGGTGTGTTTAATAATCAATTTCTCTCAATTTCAGGTTAATTAGGCAAATTGGCAAAAGTGCTATTTTCACCTTCTCGCTAAGCCAATATGCTGGCTTAACGCGCATTTGCTAAGCATGACACTCAGTCGCTAAGCGCGAGGAAGAATCCAAAAGAAGATGAGCTGTCAGGTTCGCTGAGCACACTGCTCTAGGTCATCAAGCACACCGCTTCAGCTCATCCGCTAAGCGAGAGAAGTGCGCTGAGCCAAAAATCACTAATGTGTGCTAAGCGCACGAGCACGAACAAGGCCATCTATTTAAGCCTGAAATCAGATTTGCAAATGGAGTTTGGAGTTTTTCTTGAAGAAGCCTCTGCATGCATGAGAATCTGGCCCTGGCTTGAAGCTTTTGCATGTTTGGGAAGTTCTAGAGAGAGAAAGGTCCAAGTTCCAATGAATTCTGAGAGATTTTGTTGTGTGAAGATCTGCAGAGATGCGAGTTCGAGGTGGAAGTCGTTCTGAGAACTGGAGATGAGTTTGTGAGTGATTGTGAGATCCTAGAGGTGAAGAAGACATCATCACCACTTGTGTTTTTGTAGTCTTTCATCTTGTTCTTCTCTTTGTTGTAAAGGAGGTTTCCAGACTATGGAAAGCTAAATCCTCTGTTGGATCTTCCCTGTAGGTACCTGATGTAAATATATTTCTATCTATGTAATGATGTTTTGTGTGTTCTATGTGCTATCTGCTTTTCATTCCAGTGTGCTTTTACCTGGATCACATAGATGCATGCTTTGTTAGGGTCATTCAACACTGGGAACTGGTTTGATTCTAAAGTCCTTGGTAGTACGGGACTAAGTTGTTGTGCTATCACGAGGGATCGGGGTACAAGAACTTAGTTGTGTAGGTGTGTCTTAATGCGGTCTTGGTTGAGTTTAGTCTTACAAGAGAGATCTGCGGACGAGGTTTGATCAGGACTAGGCTAGGCTATCATGAGGAATCGGGGTCTAGCAGTCCAGGAGACAACATCGGAACACATGAGCATTGTTAAATAGAGAACATCCTTTTTAGCATCAGGAACCTATGAGGAAGACCAACGCTTTATCTACTTGTTTTTACACAGTATTTCTCTTGCATGATTTTCTTTCTTTTAGCCTAGATAGTTTAAATACCTGTCCATAACCACAGTTATATTTTCATACCAGACGCCTATTTATCGAAATAGCTTTCCAGATAACACAAGTTCCCCGAGAGTTCGATACTCGATTCTTACCATTTTATACTACTTGTGTGATTCGGTGCACTTGTCGGCCGGGAACACTATGCACTCAACCAGAGCAGTTTGGCTTAGCGAGAGGACTGTTTTTCAGAAAAAAAAAATTCTTAGTTAAAAATCAGTTCTCTTTCAAGAGAAACCCCTATATCTATCATTCAACAAGTTGATATACCCCCTTTTTCAATGATCAGCAAGCAAATTCTAACTATATGCAATGCATGAGAAACAAAATGAAAAGAAAGTCAACACTGGGTTGCCTCCCAGGAAGCACTTCTTTAACGCCATTAGCTTGACACTTTTACCTCAATGGGTGATCAAATGTACTGTGTTATGTCCCGTGTAAATTCTTCACCATGGTACAGTTTCAACCTCTAGCCATTTACTACCCATGTTCTGTCAGGATTTTGAGATTGTGGATCGTATAGCTCTATTGCACCATAAGATTGAAATTTCTTGATAACAAAGGGTCCAGACCATTTGGATTTTAGCTTATCAGGAAATAATTTCAATCTTGAATTAAAAAGCAGTACCTGTTGTCCCGGTTTGAAGTCTCTCTTCAATAGTTTTGTGTCATGATAGGTCTTGACCTTTTCTTTGTAAAGTCTTGAAGATTCATAAGTTGTTAATCATATTTCTTCCAACTCCAACAATTGGATCTTTCTGTGCTCCCTGGATGCCTTCTCATCAAAGTTCAGAAATTTCAGAGCCCAATATGCCTTGTGTTCCATTTCAATTGGAATTTTGTATGCAGTTCAGTAAGCCCATAGGGCATCTTCCAATTTGGCTGACCAATCTTTTCTGGTGGATGCCACTGTTTTCTCTAGTATTTTCTTTAATTCTTTGTTGGATACTTCGACTTGCCCATTAGTTTGAGGGTGGTAGCGGGATGCCACTCTATGATTTACATGATATTGACTCAACACATTTTGAAATTGAGTATTACAAAAATGCGAACCACCATCACTAATTAAGATTCGAGGTACCCTAAATCGAGCAAAAATATTCTTGTTGATAAACTTCACCATAGTCTTAGCATCATTTCTTGAAATTAGCCATATTAGCAAACCAGGGTCTCCCTACTATCAAAAACAAAGATTCATCAGGAAATTTATCTTTTATTTCAGCCTCCTTAAAAGTGACCTCTTCATTCACTAATCTGGATAGGTGGTCTGCTACCACATTTTTAGAACCTTTCTTGTCCTTGATGACTAAATCAAATTCTTGAAGCAACAGTATCCATCTGATCAATCATGGCTTGGAGTCAGCTTTGCGCAACAAATATTTAATTGCTACGTGATCAATGTAAATCACTATCTTTGATCCCACCAGATAAGATCAAAATTTCTCAAGCGCATAAACAATTGCCAACAATTCTTTCTCAGTGGTGGCATAGTTAATCTGAGCATCATTCAAAACTTTGCTATCGTAATAGATGGTATGAAACATTCTGCCCTTCCGCTGCCCCAACAGAGCACCTACTGCATAATCACTTGCATCACACATCTATTCAAACTCTTGTCCCCAGTTTGGTGCTGTAATCACAGGAGCAGAGACCAACTTGGCTTTGAGAGTGTTAAAGGCTTCTAAACATTCTTCATTAAACACAAACACAACAACCTTGTTCAGCAGATTACTTAGGGGTTTAGCAATTTTGGAGAAGTCTTTAATGAATCACCGATAAAATCTAGCATGACCTAAAAAACTCCATATGCCTTTCACATTAACTGGAGGTGGAAGTTTATCAATAACATCTAGTTTTTCTTTATCCACATCAATTCCTCTTTTATAAATCTTGTGTCCCAGCATGATACCTTCTTGAACCATAAAGTGGCATTTCTCCCAGTTGAGCACCAAACTAGATTCTTCACAGTGCTGTAACACTTTCTCTAAATTTGCTAGACAATTTCCAAAAGATGCACCAAAGACCAAAAAATCATCCATAATGACTTCAATATATTTCTCTACCATGTCATCATAAATTGCCATGATACATCTCTAGAAAGTAGTTGGGGCATTACATAAACCAATGGCATGCGACAATAAGCAAATACACTAAAGGGGTGCGTGAAAGCTATCTTTTCTTGGTCCTGAGGATCTACTGCAATCTGATTGTAGCCTGAGTATCCGTCCAAGAAACAGTAGAAAGATTACCCTGCAAGTCTCTCAAGCATTTGGTCCATGAAGGGAAGCGGGTAATGGTCTTTCCTTGTGGCTTCATTCAGCTTCTTGTAATCAATACAAATTCTCCATCCGGTGACTGTTCTTGTAGGAATCAGCTCATCTCTATCATTCGTGACCACTATCATACCTCTTTTTTTCAGGACAACTTGAACAGGACTAACCCATGAACTGTCCGAAATTGGATAGATGAGCCCTGCCTCTAGCAACTTGAGCACTTCTTTTCTTACTTCTTCTTTCATTATAGGATTCAATCTTCTCTGAGATTGTCTCACGGGCTTGTAATCAGCTTCCAAATTGATGTTGTGCATACAATATAATGGACTGATTCCTTTTAAATCAAAGATGTGCCAACCAATAGCAGCTTTACGACTTTTTTGAATCTGTACCAGTTGATCCTCTTCTTCCTTCTATAAGAAGCTGCTAATTATAATGAGTTTTGTCTCATTATCCTCCAAGAATACATACTTTAAATGCTCTAGAAGGATCTTCAATTCTGGTTTAGGCTTTTTTGTTGGTCTAATTTTTTCTAATTCTTCAAGAACCACATGACCAATAGAGTTGTCTTTTGAATCATCAAGCTCTTCATCACAAACTAGGCAGTCTATCACATAATTAGGTTCTTTTTCCAAAGGGACCTGCAGTACCATGGTTGAAGCTTATAATGCTATCTCCTGCTCCACCTCTTATTCTTCAAAACAGGCATTACTCATGTATGGGTGCTTCATTGCTTCAAAGAGGTCAAAGGAGATTTTCTGATCCTCTACACTGAGTTCCAACCGACCTTTAGCTTTGCCTCCAACATATCCTGTAGTTCCTATGCAGGGATATTCTGGAATAATGGAGACTTCATCCTTTTCTTCTTTGGGGATCAATTGAGGATGTATTGTGTTAACTTGAAGAATGCTTTCTTGATGTGTTTCAATCTCTGTATACTCTTCTTCTCTTCTGACCACAACTTTAATCATGTTGTCCACCAACTTACCAATCTGAGTCTCATCTCTTTTAAATGCTTGTTGCTTTAAATCTACTGTACCATTGAATTGCATTAACAGGTCATCCAGTTTAGACAGCCCTTCTGCTTCATTGTGATAATAAGGTTGCCATTTTTACTCCCATTGATAATCTACAAAAGAATAGTCCTTTTCAAACTGAGTTTCATGCTGTTGCATTGAATAGCCATCACCTTTAGAGCTAGCTTGATATGTCATGAAGTCTGCCAAAACACTTTCAAGATCAGGGGCTCTTCCTTTCTCATGATAATTGTGCATGGTCGACTCCTGTCTCTAGTCGGATTTATTTATAGAATAGAAATAACAATTGTCCTGGTGATGTGCCATCATTTTCTTCTATTTCTTAAACCCTTTTTGCACCATTTTAATTACTGATTAATCTTAATTGTCAAATTAATTAGTCAGTTTTATTATTTGGGCTCATTTAGCTAATTTGATGTTTTTAATCTAATTTCAGGAATTAATGAAACATTGGGCTTAAATCCGGATTTTGGTTGTGGACTTGAAGAGGGCAAATAAAGCAGCACTTACCTTAGTTAATTTCTAATTAGGAGATTGCAATTTTATTTTATGTAGTTCAGTGTTTATTTCGTTTTGGGCCAGAATAATGTAATAGGGCCCAGTGACTTTGAGTGACTCTTTTTAAATAGCAGCCTTGGGATTTGTGCAAGGCTATTCTGTTAGACTATTATTCAGAGCATAGGGTTTATGTTTTACGTTTTTTGGTTTGAATGCTACTATTCACGTAATGCAATTTTCTATTTTCTGCTTCTAATTACAATTTCGTTCTTGTTTCTTCTTCTTCTTTCATTTACGTTTCTGCTTCATTTACATTTCTACTTCATCTACGTTTCTGCTTCATTTACGTTTTTGCTTTTATTTTCATTTAAGTTTTCTGCTTTTATTGAATCTATGGAAGGCTAAGTTTTCTGGTGTTGTTTCCTTCTGAGGACGAAGCTCAACTCTCTTCGAGGTTCTGTTTATAATGTAGCTTCCTGACAGTTTTCCCTTCACCAATTAACCCACATTCGTTAATATTAATCTTTGCACACTTCGTGTTTGATTAATTGTCTCTGAGCCTAACTTACGTTCATGCATAATGGACGAAGGGTTAATTGGTGTATGTGTTGCCTAATCACGTATTGACAACCCTAAGTCGGTTTTCGCTTAGTAAATTGAAATAGGGTTGGATTAAGTGGTTAACTGTTAGGGACGAATTCTCCATAACCTAGGACAAGCGAGTGGCTTCTGAATCAGAGGAAACAACCCGTTTTTAATACTATTAATTTTGTATTCTAGTTCGCTTGTTCTTTATTTCACAAAACAAACAACCCCCCAATCGTTACTGTTACTGCAAGTATATTATGAACATTTGGTTTATCATTGCTCGTTGGGAAACGACCTAGGATCACTTCCTAGTTACTGCATTTTCATGTTTATTTGATTCAGGTACGGCCTCGATCACCTGGTAATGTTCTCCTCCAGCAAAATCACAATTTATTAGTGGAATAAAGATAACAATCTTCATGATACAGCAGTAGGAGATCGTATTTCTTTGGAATAACTAGGCTACCTATAGGAGATTCTATACATACAAAACACTAACAGAAACAGCAGTTAATCCAGTTCAAGAGGAAAACAAATATGAATTGAAAGTAAATATTCACAGTTTATTAAAGAATAAAGAATAGACACCTAGGACTGAACTAACTTTCCAAATAGAAAGAAGTTCCCCAGCAACAGCGCCAAAAACTTGTTCGAACTCGACAAGTGCACCAGATCACGCAAGTAGTATAAAATGGTAAGAATCGAGTATCGAACTCTCGAGGAACTTGTGTTACTTGGTAAAGCTATATTCAGTGAATAGGTGTCTAGTATGAAAAGAGAGGTGTCGATTATGCACAGATATGTAAACTAACTATTAAAAGGAAAATCACGTGAGTAATGATGTGTAAAGACAAGTAGACAACATGTTGGTCTTCCTATTAGGTGCCTGATGTTAAAAAGATATTCTCTACCTACAATGTTCATATGGTCTATGGTGTCTCCTAAAATGCTAAATCCCGATTCCTCATGATAGTATAGCCTAATCCTGATCAAGCATCATCCTCAGATTCCTCTTGTTGGACTAAACTCGACCAGAACCGCATTAAGACAAACATACAAACAACTAGGTTACCGTACCCCGATCCCTCGTGATAATACGATAAACTAGCCCTATCCCATCAAGTTCTAAGAATCAGACTTGTTTCCACTATTGAATGATCCTAACAAAGCATGCATCTATATGATCAAGGCAAAAGCACACTGAAATGACGTATTGATAGCACAGAAAACACATAAAACATCATTAAATAGATATACAAGTATTTACATCAAGTACCTACAAGGAAGAACCATCAGAGGATTTAGCTCTCCATATCTGGGAAGCTTCCTTTACAACAAAGAGAAGAGAAAAATGAAGGATTGAAGAAATACAAGTAGTAAGGATGTCTCCTCCACCTCTAGAACCTCACAATCACTCACAGACTCATCTCATGCTCTCAGGATGGCTTCCTCTTCTCACTCAGTTCTCTGTCAGTCTTCTCACAGCTAAAGCTCTCAAAACTCTCTAGAACTTGGACCTTGCTCTCTCTAGAAATCTCTAAACAGCAAAAGCTTTGAGAATTTCCCAAACTCCCTTCCTAAATCTGATTTCAGGCTTGAATAGATGGCTTTGTTTGTGCTAGCGCACTTAGCGCGACTATGGACCGCTCAACGCGCATTAGTGGATTTCGGCTTAGCGCGTGCTTTTCTTGCTCTGTAGATGGACTGAAGCGGTGCGCTTAGTGGGATGACCCTTCGCTCAGCGCAAATGCACAGATCATCCTTCTTCCAAATTCTTCCTCGCGCTCAGCCGAGGAATGATGCGCTCAGCGAATGACTCGCTAAGCCAGAAGATTGGCTTAGCGAGTGGATGAAAATCAGCACTTCACAAACTTGCCTAATTAACCTGAAATTGAGAGGAAATGGTTTTTAAACACACAAAATGGGAGTACTAAGTATTTATTACCTATCTTTAACAAAAAGTAATTACAACGCTACAAAATAACCATAAATTGGAGGAGTTTGATACAATTTATACAGGTTTTATACACAAAAGTTAGTCGTATTCATCGACTAACATGTGTGTGGCAAGTTGTTCACTAAAGATAAAGCAGATATTTAATGAAGATCAATATAGTCGTTTAGAGACTTGATAAAAGAGAGAGTTCTTAAAACAATTTTTCAAATAAACACTTGGTGTCAAAAAGGTGATAGAAAGTGTTATAAGAATGCTCAATAAACAGTTATGGAGAGAAGTAGAAACACTTAGTTTATACCGATTCACTCAACCTAAGTTACATTTAGTTCTCCAAAGGGTTCCACTAATCAAAACTTGATTATAAAACAAGTATTCTAACCTACTACTCCTGTCTTTACAAGTATTATTAATACCATTTTTGGCACTTTCTTAGACTCCTCTTGAATCTAAGAAACCCAAGTATTGTTTAACACTAAGCCACTCCTGGCTTTCACAAACATAAGTTTGGATGAATACAAGTATTCTGTAACACTCAATAAGTGACTAAACTATTATGCTTAAATACAAAATAACTTTTCTTAGGAAAGAGTAAACAAATGAAAATTGTAGATCAGTCGTTTGGTGATTTCAGTAGAGTCTTGCTTTAGATATTTTCTTGCTTTCTTATAAGATTTTTTGTCAAAAGCTTCCTAGATAGAGATAGCATTTTATAGATTTCAATGAAAGATCCATTACAGGATCAACGTCAATTCCATGAAAAGACCATTGTCTCATACTGAAGGATAAGACGATGTGCCATACTCTGATTGGAGAGGAATGAACCATAGTATAGACAATGCCATGTGCTTTTTGTGCGTAACAAAAGCGACCTTTCAGAGAATATTCCATGAAAATCTTCTATACTCTTCTATACTATCCTTTTCTTAAATTTAAATTAAAGGAGACAAATTGAATTTGTATAAAATAGAACATGTGCACTTTCCTTTTTCGTCATTCTTAGTCTTTTTGAATTTCTTTGAGACTGGATGTGCAAGTTAACTAAAAGGCAATTTATAATACTAATTTTCACAAGGGTGGGCACTCTCGGGTTTTAGCGTGTTGGATGCTAGATAAAATAGAGCATTCTCTCTTGGATTGTGGACAATATTAAATATTGTTAAGTCCTTTAACATATTGATCTTGTCCACTTGTCAAAAACTCATTAGAACATCAATAATTTATATTTATTGTTATTCATCAAAATCCAAGGTGGATGAGACGAATGGTCCTCTAGACCTAACATCGTAACTGTAATTATTTTCTATTTTTTGTTGTAACCGTTTTCGGTTAGATAGTTAGCTATTGCCTCCTTTATAGAGAGCTCTATATTATGGGTTTAGAGATCTTGAGAGTGCTTTGAAATCTTTCATTGTAAATTCTATTATTTGGAATAAACTTAACAATTTGTGTAATATCTCTCTTCTTCTATCATTTGTGCTTCTTTATCTAAAAAGAATTTCTTGAATCTTCCCAACAGGAATTCATCAGATAATTGTCCAATACTTGTCAAGAACCCCTTGGTTGATTGGGGACCTAAACCCTTTAGAGTCCTTCATTGTTGGTTCGTGGATAATTATTTCAAGAAGCATTATGAAGATATTTGGAAGGATTTGAATGTGGAGGGGTAGGGTGCTTGTGTTCTCAAGGAAAAGTTGAAGGGGTTAAAGGTTTGAAGTTTGTAATTTGAAGCATTTTAGGATCTTGGAAATAGGCAAGGAAAAGTGGAAAAGGATTTGAATGAGTTAGAAAGATTACAAGACATTAGGGAGCTTGATGAATCTCAAAGAGGTAGAAACCTAGCTTTGCAAGAAGAGTTTTCGAGGGTGGCCATTTGTAGTGAATCGTTAGCAAGGCAAAAAGCTAGATCTAAGTGGATTCTTGAAGTTAACCACAATTCAAAATATTTCCATAATATTGCTAATTGGAGGAGGAAGAAAATTTTTGTTAAAAGGCTTGCATATTGGTAGAGAGTGGGTGGAGGAGCAGAGGAGGATTAAGGAGGAGATGAAAGATTATTTTGAAGCAAGATTCAAAGAAAGTCAAGGTGTGAGACAGAATTTGGATGGGATTGAGTTCAATAAGTTTTTATGTGAAGACAACTCTTGCTTAATTGCACTGTTTGGGGATGTGGAGGTTAGGGAAGCAATTTGGGAGTGTGGAAGTTCAAAGAGCCCAGGACCGGATGACTTTAACTTTAAGTTTCTTAAAACATATTGGAATCTTTTGAAGGAAAATGTCATGAGATTTCTTGTAGAATTCCATGAGCAAGGAGTTCTACCTAGAGAAAGTAATGCATCATTCACTTCTCTCATTCCAAAGGTGGAAGATCCACAATATTTGAGAAAATTTATGCCAATGTCCTTGGTTGGTTTCATGTACAAGATATTGGCTAAAATTGTTTCAAATAGATTGAAGAAGGTGCTAGGAGGAATTATAGATCAAAGGCAAAGCACTTTCTTGGGAGGGAGATACTTGTTACATAGTGCGCTTGTGGCAAATGAAGTTATGGTGGTAGCAAAAAGGAAGAAGTGTCTCATCTTCAAGGTGGATTTTGAAAAGGCATATGATTTGGTGAATTGAGATATCCTACTATATATGCTTCAAAGAATGGGGTTTCAAGATAAATGGATCAAAGGTTGTTTGGCTAGTAGCAAGGTGTCAATTTTGGTTAATGGGAGTCCCACAAATGAGTTTGTTGTGTCTAAGGGGTTGAGGCAAGGAGGACCATTAGCGCCTTTCTTTTTTACTGTTGTTGCAAAAGGCTTGTGTGGAATGATGAGAGAAGCATTTTGGAAGAACATTTTCTCTTGTTTTAAAGTAGAGGATGGAGAGGTTTAAATAAATCTAATTCAATATGCGGATGATACCATTTTTTTGGGAGAAACATCTTTTTTGAACGTGATCACAATTATAAGCATTTTGAGGTGCTTTGAGATTGTATTTGGGTTGAAAGTTAATTTCTTCAAGAGTAACTTTGAGGTTCTTTGAGATTGTTACATATACCTTTTGTGTATCTAGGTTTACCTATGGGTGCAAACCCTAGATTAGAATCAACTTGGAATCCGGTTGTTGAAAATTCTCTAAAAAGTTGGCTCTTTGGAAACATAAGTTGTTATTGTTTACAGGTGGAGTAACCCTTATCAATTTCTTCTTTTTCTCCTTGCCTTTGTTTTATCTATCTTTCTTTAAAAGGCCTAAGGTTATGGGAAAAAAGATTGTGAGTATTCAAAGAAACTTTTTATGGGGTGGGGAGGAAGGAACTCGAAAGATACCTTGGGTAAGTTGCAAAAAAAAATATATGTGAGCCAAAAAAGTGATTGAATTGGAGACTAGAAGGATTTGTGATCCTTGGGCAAATGGTGTGCAAGAAACCTTAATTGGTATGTGTTTGTATGATGTCTTTGAAAATTATTGGTGTGATTAAGGATTATGAAATCCTTGAGGGGGGACCTAACGGTCTCAATGCATGAGTGTATTTGTAGAAACTAGAATTCAACTCAAGTATTAATAAAGATTCATTGTGATGAATGTTAGGGTTTTATTTCACGTTAGATTCAACTTATAGGTCAAGTGTAACCTAATCATGATGTAATAATTAAACTATCAGCCATGTTGCCTCCCAAAGGAATAAAGGAGGGATTTCATGTAATTATTTAGCTAAGAACTAGGTTTTTGTATTTTTTTTTTTGTGATTATCACGAAATAAATGACATAAAATAAATTACAATAAAAATGAAATGATAATATAATAATTAGGTAAAGATAGAAATACTAGACTTGGATGGTGACATCGATTTTGATGAATGAATGTCTAGGTTCAAGCTTGGAATTCGCTCGATCCATTGTAACTTCACAATTCTCTACTCATCTCTCTTGCTCATCCCTAATTCACTAATGTATTCTACTCATCTCCCGCATGGTCATAGATACTAAACTACTTGCCCGATACCCAATCCCTTGGACATACCGACACAGGTAATCAACATTAATAGTGGAGAATTAGCGAGGCTTAACCAAGATTATTCTATTCCTAGAGATAATACCAATTAAGTACTTGTTTTATGTTCGGGTTTTAACAAGGCTCGCCAAAGTGTAAGTCAATTTTTGAATTCATCTATAAGATGACCAATCAAATAAAAACATTAAGTACGAAAACAAATAAAGAACTGAAGATGAAGTATTGAATTGGTAGAATTAAAGCGAAATAAGGTCCATTTTTTCCTTTCCTAGGTTGAAGGAATTGCACTCATTAAATAATACAATGAAACCTAGAGTGTCTAATGGAATACTGGAGGCATCTAGTAGGTGGATGTTTAAAATATAATTCTAAGAACTACTCAGGACTTCTACACCATTCCAATGAATGCCTAGCCTCTTATTCATAGAATTATAGTTGGGTTTAATTAAGGAGATAATCACAAGAAATTACAAAAAAAAATAATATCTACAATTAATTCAAGTAATTATCTTCTTCTTCAGCTAATTTATCTTTGAAAAATATCTTGCTCTTGATTTTCCTAGCTTTTATCTTCAATTTTCGCAATTTCTCCTTCCAGAAATTTCTGCTGATTTTGGGTCTTTGAAGCTCTTGCCAAAATGACATGTTTTTGTTGAAAAATTATGAAAAAAATTCATTAAAAAAAATAAAACATAAAATTATACATAAGACAAAGTAAAAACTTAATTTAAAGCTAATTTGATTCAAAACAAGGCCTAAAATTAATTAAAATGTCAAATAAACGTCATAAAATGCATATAAAAATCTAGTAACTTTGATGTTTAACAATGAATAAAAAGTTAACAAGAGCATGAGTCTAACAAATCAATTGGACTTAGTAAACTTTAGATACCTTAGCACAATGGAGTAAATTATTATAAGTGGACTTAGAATGATCCCAAAGTCCTTTGCTTGGAGAACATAAATTATGGTAAACCCCACATAATCTTGAGAGAATAAAGGCTTTCATAAAACTTAATAACATGTGGGATGAGACATGGATTCAATTCATGGAAATGTGTGAGAATGCCTTCGTCATTTGCTTGTTGTTTGTGATGTGTTTGAAATGGTTTAAGGTCTTAGTTAGAGGGAAAGAATGAGAAGTTCTCTTTTCCCTAATGGTGTGAGGATCGTGGTGGATACACTATACTTGTGAATGCACGAAAAATCATGGACTTCGGTTGTAGAGGAAACATGGAAATAGTAAAGTGGGAAGTTCTGCTTGTGTGTAAGTGTGAATGATGAGAGGCGGGATTGGAATAATCACCTAGTGTGGTGATTTTCGATCTTTGTGTTGAGGAGTCGAGGGCGATGCCTCAAGCTCATATTCTCTTCTCCAACCACCATGAAGTACCTATGATTGAAGAATCCCACATAGACAAATAAAGATAATCTGAGTGAGGAAGGTTGTTGAGGAGTTAGTCCACAAACATTGGGTGACCACACAAAGTGATACTTAAGGGATGGATCACAGGCTTGCTATTTCTTGAGGGTATGGCGCTGAGTTTGTGGTCACGCTCCCATAGTGTCGACTTGCAACCTCGACAAATGTGAGCCATAATCATGTTGATGAGAACCTTTTCATTGTACCATGACAATAGGTGTACTCCCAATAGTCATCCAACTTAAAATTGTGTAAGACCACTGAGTTCTAGAAGTTCTAGTGGCAGCGGGCTCATTATCTAATAAATTAAGAATTAGTTGGAAACGTGAATGGGATTGCGAGTAAGGCAGTGAGAGGACCACCTTATGGTGGTTAATATGTATGTTTGAGATCATAATGTCATTTGTTTGTGGTTTTAGAGGATTTGGGTACCTCACTCCACACTTTCATTGTTTTTCGTGAATGCTTAATGACTCGACGTCAACAACAAGAATTGGATGGAAAAGTTGTGATGAGCACTAAGAAGTTGGTGTACTGACTCAAGAAGAAGAAGGATTTGTTGAGGATGCCTTGAGAGTTTGAAGTGGGTAGATAAGGGTTGGGTTTTCTTTGAGTCATTGTTTGAGTCTCAGTCCTTTCTCGTGCGTAAAATGGTAGATTAGGTTTTAATTTTATGTTGTTGCCATTGTTTTTTTTATCTGACTCAGATGTATCAAGTGCCTTAATTTAGGAATGTAAACATGTATTATCATTATATAGTGTAGTTGTTTAACGAGGTATTATTGAAAATGTACAAATGAGTTTTAATATTTTGTAATGGCTTACTGGAAATTAGTATTTAACAAATTAAATTGTTTCTTATTGAAAGATATGATGTTTATGGGCACCTTATTTTACTTAAAATGGGTATTATTTCAATATGACTTATCGATTTTTTCTTAAGAAAAATCCCAAGCGATGACATGTTAAAACAAAGGCAATAAAGTTATTCATAATTTAGGAAAAGGATAATTGCACGACGTATTGTAGACAAAGGATCAAGCTGAATGTTTTGATGATGCCAAAGGGAAAGCTTGCCAAAGGGTTACATGTTTCTCAAAGCTTTATTCAAGACAAAGATATTCAAGATGGATGATCAAGACAGTTTCTAGAGTCTTAGAAAGAGTATATTAAAATAGGAAGGGAATTCCTATTGAAGTAGCAAAAGGTTTGGCCAAGAAATTTAAGTTAAAAAGTCTTTTTCAAGAGATTTACTCTCTAGTAATCGATTACCAGAGGATGTAATCGATTACCAGTGGCCAAAACTGATTTACAACAGCTATTAAAATTTGAATTCAAAATTTGCACTGTGTAATCGATTACACATATATGGTAATCGATTACCAGCAGTTATTGAACGTTTTAATTCAAATTTTAAAGCTTGTAATCGATTACACATATACTGTAATCGATTACCAGAGAAGATTTTCAGAAAAATATTCTCAACAGTCACATGTTTTTACTTGTTTCTTGAATGGTCATCAAAGGCTTATATATATGTGACTTGAGACACGAATTTGCTAAGAGTTTTTCAGAACAAAAAGGTCTTATCCTCTTAAAAAGCAAAATCATTTTATCTTCTTAAAAATTCCTTGGCCAAAACACTTGTGATTCAATAAGGAATTATTTGAGTGCTCAAATTGTTCAATCTATCTCTTTCAAGAGAGATTACTTCTTTTCTTCTTCTTTATTCTGAAAAAGGATTAAGAGACCGAGGGTCTCTTGTTGTAAAGAAATCTGAACACAAAGGAAGGGTTGTCCTTGTGTGGTTCAGATCTTGTAATAGGCTTTTACAAGATAGTGGAACTCTCAAGCAGGTTGCTTGGGGACTGGACGTAGGCACAAAGGTGTGACCGAACCAGTATAAATCTGAGTTTGCAATCTCTCTTCCCTTAAACTCCTTTATTTATTATTGTTTTATATTCATATTCAAATTGCTCTATTTGAATCAATATTTAAGAAGTTCATTTTTAAGGGAATTTATAACTTGAATAGAAAGTGAAATAAAATTTTAATAAGGGAAATAGTTTGTGATATCTTAATTCAAACCCCCCTTCTTAAGATATCTGAGGCCACTTGTCCAATAAGTGGTATCAGAGCTTCATTCTTGTATAAAGTTTAGAAGCTTCAAGAATTATGGCCTCATCAAACTACTTGTTTCTCGAGGGAAATTCTATAAATAGACCTCCCATCTTTAATGGTGTGGGTTACCACTACTGGAAAACCCGCATGCAAATCTTTATAGAGGCAATAGATTTAAATATTTGGGAAGCCATAGAACAAGGACCTTATGTTCCCTCTATAGTGGTCGGAAGTGCAACAATAGAAAAACCTAGAGCAGATTGGACTGAGGAAGAAAGAAGATTAGTACAATATAATTTAAAGGCCAAAAATATTATTACATCTGCCCTAGGAATAGATGAATACTTTAAGGTTTTAAATTGTTAAAGTGCTAAGGATATGTGGGATACACTACAAGTAACACATGAAGGCACAACAGATGTTAAAAGATCTAGGATAAACACATTAACTCGTGAATATGAACTGTTTAGGATGAATGTAAATGAAAGTATACAAGGCATGCAAAAGAGGTTCACACACATAGTTAATCATCTTGCATATCTAGGAAAAACTTTTCAAAATGAAGATCTAGTAAATAAAGTTTTAAGATGTCTTAATAGAGAATGGCAACCAAAGGTAACAGCCATCACAGAATCTCAAGATTTGTCTAGTATGTATCTTGCTACATTATTTGGAAAATTGCAGGAGCATGAAATGGAATTATTGAGATTAAATCAACATGAAGAAACTGATAAGAAGAAGAAGGGAATCGCTCTTAAAGCCTCATCTGCTATCCAAGAAGACATTGATAAAGAAGATTCAATTGACTTGGATAATGATGAAGATATTAGTCTTTTTGTAAAAAGATTCAACAAGTTCCTGAGAGTCAGAGGAAATCAAAAGCGACCCAATTTTAAATCTAAAAGAAAGACAAAAACTTCATCCTCTACTCTAAAATGCTTTGAGTGCAATCAACCTGGACATCTGAGGGTTGATTGTCCCATCTTCAAGAAAAAGATGGAGAAGTCTGAAAAGAAAAATATTAATGAAAAGAAATTGAAGAAAGCATACATTACATGGGATGAAAATGATATGGAATCTTCTGAAGATTCAGAAAATGAAGAGATAAACCTCTGCCTTATGGCTAAAAGTTATGAAAGTGATGGAGAGGTAACATCTTCAAACAACTTATCTATTTCTTTTGATGAATTGCAAGATGCATTTGCTGATCTGCATAAAGAGTCAATTAAACTTGCTAAGTTAGTTTCATCTTCTAAGAAAACAATTTCAAATTTAGAAAATGAAATTTGAAAATTAAACAAAGAATTAGATCATCTTAGAAATGAAGTCTCAATTTCTAAACCAAATGAAAAAGTTCATATCTCTACTATTTCTGACATGAAAATGTCAGATTCTTGTAGTTGTTGTGAAAATTATGAAAAAGAAATTAAAGAGTTGAAAAACTCACTTGCAAAATTTTCTTATAGTAAAAATAATTTAGATGTCATATTAGGAAAACAAAGACATGCCTCCAATAAGGCTGGACTAGGATATAAATCTGAAAAACAACAAAAATTTCATAAAAACTTCTCTACTTCCACACAAAAATATAATTCTAGTTCTATCACATGTTTTTACTGTGGAAGAAAACGGCATGGCACATCTACATGCTATTTTAGAAGAAATTGTAACAATATTAAAATGATTTGGGTCCCAAAAGGATCTGTTATTCATACTAACACACAAGGACCCAATTAAGTTTGGGTACCTAAGTTACAACCTTGATTTTGTAGGAACCCTTGAGGAAAAAGTGGTACATAGATAGCGGATGCTCAAAACATATGACGGGAGACGAATCAAAATTCACACATATCTCTCCCAAGAAAAGCGGACATGTAACTTATGGTGACAATAACAAAGGTAGAGTTCCTGGAGTTGGAAAAATAGGTACAAATTCTTCAACCTCCATTGAAAATGTTCTACTTGTTGAAGGTCTTAAACATAGTCTGCTTAGTGTGAGTCAATTATGTGACAAAGGCTATCTGGTATCATTTGATTCTCAAAAGTGTGTCATTGAACATAAACATGATACGAATATAAAGCATATAGGGTTTTGAGTCAACAATGTTTACATGATAGAGTTAAGTCAAAAACTAGATAATAATCAATGTTTTCTTAGTAAAGATGATGATCCATGGTTGTGGCATAAACGGATTGCACATATAAACATGGAACATTTAAATAGATTAATATCAAAAGATTTAGTTGTTGGTTTGCCAAAACTAAGATTTGAAAAAGATAGGCTATGTGATGCATGTCAAAAGGGAAAACAAACTAGAATTTCTTTCAAATCTAAAAACATTGTTTCAACTACTCAACCCTTACAATTACTACATATGGATTTGTTTGGTCCTTCCAGAATCATGAGTTTTGGAGGAAGTTACTATGCTCTTGTTATAGTTGATGATTATTCTAGATACACATGGACTCTTTTTATCACTCATAAGAATGATGCATTTCAAGCATTTAGAAAACTTGCAAAAATCATTCAAAATAAGAAAAATCTCAAGATTATATCTATTAGGAGTGATCATGGGGGTGAGTTTGAAAATAAAGAATTTGAGTTATTTTGTGATAAGCATGGGATTGAGCATAACTTTTCTGCACCAAGAACCCCTCAACAAAATGGTGTTGTTGAAAGGAAAAATAGATCTTTGGAAGAGATTGCTAGAACTTTATTAAATGATACTCCTCTTCCAAAATACTTTTGGGCTGAAGCCGTTAATACTGCATGTTGCATTTTAAATAGGGCTTTAATAAGACCCATTCTAAAGAAAACTCCATATGAATTGTTCAATGGCAGAAAACCAAACATCTCACATCTTCATATCTTTGGTTGTAAATGTTTTGTATTGAATAATGGAAAAGATAACTTAGGAAAATTTGATGCTAAGTCAGATGAAAGTATTTTTCTTGGATATTCTCTGCATAGTAAAGCTTATAGAATATATAATAAAAGAACAATGACAATTGAAGAGTCTATACATGTTTCCTTTAATGAGTCTAATGCCATTCTTCCAAGGAAGGATCTTTTAGATGATATTTCAGATTCCTTAGAAGATACACATATTCATGGAAATGATTCTAAAGAAAAAGATGAAGGAAGCAATGAGGATTCTCAAGATAATGGAGTTAGAGCAAATAATGAACTTCCAAGAGAATGGAAAGCCTCAAGAGATCATCCCCTCGACAACATTATTGGTTATATCTCAAAAGGGGTAACAACTAGACATTCTCTTAAAGATTTATGCAATAATATGGATTTTATATCTATGATTGAACCTAAAAATATAAATGAAGCCATAGTAGATGATAACTGGATCATTGCCATGCAAGAAGAATTAAATCAATTTGAAAGAAACAATGTGTGGAAACTAGTAGAAAAACCTGAAAATTATCCTGTCATAGGAACAAAATGGGTTTTTAGAAATAAATTAGATGAACATGGCATAATTATTAGAAATAAGGCTAGGTTAGTAGCAAAAGGGTATAATCAAGAAGAGGGAATAGACTATGAAGAAACATATGCTCCAGTTGCAAGATTAGAAGCCATTAGAATGCTCTTAGCATATGCATCCATAATGAATTTTAAGCTTTATCAAATGGATGTTAAAAGTGCTTTTCTAAATGGCATAATTCAAGAAGAAGTATATGTTGAACAACCCCCAGGTTTTGAAATCCTGGATAAACCAAATCATGTTTATAAATTGCAAAAGGCTCTTTATGGTTTGAAACAAGCCCCTAAGGCATGGTATGAACGTTTAAGCAATTTTCTCCTAGAAAAAGAATTTTCTAGAGGAAAAGTGGATACCACATTGTTCATAAAGAGAAAGCATAATGATATTTTGTTGGTTCAAATATATGTTGATGATATAATTTTTGGATCTACTAATGATTAATTGTGCAAGGAGTTTTCCCTTGATATGCAAAGTGAATTTGAAATGTCAATGATGGGAGAACTAAAGTACTTCCTGGGATTACAAATCAAGCAAACTCAAGAAGGTATATTCATCAATCAAGCCAAGTACTGCAAGGAATTGATCAAAAGATTTGGTATGGAAAGTGCAAAACACATGGCTACACCAATGAGCACTAGCTGTTACTTAGATAAAGATGAATTTGGTCAATCTATAGACATGAAACAGTATCGAGGTATGATCGGATCTCTTCTCTATTTATCTGCTAGTAGACCTGATATTATGTTTAGTGTATGCATGTGTGCTAGGTTTCAATCCAACCCCAAACAATCACATTTAAGTGCAGTAAAGAGAATCATGAGATATCTATTAGGTACAATCAATTTAGGATTATGGTATCCTAAGAACTCAACATGTAACTTAATAGGATATTCTGATTCTGACTTTGCCGGATCCAAAACTGATAGAAAAAGCACAAGTGGAACTTGTCAATTCATTGGATCTGCTCTTGTCTCATGGCATAGTAAGAAACAAAATAGTGTTGCTTTATCCACTGCTGAAGCGGAATATATTTCTGCTGGCAGTTGTTATGCACAAATTTTATGGATGAAGCAACAATTATCTGACTATGGTATCCTTCTTGATCGAATACCTATTAGGTGTGATAACACTAGTGCCATAAATCTATCCAAAAATCCTGTACAACATTCTAGAACGAAACATATAGAAATCAGGCACCATTTTCTAAGAGACCATGTTCTAAAGGGAGATTGTTTGCTAGAGTTTGTTGATACAAAGAATCAGCTTGCTGATATCTTTACAAAACCTCTCCCAAAGGATATATTCTTTTCAATAAGAAGAGAATTAGGACTTTTAGACCTTAGTAATTTGGATAGGTAAAGTTTATGATTGATTGACTGTGTTTTGATTAAGTATGATGCTTGTTTCTGGTTAATTTAGTTTACTTTTCTTGTTAGTATAATTAACTCTTAAGATAGTATAAGTCTTTAGACTTAAAAATAAGTTTTCCTTTAGGAAAAGGCTATTGTTTTTTTCTAGTAATCAATTACATGAATACTGTAATCGATTACACTAGAACAGATGGCCTGTAATCGATTACAGTATACTTGTAATCGATTACCAGTAGGCTGCCTCCACCTGTAATCGATTACCATTACTTGTAATCGATTACAATGCGTCCTGGTCTATAAATATCACATTTTTCAGAAACCCCTGCGCAGCCTCTTCCCCCTTGCGACGTTCCTCCATTCCCAAACCTTCAAACCTTCCTATCTTACTCATTTCTTCATCAAATCGACTCCCATAACTTGCAATCTTCTTCTTTTTCAATTTCCTTTTGATTTCACCGATTGAAATCTGCAAAAACTCCATCATATGGCAGAATCATCAAAGAAACGTAAGGGTTCCTCCGCCTCCGCTTCGGCTTCAAGAGCTCATCGTTCCGGAGCCAACAGTGCATCCACAGCACCAATTCCACCTTCCTTATCCTCTTCCACATTGTTCTCTTCCGAAGAACAGCAGAAACGGTACTCAAATCTTTTTTCATCTCGTTCCATCATCGACCCTAAGTTCATTGATATGGAATTCTTCTCTGCTGAAACTTTTGATTGCATTCAAGCATTTCAGAACTTAGGTCTCATACCTTTCATGTCATTACAATTGCCTGTTTATCCTGAATTGGTTAAAGCCTTTTATTGTAATCTTGAAATTCAGAAAAGTACTTTGATTTCTGAGGTTTTTGGGATAAAAATGGTCATTGACCAATCCCTTTTCCATGACTTAACCCAGTTGTCCAGTGACGGTGTACCATTTGAAGGTACATTGAATGACGATTGGAAATTTGATTTCTCTGCACATGATGCCCGCCAGTTGGTCTGCACCAACCATGCGGATATGACCGGACGCCTTCTTGCCGGTTCATTAGCTTTTGAAAGCCGCATCCTTCATTATCTAATTGTGCGTATTTTGCTTCCACGATCTTCCAACCTTGCCCAGGTTTCTGAGGAAGATCTTGTTATCATGTGGGCCTTTCATACCGGGCGTCAACTTGACTGGGCACACTTAATCAGATATCGCATGCATAAGGCATTGCGATTAAATGCTCCCTTGCCATATCCACACCTTGTCACTCTCTTTTTTCGCCATTTTCAAATTCCTCTTGATTCTAAACCTTACGTTCCAATCAAGAGATCCTTTTTAATTGGTGCTGCTGTGATTGCTTCTTTTGGTTACCGCAAAGAGCATGATGGCTCTTGGGTCAAAAAGGGTGCTCAACCTACTGATGATGAAGGCAATCTACCAGTTGAAGATAATTCCTCTCTTCTTCGAAAGCTTTTGGACAAGTTTGATGGTCTTCAGAGCTTTGTTGGTGACAAGTTTGATGCTATGGAATTGCAAGTCGACATGCAGTTCGATGCCATGGAATCAAGGATCACCAAAGTCGAAGAAGATGTCTCCTTCATCCGTACTTGCTTTGATCCACCACCACCGCCTCCATCATCCTCTTAGCTTATATGTTATTATTATGACTAAGTATTATTAGTGATTAAGTATTATTAGTACTTTGTTTTATCGCCGTGTATTTGGCTTTTTGTTGCTCTAGTTATCGTAATCTTGCACTATTATTATATTTCTAGACTTTGCTTTGGTTGATTATGACAATGTATGGATTTATTTTGGTTTAAGGTTTGGCTCTGTTTAGCTATTGATTGTCTTGCTTAGTTCTTTTTGATGTTGCCAAAGGGGGAGAGAACTTGGGTTAGAAATCAATTAAAATCATTAAAGTTAGGCATACATGCCAAAAGATAGGGGGAGTAAGGGCTGTGTGAACGGGCTATCATCTTGTATATAGCTTGTCTTGATTTCAGGATTGTCATCATCAAAAAGGGGGAGATTGTAGACAAAGGATCAAGCTGAATGTTTTGATGATGCCAAAGGGAAAGCTTGCCAAAGGGTTACATGTTTCTTAAAGCTTTATTCAAGACAAAGATATTCAAGATGGATGATCAAGATAGTTTCTAGAGTCTTAGAAAGTGTATATTAAAATAGGAAGGGAATTCCTATTGAAGTAGCAAAAGGTTTGGCCAAGAAATTTAAGTTAAAAAGTCCTTTTCAAGAGATTTACTCTCTAGTAATCGATTACCAGAGGATGTAATCGATTACCAGTGGCCAAAACTGATTTACAACAGCTATTAAAATTTGAATTCAAAATTTGCACTGTGTAATCGATTACACATATATGGTAGTCGATTACCAGCAGTTACTGAACGTTTTAATTCAAATTTTAAAGCTTGTAATCGATTACACATATACTATAATCGATTACCAGAGAAGATTTTCAGAAAAATATTCTCAACAGTCACATGTTTTTACTTGTTTCTTGAATGGCCATCAAAGGCTTATATATATGTGACTTGAGACACGAATTTGCTAAGAGTTTTTCAGAACAAAAAGGTCTTATCCTCTTAAAAAGCAAAATCATTTTATCTTCTTAAAAATTCCATGGCCAAAACACTTGTGATTCAATAAGGAATTATTTGAGTGCTCAAATTGTTCAATCTATCTCTTTCAAGAGAGATTACTTCTTTTCTTCTTCTTTATTCTGAAAAAGGATTAAGAGACCGAGGGTCTCTTGTTGTAAAGAAATCTGAACAAAAAGGAAGGGTTGCCCTTGTGTGGTTCAGATCTTGTAATAGGCTTTTACAAGATAGTGGAACTCTCAAGCGGGTTGCTTGGGGACTGGACGTAGGCACAAGGGTGTGGCCGAACCAGTATAAATCTGAGTTTGCAATCTCTCTTCCCTTAAACTCCTTTATTTATTATTGTTTTATATTCATATTCAAATTGCTCTATTTGAATCAATATTTAAGAAGTTCATTTTTAAGGGAATTTATAACTTGAATAGAAAGTGAAATAAAATTTTAATAAGGGAAATATTTTGTGATATCTTAATTCAACCCCCCCTTCTTAAGATATCTGAGGCCACTTGTCCAACACGTATCTTAATTAATTTTTTATTCCATAATTTCAAAAATGAATTTAGAAAAATCATAATAATAACTAGGGATGTTACACAAGGTTAGTAGCCTTGCCCAATTTCTTGTTTTTCTTTTATTCCCCATTAACAACATCTAACCCCAACACCAATTCTCGGCCAAAGTCAATTTCCAATTCTATATTGTTGACCACCTTTTGAATTACGGTGGTGCCTCCTTCTCCACCTTTAATTTCTTTTACTCCCACATTCTCTCTACTGCTCTAATGTAGCTCCATGTAGAGCTTATAGGCCTTGGATCTTCTTCATCAATGAATTCCTTTGCTTCTTTAAGATCAATGGCACCAGAATGAAGAAGGAGGAAAGGTGATTGGAGATGCCACTTCAAGGAGAAGATGAGTCAAGAACAAGCTCACCACCATAGGAAGCCATGGATAAGAGCATGAAGGTAGGAGAAGATAAGTGGGGGGAGAGGGGGAAAGGGGGAGAGGGGAACAAAATTTTGAGAGAGAGAAAAGGAAGAATGAGGTCTGAACTTTGAAGTATAATTTCTCAAATGATCAAAGTTGCAAAATGCACACACAAGGCCTCTATTTATAGCCTAAGTGTCACACAAATTTCACTTGAATTTGAATTTGAATTTGTGGAGCCAAAATTTCACTAATTATGATTAGTGAATTTCAGCTATGGTTCAGCCCACTAATCCAAGATCAAATATAAGATTTTTCATTAAGTATGCTTAGGTGTCATGAGGCATGTAAAACACGAAAGACATGCACAAAGTGTGACTATATGATGTGGCAATGAGGTGTAGCAAGCAAATGCTCACCTCCCCCTTAGGCTGGTTCAAAATTTAATTGGATTAGGCTTCTCCCAATTCAATTAAATTTCTCTCCCAACACACATCAAATAGTGCACTTAATGCGTGTGAAATTACAAAACTACCCCTAATACAAAAACTAGTCTAGGTGCCCTAAAATACAAGGGCTGAAAAAATTTGACATGACTAAGGTACCCTAAACTTGTGGGGTACTGATGTGTCATTATTTTCTCCTATTTCTTAACCCTTTTTGCCACCATTATAACTACTGATTAGCCTTAATTGTCAAATTAATTATGCAGTTTTATCATTTGGGCCTACTTGACTAATTTTGTGTTTTTAATTTAATTTCAGGAGCATTATATGCAATTGGGCTTGAATCTGGAATTGGGCTTGGACTTGAAGAGAGCAGACAATTTTATTTTATCAAATCTTATCTTATCCAGATTTTATTTTATTTCATCCAATCTAATCTTATCTTATCTAGATTTTATTTCGTCCAAATTTTATTTCATCCAATCTTATCTTATCTTGTCCAGATTTTATTTTATTTATGGGATTGGACTTAAAATAGATTTGCAAGTTTTGGGGCTGAGGACCTATATAACAGCACCAAGGTTTTAGTTTAGGAGTTTTTCGTTTTTGGAGAGGAGAATAATTTTAGAGTTTTACAATTCCAGTTTTTACTGTTCATGCACACCGTTCATGTAGAATAAAATTTGTTTTCTGTAATTTCATTTCTGCTTCAATCTACAATTTTGTTTTCTACTGATTAGTGGAAGGCTAAGTGTCCAGCGTTGTTTTCTCTTGAGGATCAAGCACAACTTTCTTTGAGGTTTTGTTATTACTATTGAATTCTGATAAGTTTTTCCTCTTCACCAATTACTCTGTATTTGTTGCTATTAATCCATGCATGCTTAGTGCTTGATTAATTGTCTCTGCGCTTAATTTACGTTCATGCTTAATGATCAGTTTCGTTCATGATTAATTGGTGTATGTGTTGCTTAATCACATAATGACAGCCTTATGTTAATTTTCGCTTAGTAATTTAATTTAGGGTTGGATTAAGTGGTTGAACTGGTTAGGGATAAATCCTCGTACCTAGGATAAGAGACTTCCTTGTGAATCAAGGGGAAACAACATGTTTTAATTCTGTTATTTTCTAATTCAAATTTGTTTGCTGTTTAATTTACGAAAACAAACAACCCCCCAATTCTTTACTATTTTATTACTATCTGTTATGAACGTTTGGTTGACCATTGCTCGTTGGGAGACGACCTAGGATCACTTCCTAGATACTGCATTTTTAATGTTTATTTGATTTGGGTACGACCTTGATCAAATTTGGCGCCATTGTCGGGGAGCAGTGGGCCAAAGGTTCATAATAGTGTTTTTTTTGTGTGCAACTCTATCGTTTAGGTTGTGAGTGGGTGTTGTTTTGTTTTGAGTAGCGTTCTGTTTTGCATTTCAGTCGTGTTCCATGTTTAGCGACTGATTCAGTTGGTGTTTTGCTGTGAACAATGTTTAGCGACTGTCATACCCTAATTTCATCCGGGGATCATCTGTTTGTTGGGATGCGACCCTCGCTTGACCACTTCAAGGTACTTGACGCCCATCGTTAGGCAATCCGTGAAGTTCCGCGACATGTCGGGAGTTGAAAGGAAGTGTTAATGTTCCGTAAGAAGGGAAAAAGAATCCGTAAGGTTTCGTGACATTACGGAAAGAAAACAAGTATCGTTATGTAATTCGTAAAGTTCCGTAACGTTACGGAAAAAGAATCAGCAAAAAAGGGGCAGAGGGGGTGTATTTAGTAAACATGGGTGTACAAATAGCAATCAGGGATGATTGGGCCTTCCAGGATCTTTCAACAGAAGGCGGTGCCTTCTGGTGGAAGCAACCCAGCTCGCCTGGGCGAGTTGGGCGGCAACCACCTCCCTCTTTTCCCCTATAAATAGGGGGAGGAGGGCAGAACAAAAATGTTCAACCCTCTTGGTATCTGAGAATCACTTAAAATTAGTGAGAAAAATTGTTTCCGTGAAGAAAATCCAAGCCGAGGCGCTTCCGTAATGCTTCTGAGATGTTTCCGTTGGCGATTTCACGAAGATTTTCCACCGTTCTTCATCGTTCTCCGTTCGTTCTTCGGTCTTCAACCGGTAAGTTCTGAAATCGAACCTTTCAATTCATTCCATGTACCCATAGTGGTCCCCACTTGTTTCGCGTGCTTTTATTTTTATTTCATTTACTTTCCGTACCCCTTTTGACGTGCTTTAGTCATTTATTTAAGTCATTTTCTCGCCTAATCAAAAATAAAATAAATTTCCACCGATTATTTGAATTGTGACATCTTTTAATTTCTGTTAGAATAAAATCCGACCAATCTTTCACGCCGTAACCACGTTTAAAACCAAAAAAGAGGCAAAATAATAATATAATAATCAAAAAATATCATTTAATAAAATAATAAAAAAAAATCAATCGGACATTTTTCTTTGGGATTTTCTTTCTTAATCGAATTGACTAATAACCAAAGTGATATTAAGGCTAAAATCAATTCATAAATCAAGTTTTTGTCATCACCTAAAAACCATTTTTTAAGGTCCAACGCCTTGAAATGGTCTTTTCCGCTTTTATTGGTTAAACACGGATTTTTAAAGCCTAAAATCAACACGTAGCTTTGTCACCTCTTTCAAAAAACCAAGAGATCATTAATGGTCCAATGCCTTAATGTTTACTCTCCTTTCAAAAGAATCGAAAGATCGTTTAATGGTCCAACGCCTTAAACGACCTTTCATTCAATCAAAATATATATCTTGCAAAAAAGGATAAAAACAATTTAACCAACGTTTATTTCTCAAAGAACTACGTAGGTTTGATTTCCTTATCACAATTGAGGAATACGTAGGAGCAAGGGAAACACCCTTGTCGACCACAAAAAGATAAAATATATAAAAGGCACAAAAAGACATAAGAACGTAAAAAAGGGAAAATAAAACAAATTGAAGTCATGTTTGCACACTTGATTAAAAGGCTGTCGTCCCTTGTGACGGACGCGTGGGGTGCTAATACATTCCCCGTGCGTAAATACAACTCCCGAACCTTTCACTTAAAGTGCATAGACCACGTCTTTTTCCGGTTTTTCCGATGTTTTCCTCAAATAAACGTTGGTGGCGACTCCGTGCATTTTCCTTTCATGGAAGACGCACCCGTGAGTCGCGCGTCGCCCTCCCTCCGAAGGGTAGGTTGTGACAGCGACTGAACTACCGACTAATATTGCAATTTAATTGACGATTTTTGTTTTGATAGTTAGAGTTGTTATTTTTGGCTGATTTTTTGTGTGGTAGTTTCTTTTAGTCCATATTTTGTGTGAAAAATACCAGAAGCACTTGGTGTGGCTGAATTTGAGAGAGGCAAAAATTTTGGGGACTTGTGTTTAGCAAAACTTAAAACAACCATAACTTTATCTCCGGTTATCAGAATGACGATTATTATATATGCATTTGGGGTAGAAGAAAATTTCTTATGCCGTGGAAACTGACCTGTGTTCCACCTGCAGTCCGTTGCCATTTTAAACTTGAAAAATTAGTCGTTTACTAAGTTTTTTTTTTGTTTTTTTAGTATTATTGTCTTATTTTTCTAAACTTTCCTTAGCCAGTTTTCATAGTTAGAATTTGAATTTTTGTCTGAAAATTTTTGTGCTATCTTTTAATGATTTTAGGGTGTTCCTCACAAAATTTCAACTCATTTGGATATCGTTTGAGTATAGCTGTAGTTTTACCCCCTTGTTAGGTGCTTGTTGAGAAACACATTATTTGCTACATATAGTGCATGACTAGGGGCAATCCAGATGATTTCCAACCCTTTGATCTTGAAATAGATAGAACCTTTCATAGATTAGTTAGGCATAGTGTGCATCCTGGTCATTTTGTGCATTTTGAGCATCCTGATCATTTTGAGTATTATGTTGCTGGTGATTCTGAATATTCTAATTTTGAGCATTCAACTATTAATTTTCATACTGAGAACATGGCTCAACCTCCACCACATGAGAGGACTCTTAGGGAGATGGCTGCACCTGATTTCACTTATGAAAGCTTGTGCATTCAATATCCTGATGAGCGTGTTCCATATGTTCTCAAGACTGGACTAATACATTTGCTGCCCAAGTTTCATGGTCTTGCAGGTGAAGATCCTTATAAGAATCTTAAGGAGTTCCATATTGTTTGTTCCACCATGAAGCCCCCTGATGTCCAGGAAGATCATATCTTTTTAAAGGCTTTTCCTCATTCTCTAGAGGGAGTGGCAAAAGATTGGTTGTACTACCTTGCTCCCAGGTCCATTTTTAGCTGGGATGACCTTAAGATGGTGTTCTTGGAGAAATTCTTCCCTGCATCTAGGACCACTGTCTTCAGAAAAGACATTTCTGGCATCAAGCAACTTAGTGGAGAGACCTTGTACGAGTACTGGGAAAGATTTAAGAAATTGTGTGCAAGTTGTCCTCACCACCAGATTTCTGAGCAACTCCTTTTGCAGTATTTCTATGAGGGACTTAGCTACATGGAGAGGAGTATGATTGATGCTGCCAATGGTGGAGCTCTCGGTGATACGACCCCTGCTGAGGCTAAGAATTTGATTGAGAAGATGGTTTCTAACTCCCAACAATTCAGTGCAAGAAACGATGCTATTGTCCTTAGAGGAGTCCATGAGGTGGCCATGGATTCATCTTCATCTGTTGAAAATAAAAAGCTTGAGGGAAAACTTGATGCCTTGTTCAACCTAGTAACTCAGCTTGCCATGAATCAGAAATCTGCACCTGTTGCAAGAGTCTGTAGTCTATGTTCTTCTGCAGATCACCATACAGATCTATGTCCTTCTTTGTAGCAATCTGGAGTCAATGAGCAACCTGAAGCTTATGTTGCAAACATTTATAATAGACCTCCTCAGCAGCAAAACCAACAACAACAGAATAATTATGACCTTTCAAGCAATAGATACAATTTAGGTTGGAGGAATCATCCAAATCTGAGATGGACAAGTCCTCCACAACAACATCAGTCTGTCCCTCCTTTCCAGAATGCTGCTGGTCCAAGCAAGCCTTATGTTCCTCCTCCAATGCAGCAACAACAAAGACAACAAGCAGCTGAGGCCCCTTCTCAACCTTCCTTAGAGAAGTTAGTAAGGCAAATGACCATCCAGAATATGCAATTTCAGCAAGAGACAAGAGCCTCCATTCAGAGTCTGACAAATCAGATAGGGCAAATGGCTACTCAGTTGAACCAAGCTCAGTCCCAAAATTCTGACAAATTGCCTTCACAAACTGTGCATAATCCAAAAAATGTGAGTGCCATCACCTTGAGGTCTAGCAACCAAATTCAAGTGCCTCCACCAGTAGCAGCACCTGCACCTGAACCTGTCAAGCTTCATTCTACACCTGAAAAAGAGGATGAGATAGTTGCACAAAAGAGAAAGCTTTCTAACAAAAATTTTCATGCAAGTGGACCTTCTTCTAGTAATTCTGACTTACCGCAGCCTTCTATCCCTCTTCCATTCCCACCTAGAGAAATTTCAAACAAAAAATGGAAGAAGCGGAAAAGGAGATAGAGGTAGAACAAGGTATAGTCTGGATAGAGTTCTTAGTAGATGCATTGAAACTAACCTTGTGCTGAATTTTGAAAAATGTCACTTCATGGTAGAACAAGGTATAGTTTTAGGGCATATCATTTCCAGTAGGGGCATAGAGGTAGACCCTGCAAAAATAGCTGTTATTTCACAATTGCCTTACCCCTCTTGCGTGTGAGAGGTTCGTTCTTTTCTTGGTCATGCTGGGTTTTATAGGCGCTTTATCAAGGATTTTAGCAAAGTGGCCCTTCCACTATCCAATCTGCTACAAAAGGAGGTGGAGTTTGACTCTGATGACCAGTGCAAAGAGGCTTTTGATTGCCTCAAGCGTGCGGTGACTACCACCCCTATCATTCAGGCACCTGATTGGACAGCCCCATTTGAGTTAATGTGTGATGCATCCAATTATGCATTAGGGGCTGTCCTTGCTCAAAAGATTGATAAGCTGCCTCGGGTGATCTACTACGCTTCCAGAACCTTGGATGCTGCTCAAGCAAATTACACTACCACAGAGAAGGAGCTATTAGCGATTGTTTTTGCTCTTGAAAAATTTCATTCATATTTGCTTTGTACTCGTGTTATTGATTATACTGACCATGCAGCTCTGAAGTACATGTTGAAGAAGGCTGAATCAAAGCCTAGATTGATCAGGTGGATGCTTTGGCTCCAAGAGTTTGATTTGGATATCCGTGATCGGAGCGGTGCACAGAACCTCGTGGCTGACCATCTGAGTAGGATTGAGCGTGTGTCTGAGGACTCACCCATTCGAGATGATTTTCGAAATGACCATTTGTACATTCTGTATATTATTTATGATACCTTCCCCACTCCCTAGTTTGCTAATATTGTGAATTATTTGGTTGCTTTTGTTTTTCCTCCCTTAGCATCTAAAGCTCAAAATGATAAAATTAAGAGCGATGTTAAGCATTATATTTGGGATGACCCCTATTTGTGGAAGTTGTGCAGTGACCAGGTTATTAGGAGATGCATTCCAAACCATGAGATTGACTCAGTCCTGCAATTCTATCATTCTTCCACACTAGGTGGCCATCTTGGCATACAAAGGACAGCTAGCAAGGTGCTTGACTGCGGCTTCTATTGGCCCACCATCTTCAAGGATGCATGGAGAATTTGTAGCACTTGTGAGCCTTGTCAGAGAGGAGGCAGCTCACTTTCAAGGAGACAACAAATGCCTCAACAACCCATGTTATTCTGTGAGGTGTTTGATGTCTGGGGTATAGATTTTATAGGGCCTTTCCCTATCTCTTTTGGTTTTGTTTATATTCTCGTTTTTGTTGATTATGTTTCAAAATGGGTGGAAGCCAAACCCACCAGAACTAATGATGCTAAGGTTGTAGTGGATTTTGTTAGATCTAATCTGTTTTGCAGGTTTGGAGTCCCTAGAGCCATCGTTAGTGACAAGGCACCCATTTTTGTAGCAGATCCATGTATGCCTTGCTCAAAAAGTATGGGGTCGTGCACAGAATTTCCACACCTTACCACCCTCAAACTAATGGGCAGACTGAGATTTCAAACAGGGATATAAAAAGGATCTTAGAGAAAATTGTGCAGTCGAACAGAAAGGATTGGAGCACCAGGCTGGATGATGCTCTTTGGGCGCATAGGACTGCCTACAAAGCACCCATAGGAATGTTGCCTTATCGGGTTGTCTTTGGCAAGGCATGCCATCTTCCTGTAGAGATAGAGCACATAGCCTACTGGGCTGTAAAGACCTGCAACTTCTCTATTGATTAGGCTGGAGAGGAAAGGAATTTGCAACTAAGTGAGCTAGATGAGATCCGTTTAGAAGCGTATGAGAATTTCAAATTCTACAATGAGAAGACCAAGAAATTCCATGACAGCTTGATAGCTAAGAAGGACTTCATGGTTGGACAAAAAGTTTTATTGTATAACTCTAGGCTCGGACTCATGAGTGGTAAGTTGAGGTCAAAGTGGATTGGTCCTTTTGTGGTGACTAATGTTTTTCCTTATGGTACAGTTGAGATCAAAAGTGAATCCACAGATAAAAGCTTCAAGGTCAATGGACACCGGCTGAAACCATTCCTCACAAATCCCTCCTTAGTGGATGTAGTGATGGAGGGGACCTCCTTACTTCACCCTACTTCTCTTCCACCATGACTTAGGGAGTTTTCTTTTTTTTTCTGTCTCCTTCTTTACTTGTATTGCACTTGTCCAATTTTATTGATTGTTTTGATTGTTCTTGATCTTGTGATTGTGCTACATTAAGGACAATGTGTTGTTTAAGTGTGGGGGGGGGGGGAGATTGTTCTTTAATTTTGTTGATTTTGTTGGGTATTCTAGATTAATTTTGTTGGGTTTTCTAGTTTAATTTTTTTAGGTTTTCTAGGTTAATTTTGTTATTTTGATTTTATGTTTTATGTACAACATTGCATGTTTCTCTTTGAATTATAGGTTATGTACAGGTAATGGGTAATTGTTTTTGAAATAGGAGTTTCTTGGCATTTTGTGAATTGAAATCCTTGTTTTTCTCTACATGTAAAGTTAGTTTTGAAAGTTCGAATTGGAAGTGATAGATTTACCCTTGGTGAGAATTTGAACCATCATCATCTATTTTATTCAGTGTCTTTTGCCTCATTGAATGCTTTCACTGTTGGATCGAGTGGCCTCAAAATAATTAAGAAGGGGGGTTGAATTAATTATTCCTAAACCTTTACTAATTAAAAAATTACTCTTCTAAGGCTTTTACTTATGTTGTTAAGAGAATATGAAGTAGAAGAGAAACTTAACAGAAAGTAAAAGCAGAAATTATAATGCACAGCGAAAAGTAAAAGAGTAGGGAAGAAGAAAACAAACACACAAGAGTTTTTATACTGGTTCGGCAACAACCCGTGCCTACATCCAGTCCCCAAGCGACCTGCGGTCCTTGAGATTTCTTTCAACCTTAAAAATCCTTTTACAAGCAAAGATCAACAAGGGATGTACCCTCCCTTGTTCTCTTTGAACCTAGTGGATGTACCCTTCACTAGAACTGATCCACAAGAGATGTACCCTCTCTTGTTCTCAATCAACAACCCAAGTAGATGTACCCTCTACTTGTACCACAAAGGATGTACCCTCCAATGTGTTAAGACAAAGATCTCAGGCTGTTAAACCTTTGATACTTTGTGAATGGGGATACAAAAGAATTCTCAGGCGGTTAGTCCTTTGAACACTTTTGTATTAGGGAATGGGAAGAATCAAAAGAATTTTCAAACTGTGTCATTTTGAATTCTTTGACAAGGGAGAAGGGAGACACAAAATAATTCAGGCGGTTAGTCCTTTGTTCTTTTGGAAAAGGGAGAAGAGAGACACAAAAAGAATTCAGGCGGTTAGTCCTTGGCGAATTCTTTTTGACAAAGGGAGAAGAGAATGAAAAGATAAATAGCACAAGTTTTCAAGGTTTGGAAAACCAGAAAACTTCAGAAAGCTTTTGGTACAAAGAAGAAGAAGAAGTTCAAAGAGATTCAAGGCTTGTAAAGGATTGTAAGAGATTGATTGGAAAAGTATTCAAAATTGAAAGAATGAATTAATTGAAAATGCAAAACAAAGCCTTGCTTTTATAGACTCTTCATTTCTGGTCAAGAAGACCATTTAGAATAGTTATAAATTTTAGAAAAACTTAAAACCAATTTGAAAAAGTGAAAACCTTTTTAAAGAGTTACATCTTTTGATTTATTCAGAAACAGTCACAGGTAATCAATTACCAAATAAGTGTAATCGATTACACAAAGCTTTTATGTGAAAGGATGTGACTCTTCACATTTGAATTTGAATTTGAATTTCAACATTCAAAGGCACTGGTAATCGATTACCAAAACATTGTAATCGATTACAGCTTTTTGAAATTAATTGGAACGTTGTAAATTCAATTTGAAAAATTTTTCAAAACAATTTTGCTACTGATAATCGATTACAACAATCTGGTAATCGATTACCAGAGAGTAAAAACTCTTTGGTAAACATGTTTTGAGAAAAATCATGTGCTACTCAATTTTTGAGAAAAACTTTTCATACTTATCTTGATTAAGCTTTCTCTTGATTCTTGAATCTTGATCTTGATTCTTGAGATCTTGAACCTTGAATCTTGATTGTTGACTCTAAACTTTCTTCCTGAGTCTTGAGTTCTTCCTTATTCTTATCTTGAACTCTTGAATTGTTCTTAATTCACTTGAGTTGTTCTTTGATTGATCTTTGATTCACTTGAGTTGTTCTTTGATTGATCTTTGATTCACTTGAGTTGTTCTTTGATTGAACTTTGAGCTTTTAGTCATCGCCTTTGTCATCATCTTTTGTTATCATCATTGTTATCATCAAAACACCTTTGAATCACCTTTGATTCACCATGAAGCTTTGCTTCTACATTCACAATAGCCTTGGCTTGACTCTTGTTGATACTTCTTGCTTCACATGCATGTTGGGAGACGATTTAGGCATTTTGTTCTTATAAGCCTCTAGCCAAATGAGTCTACCTTGAATTAATTCCTTCGATAGCCCCTTTGAGCCTATGTTTCCCTTTCTTTGTTTTGAAGCTCATTACAAGCCTTAAGTGAAAAACCATGATCTCACCCTACCCTTAAGGAATTTTGGAGCTTTGGAATTGTTTTGGGAATAAGTGTGGGGGGGTATGTTTCATTGGATGATATGTTTTTGTTGGTCATGCTTGATGATGTATTTTGGCCATGCTTGATGTATATACATATATTGCCTAACTTTTGCTTTATTTTTCAATTGCTTTCAATTGCTACTGTTCACATTAAAAAAAAAACAAAACATAAAAAAAACAAGAAAAACGAAAAAAAAAACAGAAAAAAAATGAAGTTGAATAAATGAGGTCTTGGTTTGAAGACTTGGATTGGTTTGAGGACTTGGTTGATTTTGTTTTGGGTATACTTTTTATGCTTAATTTTTAATTTTGGTTTTGGGGTTTACTACTTTTTCTTAGTTCCCACTTATTCCCCATTGCTCTTCTATTCCTTTGGGTTTTAGCTACTTATCCCATACTTTCCTCTACCTTGTCCTTGGCCCCATTACAACCTTAAAAGACCTTTTGATCCTAGTGTGCATGTGTTTGTGATGTGGTTGTCAATTTTAGAGTCTTGCCAAGTCTATGTGGTGTTTGTTTTCATGGGTGCTCTGAGAGTAAATAGTAGCCTAGACACTTGAGAGATAGAGTGCATATCTTGTGAGGCTTTATCACTTTTCATTCATTTCTTGAGCTGATTGACTACCTTGCTATGTTTGAGGTGCTTAGATGATTTTCATGACTGTCTTAATTCTTTAACTCTTTACGTGTTGGATGTTACCCATTCCTTTCATTCCTTGGGATTCATTGAGAAATATGTAATTGTTTTTGTGTTTGTTTGTCTCTCTTTAATGTCTCCGAATTTGTTCCTTGCTCTACTTTTTTATTTTGCCCAGGAGTGCAAAAGGCTAAGTGTGGGGGGATTTGATGTGTCATTATTTTCTCCTATTTCTTAACCCTTTTTGCCACCATTTTAATTACTGATTAGCCTTAATTGTCAAATTAATTATGCAGTTTTATCATTTGGGCCTACTTGAAAACTTGTGTTTTTAATTTAATTTCAGGAGAATTATAAGCAATTGGGCTTGAATATGAAATTGGGCATGGACTTGAAGAAAGCAGACAATTCTATTTTATCAAATCTTATCTTATCCAGATTTTATTTCATCTAGATTTTATTTCATCCAATTTAATCTTATCTTATCTAGATTTTATTTCGTCCAGATTTTATTTCATCCAATCTTATCTTATCTTGTCCAGATTTTATTTTATTTATGGGCTTAGACTTAAAACAGATTTGTAAGCTTTGGGGCTAAGGACCTATATAATAGCACCAAGGTTTTAGTTTAGGAGTTTTTCGTTTTTGGCGAGGAGAATAATTTTAGAGTTTTAGAATTCCAGTTTTTACTGTTCATGCACACCGTTCACATAGAATAAAATTCGTTTTCTGCAATTTCGTTTCTGCTTCAATCTACAATTTTGTTTTCTACTAATTAATGGAAGGTTAAGTCTCCAGCGTTGTTTTCTCTTGAGGATCAAGCACAGCTCTCTTTGAGGTTTTGTTATTACTATTGAATTCTGATAAGTTTTTCCTCTTCACCAATTACTCTGTATTTGTTGCTATTAATCCATGCATGCTTAGTGCTTGATTAATTGTCTCTGCGCTTAATTTACGTTCATGCTTAATGATCAGTTTCGTTCATGATTAATTGGTGTATGTGTTGCTTTATCACATAATGATAGCCTTATGTTAATTTTCGCTTAGTAATTTAATTTAGGGATGGATTAAGTGGTTGAACTACTTAGGGATAAATCCTCGTACCTAGGATAAGAGACTTGCTTGTGAATCAAGGGGAAACAACATGTTTTAATTCTTTTATTTTCTAATTCAAATTTGCTTGCTGTTTAATTTACAAAAACAAACAACCCCCCCCCCCGAATTCGTTACTGTTTTATTACTATATGTTATGAACGTTTGGTTGACCATTGCTCGTTGGGAGACGACCTAGGATCACTTCCTAGATACTGCATTTTTTATGTTTATTTCATTCGGGTACGGCCTTGATCAGGTACCCTTCCTACACTATGGAGCCCTAAATACAAGGCCCAAAAAATAATGAAACTCTAATGTAATATGTACAAAAATAAGTGGACTCATACTTAGCCCGTGTGCCCAAAATCCACCCTAAGGCTCAAAGAACCCTAGAGTCTTCTCCTGCATCTCTGACCCAATCTTCCTGGAGTCTCCTAGCCATGGCTCTGGTGATGGGTCCTCTCCTTGGGAGGATTGCATCATCCTTTCACCCACTTCGTGTATCTGATGTTGCCAAGAACTTCTTCCTTTTTCGTTCTCATCTTGTTTTATCTCTTTTGACCCTTTTCCTGATCCACTTTCTTCTTTTATGCTAATCTCCTCCCTTTGTTTCCTCCTGTTGACATCGACTTTGGTTCCTCTTGTCTTGGAAAGGTTGACATCTTCCAATCTAACACTCAGACATTCTTGAAATCTGTTATGTATTATCCTGCAGATAAGTTTTTGAAACTTCTCCCTCCACAGACCTTATGGAGTAGTGCCTTCCACTGTTGTCCGTCCTGCCTCTCTGCCTCTACCCCCTCTAGACTCCACCTCTTCCTCGTCAAACTTTGAACAAGATGACATAACCTCTAACCCAAAATCGCTTCCATAAGACTCTTCCTTTGTAAATCGGGTTCTCCCATCTCCTGTAGCTACACACCTCTGATTCTTTTTTAACTTCCTCCACAACTCTCACAATTCAAATTTTTCCATTAATCCTGATCCTTTCCCCATAAATAACTTGCTTTGGGGATGAGACCAACACTAGAACTCTAGCTTCATCTGCCCTCTCTAGATTCAATGTGGTTGTATCCATTGCTACGAACTTATTTACTCCTTTTACTATTTTTTTTCAAAGCATTCTTCACTCCAGGCTTGGAAAGGTGCTCTTGTGCACTACATCCACACTAATCTGTTACCAAGATAAATATTTTCATTCCATTTCTGGACATAATGGAATATAGGCATAAGCTCATGTACTTCATTCTTCACTCCTCCATAATCCCTTCTATAAGTACAATATCATCTCCTGCGTATTTTAGCTTGACATTTCTAGCCACATCTGAAATGAAAAGCTCATTCACCCTTTCAAACAAAGTTCTGTTTTTGAGGGTCCCCACCCAACACTTCGCCAACCTATCACTTTGTTCCTCCACAACTTTCAAACTCTTCCCACGCCAAACCTCTACCTCTTCCTTATTGAGACCTCTATTTTTCTCCTACCACACTCGAACTGGTTCATTGCGAGGCATTGCCACCACTTGTGCATAGCTACTTTCCCCCCAACCATGTTCATGTTGTGTTGTGCATGTGTCACTCTATAGTAACCTCTTGGTTTTCTCTCCATTTCATTTGACACTCATTTTCCTTTATAAAACACTTTAGCCTTATAATACTTTGGCAGATTCACATTCATCTTTACATTTCCAATACATATGTCAAGTTGTTTCTCTATGGCCTTAGCATCTTGAACACCCATGAACCTAACGAAGCCATATCTATTTCCTGTTTTATCTCTCCTATTTGCTAAAAAAACACTCCAAACTCTCCTCCACCTCTGAAAAATATTCCACAAATTCTCCTCTTTGAAATATGTTGAAAATCTGAAAAAGAAAAAAGTGATAATTCCTGCATAGCCTCTCCCTCTCTGTAGGATTTTCTCTCCCATCCTCTCTCGTCTCTTTCTTTTAGTTATGTTAACCCCTTAATTGAGTTCAAGACACAGTTAGGGTGCAGGAGTAAATTATACTCATTTTTTTAGTTAAAAGAGAAAACCAGTTGTATGATTTTTAATGTATTTATTATAAAATTCAACAAATTTATCATATGATGTGATCCTTACTAGGAGCGGATCGCTTGATATAGGTTACAAAGTTTTGGATGATACCACTTCCAGAGAGGGAAGATAAGTCAGGGTAGACGCCACAATGATTACCTTGATAAGTCTGAGATTGGTTCAACAAGGATCCTAGAGAGAAGCTCTCACCAAATTTTATCAAATGCCAAAAGTTCCTCTATTGAAAATGAAATCCATACATATAGAGTATCTGAACAAAAAGATAGAAATAGACATGGGTCTTTAAAACAGTTTGGGCCAAAATTACAACGAAAATAAATTATAAATAAAACATAGAACATATTTGGCATGGGCCTTCAAATTAGTTTGGATCTTTAGCAACAATTAATATTCTTAATAAAGTCTATGCCTCTGGGCCTTCATCCTTCTCCACTTGGACCTTGTTAAGTATGTCTGCTACCATTTGTTGGAGGGTATCCATTGATTGTTTAGTCCTATTCTTGGTCATAGGTCCCTGTATTTGGACAATTTTAGGATTCTCATCATCATACATGATAATTTATGATGTAAAACCATTTTACACTATTAAAGTATCAATACATATCCTATTTTTTCATTGATTTTGTTAACAACAAACATGGACTAATCTTACAGTCCATAAAGTGTAGACTCATCAGAGGAACAAAAACCAATATATTTTCTATAGTCTTGAAGGAGTTGTGCATCAATAAATACTTATAAAAAATTATCCAAATATGATAAGTTTAAGCACCCAAAACTCAATGATAATGATATAAGCGTTTCTTAGGCACACCATGACCGTCGTTGTTGTTGCTCTCACCACCATCGTTATCACCATCATGACCATTGTTGTCACCACCACTATCGTTGCTGTTGCCGCTGCCACTACCGTAACTATCATCATTGCCACCAACATGATCGCCACTGTTGTTGTCGCCACCGTCGCTGGCAACGACGGCGGCAGTAGTGATGGTCATGTTAGTGGTGAGAACAATGGTCATGACAACAATCACGATAGTGGTGATTGCAACGATGGTGGTGGTTGTGATGACGATCTTAATGTAAATTAAATCTTTAAAATATTTGATTTTTTGTATGATAAATCTCATAGACATTTTATGGTTAAATGAAGCTTTAATTTGAATTTAAAATGTTTTAATCTTAACCTTTCATTTATTCTAATGATCAAACGAGAACAATCATTCTCATATTCACATAAGAGGATCATTTTAATACCAAAAAGATTATCTAAAATGTAAAAAGCATATATCCCAAATGGGTTTCCAAATTCCGCTGGTTGTCCCAGCCTTCAGTTTTCGATTAGGACATTCAACAAACATGTTGCATGCACTGTTATCCTCCGCGAGTTTACACGGCATCACAAAATCCAAGAACGAAACAGAATCCATAAATTAAATGCAAATCAATCTTTATTGTCTGAAATAACAGGGCCAGATGATAGGAGACTCAGTGTATCCACCAAAGACGAGGCAGTGGTAGTGGCATCATGCTGTCGTTGTTGTTGTTGTTCGGCGTTCATGAGTGTTTTTGTTTCCCTTATTCTTGCGCGCATCACGTTCGTAACTACAACTGTCACAAAAGAAAATGAATCAAATGAATACAATTAAGTAATGGGTGTTCAAAATAATTGAGGGAGAAAAAGGGTAGGAAGAGAGGTTACTAATAGCAGTTCCAAAGGTCCAAATCCATAGGATTTTCATGCCGAGGCTCTTCGGTTCCCGCGGCATGACGAAGTTCAGTTCAGAAAAATGCACAAAGTGCAATTTTTTTAGATGAAAAAGGAGAAAATGGGTTGAGCGGCCCGGTTCTGCGAGGCTACCATTGGATGATAGTACTGTGGGCTTTTTTATTTTCATCTCCTATTTTGCCAAGTTCACACCCTATCATGGTGATAGAATTAATTTAATTTAATATTAATTAACTGAAAATAATTTCATAGATCATTTCTCCATTTGTTCACTTTTACAGTTTAATTTTTCATTGTCATTTGACAACATGGTCCCTCTATATGACAATAACAAGTTATGGGGTGTTTGTTTCCGAGAATCATCTTACATTTCTAAAAATATGAAAGTGTAAATGCTTATTTCCATGTTTGTTAAGAAGTTATCAGAAAATATTTTTAGACACCTTTTATCATAAAAAAAGGTTGCATTCCCATATTTACATAGCTTTTATTCCCATGTTAATGGGGGTGGGAAAGTTACATTCATATGGGAATGTGAGAAGTTATTTTCTAACTCCATTTTAACTTATTTACTTATTTATTATTTTAAAACATTAAAAGTATCGCTAGGAAAGTTAAAAATTAACAAAACACATTTTTATATATGTCAAGGAATAACATTCCTAACTACAATATTTCTAAAAATGTGATTCCAAGAAATACAATATGATTACATGAAACAAACACTCCCTTAATGCTTTCTCCCAATAATAGTTTTATAAAAATAAAATTAATTTCATAACTTTATAATATTCACATTATTATAACTCACCAAAAATAATAATACCATACATCCAATTACATCTATAGGGGCAGATGTTTGACTATAATCAATTCTCATAAAGAAATAAAAAAAAATACCAACAACATTCTTTTTGACACACTCTTTGAATGAATGGTGAAAATTTCTTGAAAATTGTAAAATGTTATGAGTTTCATATCTTATTTAATAACCCTCGAGATTTTATAGTTTGTAATAAATTAAAACCAACCATAGAATGTGTTAGGAAGAAAATATTGAGAATGTATTGCTAACACTCCTGATTCTCATATTTAAAGAATTCACATTCAACTTCTACAAAGCCTTTAGGTGGCGTTTGGTAGGAGAAAAAGTTTTTCTATGCCTAGTAAATCATGATTACTGAGAATCATGATTCATGGGAAATTTTTACCAATCTTTTAATTATTTATCATATAAAATGAGTAACATGATGTTTTATAGTAAAAAAATTAAACTCAAAAAAATAAGATTATCACCTTCTCCCATGGAAAGTTTCGTGTGAAACTAGTTTAAAAAATTCCCATAAAATATTTTTTCCCAGGAATATCATTTTTTTAAAAAATAAAATAGATATCAAATGTGAAAAACTAAAATTGAATCTAGGACTCTTGTAAAACTAAAAATTTCTCCTCTACCAAACCTTCCCTTACAAAAATATTATTATTTGTATTATTTTTTATTGATCAATAATTATATTCCTACTCCGGCTCTCTATTCCATCTAATTTTCTACTCAATTTTCTTTCCATCTCTTCCTTAATTAATTCCCATCCCATCAATTATCATATTTATTATTTCTTTTCTTTTATTTTTCTTTCTTCCTTTCTTTTTCTTTGTGTATCTCTCTTACTTCTGTCCCATACATCCTATTTGGAAATTTATGTTTATGAGAATCTTTTATTGATAACAACTTTTAAAAGATGAAGTTTTGGAAGCAAATATGATAAATAAATAAAAACATGAGTAGTTAAAAAATGAAATAAGTTAAATGTAAATTAATTTTAGAATGTATAAATATGAAAAGAAGAGATAAACAGAAAAAGAAATAAATGGGAGAGAGAAAAAATCACAAATACAATAAAATTAGTATATAATAGTTTTATCAGAATGCTACCAAAATTTAGGAACCACTAATAAAGTGTATCTTTTAATTTAATCAGTCTGATTTATGTGGAATATTCTATATAATTAATAACGACCAACTGACAAGCCACGTGCATATCCCACGCCACTTTTTAGGGAGATGACAATATTGGGGCATTATTGCTCATGATAAAACGGGACCTTCTCAGTTCCAATTTATCCTAGTATATAATTTAATTTCTTGTTGATGAATTTTAAGAGCACATTACAAAACCACTTCAACTTGACAACTTAAGGAAACTCAATTTAATTGCTCACGTTTATGTCTCTCTTTTGTCTTTCTGTTTCTTTGCTCAGGTAAATGATTTTCTTTACCTTTGTTGCTTTTTCTTTTGCGATATTTTCTTTTGATTTTTGAATAATATCATTGAGTGTTGATATGTGTAACACCTTAATTTTTTTTCCCGAAAATATTACTTTACAATTGTATAAATAATAAATATTAGGGAATACACGTCATTAAATCTAGTTTCTATTTCGAAGTTAATAAAATATCTCAATATATTTTTTTTTTCTTGAGAAAAGAAAGAACACGAATACATATATATGTTGTGCTTGATTAAAGCATGTACATATAATTAAATTGTTTATGAATAAAGGGTATTGTCAAAACATTTTTTCTGTTTAAAAACATTTTAAAAGTTATTGTCATTTTTGTTCCACCTTTACACAATACTATAAAAAAAACTTATAAAGAATTAACGTGCACAAAACTATATACTAATAAATTGAAAGAAATATGTAATTATACATAATGACCATCTATGGCCCTTAAGATTTAAACATAGACGTACTGAAGTCATTACAACTGTTAACAAGAAAATAAATTATTCAGTGCCCCTCAAAATATTACACAATATGTTTAATACAACAAAATATCACGACACTGAGTATAGAAATTTTTCCACACACACACACACACACACAAAATTTCATAACTTGTATCAGTCATCAAATCTTGCATTTATCTAAGCAATATAATAGTAAATAAATCAGTAGTTCCAGAAAATAAATAATTCTAAGATAATTTATATGGAGGCATGAATTCCAAATTTAAGTTATCTATTGTCTAAAATCATTTTGTCACTTGATTTTTCACAGTTTTGCTCCTAACTTTTTTTTTTTAGCGCTCTCGGTGCTCTAGGAGTCAGATTTTCATAAATCTTATATGCTACCCTACATTTTCAAACATAATGAACTCATTTTTTAAGTCAAAACTTTAATAAAAATAGTCCATACTTTTGTAACTCCCATTCCAAATTTGTGACAGATTTTTCATTTTATTAAAGGTCTTTAAACTTGTTTTATTTGTAACTTTTGTTAGGAAACTTTGATTTGTGTGAAATTTTAGGCTAACTCTACGTTTCAACATGCAAAGAACTCATTTTTGGCATCAAAAACTCAAGGAAAGAAACTCAGAACACAAATTCAAGACATGGCAGCAACTCAAAAATTTCAAAGCAACAACATTTTTAAGGAAGTTCAACAACAAGCATACGGTTCAAGAGTTGGAGAGACCCCCTTACCTCTTATAGGCTCCACAAAATTTAAAAGGAAGAATAAGGAAGTTTAGATTCAAGTTTGCAACCTTCAAGAGTGCAAAATAAGGTTTTGAAACTACAAGTGAGAATAGAGCAAGAAAATGAAGTGAAAATCAAGCTTAGAGTTGAAAATGGAGGTCACTTACCTAAGCTTGATGGAAGAAGGGTTCAAGAACACTTGGTAAAATTTGGAAGAATAAGAAAAATATGGTTTCCTCTTTCTCCAAAAGCTTCAAAAAAATGGGAGAACTGGCCTAGACTATGGCTTTTAAAAAACAACACTTATTGTAGGTGAAATGCTTGAACCAATGAAATTGCAAGGCCAAATCCTTATCTTCTTAATCTCAGCACTTTGAGTGACCATTAATATGACTATTTGGCAGCTTGGACAGCCCTTGAGGAGATCTCCACAAGCTCAGCCATGTCTTAAATGGCTTCTTGCACTTTTCCAAAACTAACTATAAAAGGATAAAGTAGAGTTTTGCCAAAAATGGTAAAAATTGTTTTTGCTAAAATTGGTAAATATTATCCTAATCTTCTAGATTAGTGTGCTAACCTCCCTTGGGATATGTGCACTTAGAGTGAACCTTGCACAAAGTCCACTCACACAGAGACAAATAACACTGTGACTCAATGCACAGTACAATTCTTGCACAGATGGAAATCTAGCTCAGAATATTTCTGTTTTTCTCTCAAGCTTTACTAAATCAATCACACACACCGTATATATATAAATATCTACACATCGGTTGTGTACAAGTAGCCATCAAGCCCTTAATTGATATGGGCATAGATGCAGCAGTTTTAATGTGTCTAAGAGACATTAGGCATAATCAATTTGAAGACTCCCTAATTGGAACAGTCGAAACCAGCCTAGGACAAGGTCCAATATATTTTAACTGTTATCCAAACAAAACAGTGAGTCTGATAGACAGAAACATTCTTGATTCTCTGTTCTTAAACATCCACTTTCATGCCCTTGACATGAAAGAAGGATCAATCCCAGCAGCCTTAATATATAGGATCCAGTACAAGGTCATGAATACTTGTGCATCTAGAGTCCTGTTAAAACCTCAAAAAGGAGAAATAACTTTGTTTATCACTGATATGACGAAGGCTAACGTTTCTCTTTCGAGAAAAATAAAATGGGATGAAGTAACTCTTCCCGAAAGATGGGTTATGGATAAGGCAACACCGTCTATTCCCCGACCCGCTCCAACCATAGAGCATATTAAGCAAGATAACTCCGGAAAGGTAGAGATAACCTTCAATAGGAGAAATTCTTTTTCATCAAGGATAGAAGCCTCTAGGTCTGAATACGAGTCAGCCAGAAGGTCTTTTTCGATTAGAAACCGTTCAATTCCAGTAGGACTAACCAGATCTGAGTCACATAACCAGTTCCCTACTGTAAACCTCCAAGGATTAGGCACTACTTCTAGCATACCTAGAACAACTTACAACCAAGAACAAGAGGACGACCAAAAGTCGATCCAATCCCCAACATACTCTTCTATGGAACCTTATGATGTTATCTGACAACTTTAGCATTGATAAGGAAACCCTTAGGAAAGATTTCTATTCTCCGGAAAATGAACCTCAAAGGAGATGGTTTTTCCAACATTACAAGGGTACAAACAGAAAACAAATCCAAGACAAGTTCTACGAATTTGTCGAAAGAGTCAAAATTAATGTCCTTTTCTTTGATTGGTTTCATGCTTATGCCATCAGAAAGGATATAGATTACCCTTGGAAACAAGACATCATAGGTGATCCAACAACAAATGTCATAACAAATTGGCAACTGAAGGATGGTGAGTTAATCCAATCGGAATTACCTCCCACAACACAATATCAACTACCAAATATCAAAGACAGTAACAACAAACCTGTTATGGCAATTCCATTCAAGAAAAAAGATGTCAACGAGGAAGTAACCTCTAGAGACATTAAAAGCCTAATGGAACAGGCAAATTATACCAACAAATACTTACAAGCTTTAGGAGAAACCATTAAAACTAAGGTAGTTCCTAAACAAAAATCAATTGAGGAAGCTTCGCCAAGTGTCCCCATTGAAAAACCTTTATTCAAACCTTTCAAAGTCAGTGATAAGGCTAAACGAAAAATTAGGGAACTTAGAAAAACTAAATCCTTAATTGAAGGCGTAGGTGACAATCATAGCGAATTACTAAACAAGATTGGTAGTTTGCTTAAGGTCATTCCAGACACTCCCCAAGCCTCGGAAAATACTTCCAAAATGGTAACACGAAGTACCTCCAAATTAATTAATGTTATTAATGAAGATAGTGACCAAAACTCAGATAACACAACTGAGATAGGATCAGTAAAGAATATAAATTCAATAAACTCCAAACACTGGAAAACCCCCTCCAAATTATATTATCAACGTCCAACTGCCCCTGACCTTCTATTAGAAGAAAGAGGTGAAAACAATTTTAAAAGTTTTAGTGCAAATAACATCTATGAATGGAACATAGATGCACAAACGGAGTATAACATCATGAATACACTCCAACATATGACCATGGTAGCCACGGCTTACCAAACCTCCCATGAATGTTCGGAAGAAACCATTATAGATATCTTAGTGGCAGGATTTTCTAGACAACTAAAAGGATGGTGGGATAATTATCTCACTAATGAGGAGAAATAAAAAATTTACAGCGCAATTAAGACGGATCTCAATGGAAAAGTCATTACTAATGACGATGATAAAGAGATTCCTGACGCTGTTAACACATTAATTTTTACAATAGCCCAACATTTCATTGGAGACTCATCCTTGTGGAAAGATAGGTCTGCAGAATTATTATCAAATCTTAAGTGTAGAACCTTAGCGGATTTTAGGTGGTATAGAGATACTTTCCTAACTAGGGTTTACACAAGAGAAGATAGTCAACAACCTTTTTGGAAAGAAAAATTTCTAGCCGGTCTTCCCAGATCATTAGGAGACAAGGTTAGAGATAAAATCCGTAGTCAATCTGCCAATGGAGACATTCCATATGAAAACTTAGGCTATGGTCAATTAATTTCCTATGTCCAAAAGGTAGCCTTAAAAATCTGCCAGGACGACAAAATTCAAAGGCAATTAGCAAAAGAAAAAGCTCAAACAAAGAGGGATTTAGGTTCCTTCTGTGAACAATTTGGCTTACCAGCCTGTCCAAAACAAAAGAAGAAACAAACCTCTAAGAAAGAAGCCCAGGATCATAAGCCAGCCAATAGAAGAAGATTTTCAAAACGAAGATACTCTCAAAAACCCTCAACCAGTAGAGAAATGGAAAATCCTAAACAAAAAATAAAATAAAAAATAACGTGCTACAATTGTGGAAAACAAGGCCACATTAGCAAATATTGTAGACTAAAAAAGAAGTTAAGAAACCTTAACCTAGAACCCTCAATTGAAGAGCAAATAAACAATTTGCTCATAGAAACCTCAGAGGAGGAAACAGAAACTTCATCCTTCGTGCTTTCCGATGAAAACCTAAATCTAATCCAACAAGATGACCAACTATCATCAACAGATGATGATGGGCAAATCAATACTCTAACGAGAGAACAAGATCTCTTGTTTGAAGCAATCAATTCCATACCTGACCCCCAGGAAAAGAAGGTTTTCCTGGAAAAACTCAAGAAAACATTAGAGGTAAAACCTAGACAAAAGGATTTTATCACGAACAACAAATTTGATGTAAGTAACATACTCAAGAGATTAGAAAATTCTTCAACCAAACCAACGACAATCCAAGATCTCCAAACAGAGATAAACAATCTAAAAAGAGAGGTAAAAGAACTTCGTCAACAACAAGAAATTCATCAGATCATTCTTTCTCAGCTTGAGGAAGATAGTGATTCTGAAAGTGCCAACAACAGTGAAGAAAATCAACCAGAAAATTTAGAAGATGATATGTTTATGGGATTAATCAACAAGATTAAAATCCAAAAATTTTACATAAACATAAAAATAATTATTAATGATTTCGTTTTAGAAACAATGGCCCTATTTGACACAGGGGCTGATTCAAACTGCATTTTAGAAGGATTAATTCCTACAAAATTCTTTGAGAAAACCTCAGAAAAATTAAGTACGGCAAACGGCTCAAAATTAAAAATTAATTTTAAGCTATCAAATGCAATCATTGAAAACCAAGGTCTTAAGATTAACACAAACTTTCTTCTGGTTAAAAACCTTAAGAATGAAGTAATCTTAGGAACGCCCTTCATTAGAGCCCTGTTTCCCATCCAAATATCTAATGAAGAAATAACCACAAATTATTTAGAAAGAAAGATTATATTTAATTTTTCTACTAAACCAATTTCCAGAAATATAAATCTTATAGAAAATAAGATTAATCAAATTAACTTCTTAAAAGAAGAAGTATCTTTTAATAATATACAGATACAACTTGGAAAACCCCAAGTAAAAGAAAAAATTCAATCTTTATTAAATCATATTGAATCAATCGTCTGTTCTGAATTGCCACATGCATTTTGGGACAGAAAGAAACATATTGTTGATCTCCCCTATGAGAAAGACTTTAGGGAAAAACAAATTCCCACAAAAGCCAGACCAATCCAAATGAATGAAGAACTTCTTCAATACTGTCAAAAGGAAATCAAGGATTTGCTTGATAAAGGCCTAATCCGGAAAAGCAAGAGCCCATGGTCTTGTGCGGCTTTTTATGTCAACAAACAATCTGAGATTGAGCGTGGAACACCCCGCTTAGTCATAAATTACAAACCACTAAATCAAGCATTACAATGGATTAGATATCCCATTCCAAACAAAAAAGATTTTCTTAACAGATTAAATTCTGCAAAGATATTTTCAAAATTTGATATGAAATCTGGATTTTGGCAAATCCAAATCCAAGAATCAGATAGGTACAAAACAACGTTTATTGTACCTTTCGGGCAATATGAATGGAATGTAATGTCATTCGGACTGAAGAATGCCCCTTCAGAATTTCAAAAATTATGAATGACATTTTTAATCCTTATTCAAAATTTGTCATTGTCTACATAGATGATGTTTTAATCTTTTCCCAAAACATTGACCAACATTTCAAACATCTCCAAACCTTCATCCATATTATCAAACAAAATGGTTTGACAGTCTCCAAATCAAAAATCAATCTTTTCCAAACTCGAATTCGATTCCTTGGTCACAATATTTATCAAGGTACAATCATTCCAATCGAAAGGTCAATAGAGTTTGCTAGCAAATTCCCCAACTAAATCTTAGACAAAACCCAGTTACAAAGATTTCTAGGTTGTCTAAATTACGTAGGAGAATTTGTCCCCTACTTAAACAATATTGTCAAACCATTGCATGATAGGCTAAAGAAAAATCTGCCTCCTTGGTCTGACCTACATACCCAAACAGTTAAAGAAATCAAAGTCAAAGTCCAATCCATAAAATGTCTGTATCTTCCCATTCCACAGGCATTCAAAATTGTCGAAACTGATGCATCAGACATCGGTTACGGTGGCATACTCAAACAACAAGTACATGGTCAAGAACATGTCATTGCATATACTTCAAAACACTAGAATCCTGCACAATTAAAGTATTCAACTGTCAAAAAAGAAGATTTAGCAATTGTTTTGTGCATTTCCAAATTTCAATCTGATTTATTAAATCAAAAATTTTTAGTAAGGGTTGACTGCAAATCAGCCAAAGACATTTTACAGAAGGATGTAGAAAACCTTGCCTCAAAACAGATTTTTGCAAGATGGCAAGCAATTTTAAGTGTCTTTGATTTTAATATAGAATATATCAAGGGCTCTTCCAACTCTCTACCTGACTACCTCACCCGTGAATTTTTACAGAAAATTCCTGATGCCTCCTAAGGTGTCTAGTTCCTCCGGTAGAGGAGGAAGATCCAGTACAAAAGGAAAAGAGGTTCTACTGGCTCTACCAGAGCCAATAACCAAAAAGGCAACTACAACATCTTCTGGGTCACCTACCCAGACTGGGTCATCAACCCAGAAAGGAAAGCTTGAAGGGTCATTGACCCAGACAACTACCGTCAAACCTGAGTCATCAACTCAGGAATCCCCAAAACCAACAACAACCAAACAGACCGTGGCTGACTATGCCTGGTCAATACAAACTCTCTTGGCCTTAGAGGATATAGGCCTCACCAAAATACCAAAATTAGCCAAAAAGACTTGGGCAGAAATGGCCTCAGAATCAGACAAAGATTCTGAAACAGATCTACAAAAACAAATCCAAAAGGCCAAACAGACCAAAACTGTCTGTAACCAAAAACCAAGCCAATCGTTGACTCAACAAGAATCAACACCACAACCCAGCAACAGTTATATTTCAAAAAACAAAATTTTCAATGTTTTGCAAATGGAACCAGAATACTGGGACAAGAATCCTTTCAAAGCAACCGCCAAAGTATTCCCCCCGGGATTCCACTACAGGCCAATAGCCACAAACAAAACCCGCAAATTCTATGAATTCATTCTAATAGATACAAACTCAGTATCTATTAAACACTTCAAAGACCCCAAAGATCCAAATCTAAATACCCATTCCACAATCCAAATCCTAAAGGTTATGCAGCCACGACATTATGGCTCAAACTTAAACCAACCCAAAAAATTTTCTGCTCCATTTGACCCCGCAGGATATAATTATTGGGATTACATCGACGCCTGGACCAATGTGCTCTGGCATCAAAATAGTAAATTCAAGCATTCATGGCTAATTTACTTCAAAAATAATACTGTGTATAATTTTCCAAATTGGTTCCTCCAATGGTGGAACTACTTCGGACCAATTCCACAAATATTTCCAGAAGAAGTCCAACAGGGATTCCAACAATTCAACAAGCTCTATAATAGCAAGGAATCACGTATTCCGGCAGATTTAAAGTATTTTTCCAGTTTCGCCTTGTCCTGGATTTTTTCATGGCAATACAGATACGGAAAAACTGAAAACAGCAAGCAATATCCACCGTTACAGAGACACGCCTTTGTAAAATGGTGGTCACAATTCGATACTTCGAAGGCTGCTCCAGATCAAGTCAAGAACTGGTTCCAGAGCAATCCTGAGTTCCTCAAACCTGCTAATCCGGAGACATCTTTGTTTCTGAATCAGAAGTCGCAACTGGTAGCATTCTTAGCAAGCTCAAAATCTAAAGAGAGTCTTGCTCAGAATCTCAAAGAAGTTCTCCAACTACTTCAACAGGAGGTGGAAGAAGAACCTTCCAAGAAGAAAGCTGAATCATCTGAGACTAATGATGACCAAGAAGACGATCCATTCTACCAGAATGAAGACGACTATTTTGGTATATCGTTAGACGACGATTAATTAGTTGTAATAATCATGAATTATTGTAACTAATTTGTCAGTATTTTTTAAGTGATGTAATTTGTAACAGTTCCGGTAAACATTACCCACACTGTAGAAATAGTAAAAATTGAGTCTATTTAAAGGAGTCCTCGTTCCCTTTGTGAGGCACCCTTTCAGATAGTCTCAGAATCAGGTTTTAGAGAGAGAAGCTCTGCCTAGGGAAAAACTCTTTGTAAGCTTTTCTTTCGGTTTCAATAAATTTCAAGTTCTGTTTTTCATATCTCCCTTCTCCCCTCACCGATCCTGTGCGGCTCTGCCGCCGCTTCGGTTTCTTTTTTTTCAAAAACCTGGGTTTGTAATCCGTTTCGGTGTGCCCTTGATATCTGCTTTACAGTTTATATTTCGCTTTCATTTATCATACTGCATTCTTACTTCCTATCTGTCTGTTTGATCTTATTCCGCTGATATAAAATTTTATGATTAAAATTAAAACATATAACTACTGAAATTAAATTCATACATATACATCTGACACAACATAAAGTTTTCTTTGTCAGTCTGAGTTATAATTTTTCAAGGTGTTACAACTCTAACTTATTTTAATTATTCTACATCATATAATTAAACACTTTAATTAGTCACAAACTAGTTAAACTAAAATATATTTTTAAACTAGTTATATAGTCATTTATGAAAAGACCTTCCACCTTAAACTCTTATGACTTAATTGCCCTTTTTTCTAATTCTGTGAAATCTAGATCACCATTAATCAACCTTAATTATCCTAACTTAATTTCTAACTTTACTTACATTAATTACTAATTTTCCTTCAAGCTTATAATTTTTATTTTTAGACCAAAACCAAATTATTAACATCTAGGTCATTAATGAGTTGATCGTTATTTGACTAGAGAATTTTCTCTTAATTATCCTTATTCTTTCTATACTTTAACTTAAAAACTTAAAAGTTTAACCATGCCTAGGTATCCTATGGTAACATCTCATTTTTTACCATTTCAATAGTCTAAAAATACTAAACAATCACATAACAAAGCAATAACATTGTCTACCACACACATGGAAAATTTTGATGTTATAATGTGTACGTACCATCGTGAACATTTGTTATTTTTCTCATTCTCTCTTTGTATTACGTACATTATATCATATTATACTCATACTACTATTTTTCCTCTTTTGATACATATATTACTATTAGTGTACTAACCTCCCTTGGGATATGTGTACTTATAGTGAACCTTGCACAGAGTCTACCCACACAGAGACAAATTATACTACGACTCAATGCACAGTGCAATTCTTGCACAAATGGAAATCTAGGTCAGAATGTTTCTATTTCTCTCTCAAGTTTTACTAAATCAATCACTTACACACACACACAATATATATATATATATATATATATATATATATATATACACACACACACACACACACATAGCACAAAATTCTATGATTAAAATTTACACATATAATTGTTGAAATTAAATTCATAAATGCATAAATGACACAACACAGAGTTTCCTTTGTCGGTCAAAGTTGTAATTTTTCAGGGTATCACAACTCTAACTTATTTTAATGATTCTACATCATATAATTAGACACTTTAATTAGTCACCAACTAGTTAAACTAAAATTCTATTTTTAAACTAGTTATATAGTCATTTACGAAAAGGCCCTCCACTTTAAACTCTTATGACTTAATTACCCATTTTTCTAATTCTATGGAATCTAGATCACCATTAATCAACCTTAATTATCCTCACTTAATTTGTAACTTTACTTACATTAATTACTAATTTCATTTTAAGCTTATAATTTCTATTTCCATACCAAAATCCAATTATTAACATCTAGGTCATTAATGATTTGACTGTTATTTGACTAGAGAATTTTCTCTAAATTATTCTTATTCTTTCTAGACTTTAACTTAAAAACTTAAGAGTTTAACCATGCCTAGGTATCCTATGATAACATCTCATTTTTTACCATTTCAATAGTTTAAAAACACTACCTAATCACATAACAAAGCCATAACATTGTTTACCACACACACATGGAAAATTTGGATGTTATAATGTGTACGTACCATCGTGAACATTTGTTATTTTTCTCATTCTTTCTTTGTATTACATTATATCATATTATACTCATACTACTATTTTTCCTCTTTTGATTCATATATTACTATCTTTTCTCTTCCTTTTCCTCTTTAGGTGCTAATTATATATTGGTGTTCATCAAGTTTTTTAATATGATTTGACAATTAGGAGAAAGAGAAATGTTAACAACATAATTCTGAAAACACTTCTTCAATACTCTTAAATATTGATTGAAATTTATAAATAAAAAAATTAATGAATTACACTTTTTTTCTAATGCGCTTTACTCATAAATTTCTAGTTTTCACCAAAATTTAATCAATACCTTATTGTGTTAGAGGAAGCGTGTCTAAGAATATATTACAAACACTATTGTTAAAAGAGAATAAGAATTCTATTTAAAGGAAAATGCACACATTTGAGAAAAAATATTTTTTACTAATGAATTAAATGTCATGGTGCGAATGCACATGGCCATGCAAACCACCTGACGGGGTTGGTGCTTAAGATCCTTAATGCATGTCACTTAGAGATAGGATCATAGGGAAAGTCTCTACACTTATTGCAACACACAACCTTTTGCAAGACAAAAACATGAAGGAGGGAACCGCTTGCTTCCCAAATTCACGATTGACACTAAGGTTTTTGAGCAACTATGTGTTTCCTGGAAGAAATGCTTGGTAGTGAAGTTGTAGGGCAAGAGTCTTGGATATTTGATCATGAAGGAAAAACTCCAATCAACATGGAAGCCAGATGGAAGGTTTGATTTAATTTATGTTTCTCATGGGTACTTCATGGTGAATTTTGATTTGGATGCGGATAGAGAAAAGGAAACTAATAGGGGGGCGTGGATGATTTTTTATCATTATGTTACAATTTGGCCTTGGGTGCCTGAGTTTGTGGTGTCAACAGCAACGACAAACAAAAATTTGGTTTTAGTTAGATTCTAGGACTAGGAATGGTGTATTATGATGAGAGCATGCTGTTAGTCGATGAATATGACTAACTTTTGTGTATAAAACCTGTGTAAATTGTATCAAACTCCTCCAATTTATGGTCATTTTGTAGTGTTGTAATTACTTTTTGTTAAAGATAGGTAATAAATATTGATGCAATCCTACCCCCCAAGGGCATTGGATAGAAGACTCCAAGAAGATTGGGCCAAAGATGCAAGAGAAGACCCTAGGGTTCTCATGAGCCTTAGGGTAGATTTCGGGACCATGGGCTAAGTATGAGTCCACTTATCTTTATACATATTAGATTAAGGTTTCATTAAATTTGGGCCTTGTATTTAGGGCACATAATGTAGGTAGGGTACCCTAGAAATGTAGGATTTTCCAGCCTTTGTATTTTAGGGCACCTAGACTAGTTTTTGTATTACGGGTAGTTTTGTAATTTCACATGAATTAAGTGAATATTTGATGTGTGTGTTGAGAAATAAATTTAATTGAATTGGGAGAAGCCCAATCCAATTAAATTTTAGAGGGGGAGGTGAGCATTTGCTTGTTACACCCCATTGCCACATCATATAGTCACACTTTGTGCATGTCCTTAATGCTTTTCATGCCTCATGACACCTAAGTACACTTAGTGGAGAATCTTGGACTTGATCTTGGATTAGTGGCCTGAACCATATATGAAATTCACTAATTATAATTAGTGAAATTTTGGCTCCAAAATTTGGCTCCACAAATTCAATTTCAAATTCAAGTGAAATTTGAATAGAAATTCAAAATTTCCCCCTCCAATTTTGTGTGACACTTAGGCTATAAATAGAGGCTATGTGTGTGCATTTTTCCAAATTTGATCATTTGAAAATTAAACTTCAGATTTCAGAGCTCTTTTAGAGCACAAAATTTCGTGCTCTTCTCTTCCTCTCCCTTCATTCATGTCCTTCTTCCTCCAAGCTCTTATCCATGGCCTCCTATGGTGGTGAGCTTCTTCTATACTCATCTTCTCCTTGAAGTGGCGTCTCCTCTCTCTCTTCCTTCTCCATTCCGCTGCCATTTATCTTCCAAGAAGCAAAGGAATCCATTGATGAAAAAGATCCAAGGCCTACAAGCTCCAATGGAGTTTACATCAAATACTTAGTACTCCTATTTTATGTATTTAATAATCATTTCATCTCAATTTTGGATGAATTAGGCAAGTTTGTGAAGTGCTAATTTTGATTTGCTCGCTAAGTCAATCTGCCGGCTTAGCGAGCCATCCGCTGAGCGCACCACTCCTTTAGCTGAGCGCGAGGAAGAATCTGGAAGAAGGATGAGTTGTGCATGTTCGCTGAGCGAGGGATCATCCCGCTAAGCGCACCGCTTGAGTCCATCTGCTGAGCGAGAAGACGCGCGCTAAGCCAAAATTCACTAATGCGCGCTAAGCGAGCCAGAGTTGCGCTAAGCACGCAAGCACCAACAAGGCCACCTATTTAAGCCCGAAATCAAAAATAGGGAGGGTGAGTTTGGGCAATTCTTGAAGATTTTGCATGTTTAGAGATTTCTTGAGAGAGAAAGGTCCAAGTTCCAGAGAGTTTTGAGAGCTTTTGCTGTGCGAAGACTGGCAGAGAACTGAGCGTGAAGAGGAAGCCATCCTGAGAGCATGAGATGAGTCTGTGAGTGATTTTGAGGTTCTAGAGGTGGAGGAGACATCCCCATTACTTGTATTTCTTCAATCCTTCATTTTTCTCTTCTCTTTGTTGTAAAGGGAGCTTCCCAGATATGGAGAGCTAAATCCTCTGTTGGTTCTTCCTTGTAGGTACTTGATGTAAATACTTGTATATCTATTTAATGATGTTTTATGTGTTCTCTGTGCTATCAGTACGTCATTTCAGTGTGCTTTTGCCTTGATCACGTAGATGTATGCTTTGTTAGGATCATTCAATAGTGGAAACTGGTCTGATTCTTATAACATGATAGGACGGGGCTAGTTTATGGTATTATCACGAGGGATCAGGGCACGGTAACCTAGTTGTTGTATGTTTGTCTTAATGTGATTCTGGTCGAGTTTAGTCCAACAAGAGGAATCTGAGGATGATGCTTGATCAGGATTAGGCTAGACTATCATGAGGAATCGGGGTTTAGCATTTCAGGAGACACCATAGAACACATGAGCATTGTTAAGTAGAGAATATCCTTATAACATCAGGCACCTAATAGGAAGACCAACATGTTGTCTACTTGTCTTTACACATCATTACTCATGTGATTTTCCTTTTAATAGTTAGTTTACATACCCGTTCATAGTCCACACATATCTTTTCAGACTAGACACCTATTCACTGAATATAGCTTTACCAAGTAACACAAGTTCCCTGAGAGTTTGATTCTTGGTTCTTTCCGTTTTATACTACTTTTGCGGTTCGGTGCCCTTGCCGGGTTCGAACACATGTTGCTTACCATTACCTTAGCTATTGGTGTGCCAATCAAGATGGATCGAAACATGTTGAATATGAATCGTGGTCAGTTTACACGAGTGTGTGTTCAAATAGATTTGAATGTTCCTGTAGTGGGAAAATTCAGTCTCAATGGGAGTTGGTATAGAGTGGAATATAAGGGTCTACATGTTCTTTGTGCTACTTGTGGCTGTTATGGCCATGTTGCTCGAGCTTTCCCAACCATACCATTATCTCAACTGATTGCTGACAGTCAGGAAACCCAAAGCAAGCAAGGGGCAGGGGTGACTCCTAATCCTAACCATAATATGGAGAAGGTGTCACCACTAGCTATTGAGTTTGATGACGTTGCGACGCATGAGGAGTGGATGGTGGTGAAGCACAAACCTAGGAAGAACGAGACTAATCAGAAGACACCAATCATGGGTAATATTTTCATTCAAAATATTTGGGCCAAGGGTGCAACAACTCAGTACAATAATGTAATTCTATTGGATGTCATGCAACCCTAACATAATCATGAGGGCCAATCATCAGTAACTCAGATAACAACTATGATTTCATCTTCTTCAAATATAGGTCATGTGGCCAAGAAAATTGATAAGAAAAGGGTCATACTAGATTCTTCCGCACATGGCAATCAACTTAAACTAGAGACTCTAGACACACATATAGCTTCACATAAGGGGGTTCATGTTGGGCTCATGCATGACTCACAATTGCCACAACAACTCCAAGGGATGAATACTCACCCTTTTCCTTGATTATAAAGCTAAGGGGTTGCTTCTTGGTAGTTTCCGATAGCACAGTGGTCTATGCTTTATCTTCATTGTAGTGAAAAGTTTTTTGAAAAGCATGATTTGCCATTTATGCTTTATTTTCACTCTGTAAGTGAGATGTTTTTGTTATTGAAAATCATTTTTTATTAATTAAAGATAGTCTATAATTGGAGATATTTTGCTGCTCTTCCTACCATTCTTGAAGTGTATGGTACTCTGGTTTATAGATTGATCTATTTGACAGAATATGGAGTTTTGCCTAAATCATTAATGTCCATTGACCTCTGATCACAAAGATTGTTTTTGAAGTTGATGTTTTTTTTTATCTTTTTCAACCTGAGCATGAAGTCAAACTCTATAAATCTCAATATCATATTGTTATGCTATCTTGTGTGTTACCATTTGTGGCATCAATGTGTTATCATCTTAAACAGGTGACTAGCTTTTAGTCACAGCAAGCATAAGATACTATGATTCCACAAGGACCAGTGGTTCGATTTGATTATTTCTTGAGTTTTTTCTCGAAAATGACTTGTGTAAAGGTCTTGTTTTGTATGTATTGAATGGTGACCCCATATTTTAACCAGTGAATGGGACCTCATATGCTCGATGCAACCTATTTTTGAATCTTCTAAGGTCTAACATGACATTTTGGCTGTCAAGATAGATCTTCTTTGTGTATTCCCACCCCTTCTTGTTAATGCTTGTAGGGTCTCTCAGAATATGATCATTTTTATCATATTTCTGATACAAAGTGTTCTCTCTAGGAAAAATTTGATAGCCAATGTCTTTCAATCCAAGCTTCCTTGCTGGTTCCCCATAATAAGTTTATGCAGCCCATGTGATACCAAGAGGAACCACTTGAATAAACCTAGAACCAGGTCTCAGGAACAGAAAATGTGTCATAGCTGCTACCCACCTTTGACCCACTCATGAACCCAGTTGTTGGCACGATGCTTGTAACCCCAGCAAGTTTGAATGAAATGCCCCTGCTCACCAATATATACCTCTGGACAGAATCTGTAAATGCATAAATAAGAATATGAATATAGTTTTTTCAACAACTTGAGCTTATAACATGGGGAAAGGAAAACAAGTCCAAGTAAAATACAATTGTACTGGTTTATTCCTTAGATAAGTTAGATTAATGGCTGACAGTGATTGAATGATAATAAATTTTAAAGATCAAAGGCTTGAAAAATACTTAAGAAAACAACCTTAGCTTTTTAAGTAGAAATTCCCAACTCATCATTAATGACAACATTTATCATTTATAAGCGCCAGCAAGAAATACAAGTGTTTGCTCACATGTATTATAGAAAGCTAATGTTGTCAATCTTTAGTTCTTTCACCAAGAAAACCTAAGCCTTTCTTTTCCATCCTTAAGTTAGCAGTGTCGTGATAGATGTGGTGGTGGCAATGTAAATATGTCAAGTGTGAAGTTCCTCTTGTGTGTTTGCTATTTTGACTTTGAACCAACTAAGCACAGTGTTTTGTAATTGTGTGATTTTATTCACTCTGTTTAATAGACCGACTAAGCACAGTGTTTTTTTTTTGCAACCATTGGCTCTTTGAAACATCATCATAAAGTTTCCTTTGATGCATCTCTACTAACACACTTGCAATGTAAAGTTTGTATTAAGTCTTCTGTTGAGTTCAGGGTTTGAAGTATGCGTTCACCCTATGTTCAATTTGATATCTGGTTGTTTGCTTTCGGCAAATGCACCGGACCGCACAAGTAGTATAAAACAGTAAGAACCGAGTATCAAACTCTTGGGGAACTTGTGTTATTTGGTAAGCTATTTCAACAAATAGGTGTCTGGTGTGTAAAGATAAGTGTGAATATGAACAGGTGTGTAATCTATCTGTGCAAAAAGGAAGAAAATCACGCGAGAGAAATGATGTGTAAAAGCAAGTAGAAAACATGTTGGCCTTCCTAATAGGCGTCTGATGCTAAAAAGATATTCTCTATCTAACAATGCTCATGTGTTCCTATGGTGTCTCCTGAGATACTAAACCCCAATTCCTCATGATAGTTTAGCCTAATCCTGATCAAGCATCGTCTGCAGATTCCTCTTGTTGGACTAAACTCAACCAGGACCGCATTAAGACACACATACACAACTAAATTATCGCACCCCGATTCCTTGTGATAGTACGACAACTTAGCCTTGTACTATCAAGGACTTTAGAGTCAGACCAATTTCGACTGTTTAATGACCCTAACAAAGCATGCATCTACGTGATCAAGGTAAAGGCATACTGGAGTGAAAAGCAGATAGCAAAGAGAACACACAAAACATCATTAAATAGATAGAAATATATTTACATCAGGTACCTACAAGGAAGATCCAGCAGAGGATTTAGCTTTCCATAACTAGGAAGCCTTCTTTACAACAAGAGAAGAACAAGATGAAAGATTGCAAAAATACAAGAGGTGAGGATGTCTCCTTCACCTCTAGGATCTCACAATCACTCACAAACTCATCTCAAGCTCTCAAACCGGCTCTTGCTTCAAGCTCTAGTCTCTACAGATCTTCACACAGCAAAATCTCTCAAAAATCTCTGAAACTTGGACCTTTCTCTCTCTAGAATCTCTAGACATGCAAAGCTCTAAATCCCAGTCCAAACTCTCCTTCTAAAATCTGATTTCAGGCTTAAATAGGTGGCCTTGTTCGTGCTCGTGCGCTTAGCACAATTATGGACCTCTTAGCGCACATTAGTGAATTTTGGCTTAGCGCGTGCCTTTCTCGCTTAGCGGATGGACTGAAGCGGTGCGCTTAGTGACATGAAGCAATGCGCTTAGCAAACCTGTACAGCTCATCTTCTTCCAGAGTCTTCCTCGCGCTTAGCCCATGAGTGTTGCGCTTAGCGGACGCTCTCTAAGCCGCAGATTGGCTTAGCGAGAAGGTGAAAAATAGCACTTTTCAAAGCTTGCCTAATTAACCTGAAATTGAGAGAAAATGATTATTAAACACACAAAATGGAAGTACTAAGTATTTATTACCTATACTTAACAAAAAATACTTATAACACTACAAAATAACCATAAATTGGAAGAGTTTGATACAATTTACACAAGTTTTATACACAAAAGTTAGTCATATTCACCGACTAACAACTCCCCCAAATTTATAGTTTTGCTTGTCCTCAAGCAAAAAGAGAACAACTCACTTGTCCTCAAGTGACAATAACATGCAGTGACTATGTACAAAGGTGTATGCAACAAAAGTTACTAATTGCATGATAAGAGAATGAAGTAAAATGCCCTCATCACTTGTCTTTCACAAGGTATGCAGTTATCCAAAGAGAAGAATAAAATGTAACCTGAACAATTAGATGGAGTTAATCCTAAGACAGATATTAAGGAAAGTAGCTTAAACCACAGTCTCACGGCTACTGTTTCACTCAAGCACAAGTGTTTAAGCTATTCATTAATAACAACTAGTAAGAGGTCCAATCTTTGAATTTCATCTCATGCCATAAAGTCAGAAATGTTTAAACAAAATCAGAAGGACTTTCTCAGGCTTGTAGTGAGGCTTGGCTACAAAAATACATCGGTTTTTCTAGGATTCAAAGGTTTTAGATTCTAAGAGAGCACAAATCCTAGACTTATCCAAGTGATCTTTTTAATACAATTAGCTTGCTCACTAGCTTTTCACTTTCATTGCTTTTGACCTTATTACATCAGCACACCTTTCCTTTTATTGCTCTTTTTTTTTAAACAGACAACTAGTGTGTTGTGTGTGTTGATGCTTTATCTCTTTCTTTGCATCCCAATTAGTTCCACCCCCCCCCCCTCCCAAATTTGGGGTAAATTTGCCTTGAACTATATGCTCTCCTAGAATCTAAACATGGTATCCGGAGAGAATCATTCAGGTTCAGGGTTCAATTATTGACAAAACTCATTCAGCTCACAAAGGGTGCAAATGATAGAATTATAATTCAAGGTAAGCTTGTTTGGTCAAAAGGCTTGTGTATGCATAATCATGGCCTTCATCATGTCCTCATTTATGCATTTCATTTTAAAATTCAGAGATTGATGCAAAGATTATTACTCAAAGCTAGTCGTTCACTCACAGAGTAAGGTCACACTCTCACCGGTTTTGGTTCAAGCTTTTCTTTCACAATCAATCTGTCTACTAACTAACAATTCTAAATGCAAGTTCACATTCTTGTTCTTTCTTTGTCTAACATACATACTTGCTCAAACTCATGAAAAGAAGCACAAACTCCATCAAAATCATGCACTCAATTCAAAATAAAGGCATACAACCATTTTTCACAAAAAGATAAAAGTGTTTTACTACCATGTCATCAAAAACTAAGTTAAACTGTTCCACATGCTTCAAAATAAGCAAACCAACTATCCAAAAATAAAAATAGCAGTGTATATAAACATAAAGGAATTACTGTATTAAAACCATAATTAAAATAATAATAAACCAAAAAGCAAAAAGTGTCATCAGGAATCAACAATGTCAACAGTGTCTAAACTGGGGAATTAGTGAGAGCAACATCTTCTCCAGATGACAAATCGGAAAGATCGGAAATTCCTCCAACTGGGGAAGTAGGAAGGTCAACTATTTCTCCTGCTGGTGAATCAGGAGGGGCAGCCGCTTCATCTGATGATGCATCGGAGATGATAATCAGAGGTGGAGATGGGGGAACTACTTCACGCTCAGGAGAAGACAGTGGATTCACCATTGGAGATTGTGGGTCAGCTGGCTCTGGATCAACCTACACAGGTGTGGGCTCAGGCGGAGCAGCCTCGTCGGGTCTCACCAATGGAAGTTGAGCTTTAGGCCAGGCTACTTGCTTAAGAAAATGCTTCATAGTTATGATTGGCCTGTTATGAGCCAACTCTTGCAGGCTGTGTATGATAATAAACTGTCCTCGGAATGAGCTTTGCAGCATAGGGACTAAAGTTTGTGAGCCTTGGACATCCTGTCCTACAGTTATTGACGGAGGAGCTAGAGTGGATGATGAAGGGATGTCCTCCGTTCTAGCTCTTTTTCTCGATTCCATCTGTAACTAAAAAGAACTAAAAATTCCTTAGACCGAAATTGCTCAGGTTTAACAACAGAAATAAAGGTTGAAATTAACATTAGGCGCTTAGCGGGATACAGCTCGCTCAGTGCACCCTCAGAAACAAAACATATCGGCTTAGCTGGAGCCAAGCTCGCTTAGCCCAATAGTTGTCATGACGAAATGCACTTAGCCCAGGTAGACTCGTCTTAGTGCGAGGCTTCCAACACAAAATTTTCTAAGTTATCTTGGCTTAGAGATTCAGCCTCGCTTAGCCACAAGTATCTCAATAGGAGGATGAGTGTTCATCCTCACAAGATAAACTCGCTTAGCGCGTTAAGCGCGCTTAGCGAGTTCGTCTGGAAACGCTTATGTTTAATGAATTTTGATGAACTCGCTTAGCGCAGCATGCTCGCTTAGCAAGTTCATCGTGTTCTCCAAAAAAAATGCAGAAAACGCAGTTCATTTCCTTGTCTTTTTAAGCCTCTAAAAGGCATTATCAAACATGCAAGACAATTGAAAATAACTACACAGCACAATCATATAAAAAGTCCTAATTTTTACCTACTCTAAAATTATGAATAAACCCTAAAGATTGAAAACTAAAATCTATGGTTTTCTACTCTAAGGTTCAACCACAAAAAAGAATGAAAGGAGTAAGGAACTTACTTGTATCGTTGATGCTTTGATGCAGAAGAAGGCGAAAATGCAGGAAAATGAGTGCAAGAGAGATGCAGGCAGTTCAGTAGTTTCCAACAAATGTGAGTGTAACTGCCATTACACTCACATAAGCCATTATGCTTTCTCGAAGTGATGTTTGGTTTTTTCGAAGATGCTCGCTTAGCAGTACCGTGCGCTTAGCCAAACTTTGAAATTCAAGTTTTTTTTTTCAGCACACAGGCTTGGCTTAGCGTGCGGGTAAATCCGCTTAGCGAGGTCTGCAGATCAGAAAAGCTGCAACTCTCGCTAAGCCGAGCTCTAGGCCGGCTTAGCTAAAATTATGCATCTTGAGTACATAGAAGTATGTTCTTAGCTGATAAGGACTCGCTTAGTGCTCACAGTGCTGCAAGGAATTCAGCTTAGCTACCATGATTGGCACTTAGCTTCATGAACCTCAGTTATGGCCGTAAAGAATTGAGCTTGGCGGAAACGACTCGCGCTTAGCCAAAGTGTATGATGGGCTTAGCGATCAGGCTGTAGCTTAGCCGAATTTAGATCAAATTGAAGTTGGCTTAGCTTAACCTTGGCCAGCTTAGCGGACCAAATCAGCCTTAGATGCAAGGGTTGGGTGCTAAGCGCTTGAGACTCTCGGCTTAGCGCATGATGAAAGATGCGCTTAGCGCGAAGCTGGCGCTTAGCGCAAGGACTGTTTTTCATTAAATGTTTTATAAGTTATTTTTCAGTCCCTTCCTCAACAAATTGAAACCCTTATATCTAACATTCAAGGATAAGCTGACATACTCCACTGCACAAATTATAAAGCAAGTTCCACATGATATAATGCATGAAAAACAGAGATAACAAAAATTAAAACTGGGTTGCCTCCCAGGAAGCACTTCTTTAACGTCATTAGCTTGACGCTTTTACCTCACTGGGCGATCTTATGTTTTGGTTCTTACTTTCAGAACCTCTTGACCTCCTTCCATTACCTATAAGTAGACATTGTATTCTGGAGCAGGCTTGTCTTCAACAAACAAATCAAAATCAATTTTTTTTATCTTCAAAACCTAGCTCCAGCTTCCTCTTCCCCATCTCAACTATACAGCTTGTGGTCAACATGAATGGCCTTCCCAATATTACAGGAATGTCAATATCTTTAGAGATATCCATTACCACAAAGTCTGTCGGGAAGATAAAATGTTTTACTCTGACCAACACATCTTCAATTACTCTATATGGCCTGGTAATGGAGTGGTCAGCTAATTGTAAAGTCATTTGAGTGGGCATTATTTCCAACTCTCCCAATCTTCTGCACATGGACAATGGCATCAAATTGATACTGGCTCCCAGGTCAATAAAAGCTTTTTCCCACATTGACTTCTCCAATTGAACAAGGAATAGTTACACTCCTAGGATCTTTATGCTTGGGTGGAAGGATCTTTTGGATCACAGCACTGCAGTTTCCTTCCACTATGATGTTTTCCAAATGAATATATTTATGCTTCCTTGTTAACATATCTTTCAAGAATTTAGAGTAGAGGGGCATCTACTGCAAAGCTTCTCCAAAGGGCATAGTTATTTCCAGTTTCCTGAAAATATCTAAAAACCTCGCCAAATGACGATCTTTTTCTTTCTTGGAAGGTACAACAGGATATGGTACTTCCACACCTTCATCGACAAGTTTTTCACTTCTACTCTTCTTTGCATTCTTATTATTTTTTCATTTTTTTCATTTTCTATTTTTTTTCTACTTCTTTTTCTTTTTCTTGGTCCTTCAATTCTTTATTCTTGACCATTATTTGTTCCTCTTTTTCTTGATTACTTTCACCTATCACCTCATTTTCTTGCCATCAGTATCTTTCTTGTCAGCAATTTTCTTCTTATGCACAACACTATCCTCATCCTCAGCTACCACAAACCTTTTACTCCTTGTCATCACAGCTTTGCATTCCTGATATAAGCTCCATTGGAGCTTGTAGGCCTAGGATCTTCTTCATCAATGGATTCCTTTGCTTCTTGGAAGATGAATGACAGTGGAATGGAGAAGGAAGAGAGAGAGGAGACGCCACTTCAAGGAGAAGATGAGTCTAGAAGAAGCTCACCACCATAGGAGGCCATGGATAAGAGCTTGGAGGAAGAAGGAGATGAATGAAGGGAGAGGAAGAGAAGAGCACGAAATTTTGTGCTCTAATAGAGCTTTCAAATATGAAGTTTAATTTTCAAATGATCAAAGTTAAAAAAATGCACACACATGGCCTCTATTTATAGCCTAAGTGTCACACAAAATTGGAAGGAAATTTGAATTTCAAATTTCACTTGAATTTGGAATTGAATTTGTGGAGCCAAAATTTCACTAATTATGATTAGTGAATTTTAGCTATGTTTCAGCCCACTAATCCAAGATCAAGTCCAAGATTCTCCACTAAGTGTGCTTAGGTGTCATGAGGCATGTAAAGCATGAAGGACATGCACAAAGTATGACTATATGATGTGACAATGGGGTGTAGCAAGCAAATGCTCACCTCCCCCTCTAAAATTTAATTGGATTGGGCTTCTCCCAATTCAATTGAATTTATTTTCCAACACACACATCAAATATTCACTTAATGCATGCGAAATTACAAAACTACCCCTAATACAAAAACTAGTCTAGGTGCCCTAAAATACAATGGCTGAAAAATCCTACATTTCTAGGGTACCTTACCTATATTATGGAGCCCTAAATACAAAGCCAAAAAATAATGAAACCTTAATCTAATATGTACAAAGATAAGCAGGCTCATACTTAGCCTATGGGCCCGAAATCTACCCTAAGGCTCATGAGAACCCTAGGGCCTTCTCTTGCATCTCTGGCCCAATCTTCTTGGAGTCTTCAATCCAATGCCCTTACGGGGTAGGATTGCATCAATTCCTCCTTGGGATTCTGTTCTGTATTTGCCACAAAATTGTTGGATGACTTGTCAGCTATCTGCTTGGCCAGTTGTCCCACCTGGACCTCAAGGTTCTTTAGTGCTGACTCAGTGCTTTTATGATTTGACATTGTTACCTGCATAAACTGCGTCAAGGTCTCCTCCAGCTTAGTAGTCCTCTAGAATATGTTAGGACCTTGTTGGATTGGCCTGTTTGAAGGCCCACTCTGCTCTTTGTTGAACTAGTTGTCAGGGTGTGTCCTCCACTGTCCTTGTTGATTATAGGGACCCGGCTAGAATCCTGAAAATCCTCCTTGAGTATACCCTTGTCGCTGTTGATTTCCCATATAATGAATTTCTTGAGTGTTTTCTTCAGTGGGAATACATTGTCCTATTTCATGAGCCTCACCACGGATAGGACAACCTATAACCTGCAAAATAGAAGAGTGCGTAGGTTGACCCATAGACAACTTAGTTGCCAGCTTACCGAGTGTTTCTGTTAAAATCTCAAGTTGCTTAGAAAGCAACTTGTTCTGTGCCAATAAAGCGTCATGTGATGATAGCTCTATCAAGCTTTTCTTTGTGGTTTGATTGGTTTTGTCTCGTAGAATGGCATGATCACTGGCTGACATGTTCTCAATTAGCTCAGTTGCTTCTTCCGGGGTCTTCAGTTTTATCTTTCCCCCTGCAGAAGCGTCTAACAGTTGCCTGGTTTGTGGTCTCAGCCCATCTATAAACATATTCAATTGGATTGGCTCGGAAAACCCATGAGTGGGAGTTCATCTCAACAAGGACTTTAGAGTCAGACCAGTTTCCTCGTGATAGTACGACAACTTAGCCCTGTACTTTCAAGGACTTTAGAGTCAGACCAGTTTCCACTGTTGAATGACCCTAACAAAGCATGCATCTACATGATCAAAGACATGTATATGCTTTGAACCCAATCAGTCAAGTGCTTCCAATGAATAGGACTGCCATAAAGGGAACCTCTTTGATCATGAACCTGGACACTATATTAGTGTATCCTCACCTAGTAATCTCTCCCGAACCGAACATCTCCCTACACAGTTCCTTCTCATACAATGCTTTTTGATAATGTTAACTAACTCAAGTTTTTCTCTTTAAAGGACCATGGCTACTCCACCTGCCTCGCCTCCTCCTCCTCCTTCTCCTGCAGACGCATCAGCGTCTCCATCTACCTTGAAGCGGACATGCAAAGCCACACGGCTATGATCCTTGGCCACTAGACCACCTGGGGCAGAGAGACCAGTGGTCCACATCGATCCTGTGACCGACAAGGCCGACGGTCCTCTCAAGAAGAAATTAAGAACATATTTAGGGATTGTCGCTTGTAACAAGGTCAACGTGACATACGAGACTTGGAAGGAAGTGTCTGCTGCTCAGAGGATTTGATATGGGAGGATATTCAAGTATTATAGATTTCTTCTTTGATTTTCTTTAGTAGCCAAAATTTATAATTTACTAACAATAAAACCTAATTTATTGTTTGTCAGGCAGAATTTGAAATCCCTAAAGCTTCTAACAGTAGGACAAAGAAGAAAGTTCTTCAGACTGTCGGCGAGTGGTGGAGGCAGTTTAAATCTGATTTGAATAGGAAATGGGCACTTGCAGCCAACAAGGACAGTGTGGATGACACTATCTGTGAAAAATAGGACATTAGCAAGGAGAAATGGGCCTAGTTTTGTCAGACCCGCAGAGATCCCTCGTGGGAGGTATTTAATTAGTAATTTGAATTGTTTTCCATTAAAAATTCAGTTCTTATAATAGATTGAAGTAATCATTTTCAATAATTTTTTATTTTTGCAGGATGTACAGAAAAAAGCACAGGCCATCCAGAAGCAAAACATCGCCCCCCACGTGTTGTCTCATGGGGGTTATGATTATTTAGAATAGAAGTTGATGGCTGAGAAGACAAAGAAACAACTAGAGGAAGCTACTCAGTCTGGAAGCACTGAGGGTGTCATTAACCCTCCATCCCATCAGACGACACGTGAAGTGGAAGATGGACCACACCAAGAATACTGGGGAGATGACGTCTGAAGCCGCAAAGGAAATCACTAAGAAGATTATAAGTCATTTTCAATTCAGGATTATAATTATGTTGAACCTATTATGTGAATGCCTTGGACAAATATGTGTTCTGTAAAGGATTCTTTGGAGGAGCAGGCGTCACAGGGTTCGTTCGTCCCCCATGGACTTCAAGATGTCCAGACTGCTGCCATTGGGCGACCAGAACACCCTGGCCGTGTCCGTGCTGCTGGAGCTGGTGTCACCATAAAGCAATACTTCGAATAGGCTCCATGAACCTCCCGCAGTTCTTCCTCCCTCACTCTTGAAGACCTACAGTAGCTGACCCAACAAATCAAGGACCAGCTAGAGGAGTCGATCATAGAAAAAGTGACTCGGTAGCTGATAGCATCCTTCTACCAGATGCAGTCTCAGTTTCAATCACAGATGCAATCATAGGGACTAGCACTACCTCCGGAGCCCAAGGTTGGTCCCTCAGTTGCTCATGTCAGCACAAAGGAGAGTTGTGTTGATCCCTCAGGGAACGATCCACAGACAGGTGACTCAGACAAGTGCGGGCTATACATTGAAGAAAATCCTTCCCGCCTGGTTGCCCTAGGAAGACTTTATGAGGGATCCACAACGGTTCACAACATCCCTTTGTTGCATGGCCAAGTGAAGGTTGGTGTTAAGGAGGTTAAAGATTCAAAGGCTCCCATTCCTGTACCCACTACCGAGGTTACCTTAGTGGGACAGACACTTAACACCTTCCTTGCTTGGCCGACACATCTCGTGAAGTGTTTATCAGAATAGGTATTTTACTCTGATTATATGCTTCTTTTTTCAATTGATTTGTTCATTGTAATCAAAACTTGTTAATTAACTATGTGTGTTCAACAGGCAGCTGTGTCTTCAGCAAAACCTCCAGAAAGGCCGAATCCTGAGGTCGATGATCCGTTGTATTTGATGACATTGACCATCCCACAACTATTTTTGAAGCCTCTCCGGGTTATGTGGGATGCTACTGTGTTTGTTGTGTTTAATCAAAACTTCCTATTGTACATAAAGCACGAAGATCTCTCTGAAATTACACACAGTGGTCAATGTCTCAGCATATCTATTCTACAGTTGTAGATTTTGTAAGTCAATTTAGATTACTATTAATTACTTAAGTTATTATTTTGAATTCATACATAATTAACTTTGTCTTAACAACAACAGGCATATGACTGAGACAAGTATGCAAGTGGGGAATTCCGATGTGTATGGATTCCTCGAGCCAGAGTCCATTCAGAGAGCTGGGCAATCGCAATTTGAATCGGAAAGTTACATCAAGAGTTGGATGTAGAGTTCAAAATGCAATGTCTACCTTGGATCCTACCTGAATGGGTAAGTCAAACAAAACAATTGAATTTAAATAATGTATACTACTACAATAACCCATATTTTTCTCCACTGTAGCAGACACTGGCAAATGGTCGTCATTCTGCCTAAGGAAAACCTTGTTGTCTAGTTTTGTTTCTTGCATAACAGGTGTAACACCCTGATATATATCTACATATTATTAGTAATTATGTTTGATGTTTGATTATATTCGTTGTGTTATTTTTATCCATAATTATGTTCAAGGAGGTTAATTTAGTTAATAAAGGGGTGTGAGTAGATAAGGATCTAGCTTCTCAAAGAAGCCTCTTGAGAAAGCATCTCAAAGAAGCCACGAGGAAGCTTCTTGAGGAAGCCTCTTAATGAAGCTTCTTGAGAAAGCTACATGAGCTACCTTGGTAAAAATGCTGCCCAGCCTTCATTAACCGTTGGATTTTCTCGAAATTTGGTCTGCAGCTTCACAAGACACTTGTCCACGATCTGACCATTGGGAGCTTCGAGAGATGTCTGGAGTGTGCGCGAAGTTTTCGTGTCCGAGACCATTTCTCACTTGAGCGTTTTCAGCCTTTGCTTTCGTGTAGCTTAGGAAAAACACCATTTCTTCTTCTTTCTTTCTTCCAAAGCCATTTCTAATGTCCCAAGCACTTTCTCCATCACCCACAACCACCATTAGCCACCACAAACCGTCGTTGTTCTCCGTTGCAACCCCACACTGAGAGGAACCCTTTGACCGAAGCAGAATCTTCCAACTTGGCTCGCGGTTTCGGTAGAGAACGAAACCCTAATCTGACTTTTCATTTTCCTTCGAGGTAACCATGGTTCTACGCTTGTTTCTTGTTAGTTTCAGCTTGTCTTTGCATCTTTTCAGACTTTGGGAACCACCATTGCATGTTTTACGTTTCCTCTGAAAAACCCTAGAGCAAAGAGACTTTGTAAAAGTTATCCTTTCATGAAATGCATGTTATTTTCGTATCCTACACTGAATCCTGGTCACATTGGCGTGGTCAAAACTTCCAAATGATGTTCCTTTGTAAAACCCGAAATGCTCTTAGCTCTTTCATGTAGTGATGTGGGTGTTTGACCCAGAGCACTATTATTAGCTTTATTTTCTGAAATCCATATTAAGTCTCCTTCGTTTTGGTATGGTAGAGGATTGCGTGGAACCGGCGAGCGGAAAAGAAAAAGACATCTCCAAGTGACGTGACGAGGAAACTGCGGGTAGCTCACAATAGGTGAGAGGAGTTTATTATAAAATTTACCGTTTTAACACCATAGCTAGGGTCAGGGAACCTAACTATGAGGATATCTGCATGTCCCTGTTGCATGCTGATTTTTCTTCAAAGAAAATTACGTTTTAACTAATGGGATGCGATAAAATTTGTTATTGATATGCATGCTGGTTTTTTTCAGGAGAACCTATGTTTTTGACGAATGGGATGCGATATATATGTGTGTGTGTGTGTGTGTGTGTGTGTGTGTGTGTGTGCGAAATGTGATTTGTTGTTGATGTCGCTATTAAGGATTTTAATTGATATGTAATGATAATGATAATTATGATGATATTGATTTGAGATGACATTGTTAATAAAGACCATGTCAACATGAATTGTTATTATTGATGACTATGTGAATATGAAATGAGGTTGCTGTTGTTGTTGATAACGTCATTGAGATGAGATGATATTTATGTTGTGAATGACATGGAAATGGAATGTTGATTGATGTTGGAAATGCATTGACATGTGCATGTTGTGTATGTTCGTGGGAGGCACTGTGCACAAACCTTCCAGGGTCTTTGGCACTAGCTTTTGGCCATGTTCATACGTTGAATGTTGTGTATGTTCGTGGGGGGCACTGTGCACTGACCTTCCAGGGTCTTTGGCACTAACTTTTGGCCACGATCATACGTCGTATGGAGTGTATGTCATGGGGGGTAGAGTGCACTAACCTTGTCGGATGGCCCAGACGTGGGTAACTAGCGTGATTAGAGAATCTAAGCATTTCTGAGGGAATGCTTAGGCGCTTTAATTGGTCCATGGTCTTTGGCACTTACTTTTGGCCGTGATCATAGCTCATACGACACAGGAAATAAAGTAACTGTGGCCAAGTGTACTTTGTACTAGGGGGCTGTCACCTGGTAGGGAACACCTTTGGGCTCCCAAGCTGATCACCTATGGGAGGGGGGCTGTTACGTGCACAACCGGGTGGTCTCCACAAACTCAGCATAGTTCCCTAAGTGAGAGTGTCATGTGGACACGTTTAGGCTATTTCCTGAAATTTGGTTGTTGTTGGTACGTACCACATTGCATCTGAGTGTCCACATGAGACTCTCACTTAGGGAACTGTGCTGAGTTTGTCGAGACCACCCGGTTGTGCACGTAACAGCCCCCCTCCCATAGGTGATCAGCATGGGAGCCCAAAGGTGTTCCCTACCAGGTGACAAGCCTCCTAGTACAAAGTACACTTGGCAATAGTTACTCTATTTCCTATGTCGTATGAGCTATGATCACGGCCAAAAGTAAGCGCCAAAGACCATGGACCAATTAAAGCACCTAAGAATCCCCTCAGAAATGCTTAGATTCTCTAACCACGCTAGTTACCCATATCTGGGCCATCCGACAAGGTCAGTGCACTCTACCCCCCATGACATACACTCCATACGACATATGAACATGGCCAAAAGCTAGTGCCAAAGACCCTGGAAGGTCAGTGCACAGTGCCCCCCACGAACATACACAACATCCAACATATGAACGTGAAAGAAAAATTAGCATGCAACAGGGATAGGCAGATATCCTCATAGGTAGGTTCCCTGACTCTAACTATGGTGTTAAAACGGTAAATTCTATAATAAACTCCCCTCACCTATTGTGAGCTACCCGCAGTTTCCTCGTCACGTCACTTGGAGATGTCTTTTTCTTTTCCGCTCGTCGGTTCCGTGCAATCCTCTATCATACCAAAACGAAGGAGACTTAATATGGATTTCAGAAAATAAAGCTAATAACAATGCTCTGGGTCAAACACCCACATCACTACATGAAAGAGCTGAGAGCATTTCAGGTTTTACAAAGGAACATCATTTGGAAATTCCGACCACGCCAATGTGACCGGGGTTCAGTGTAGGTTACGAAAATAACATGCATTTCATGAAAGGATAACGTTTACAAAGTCTCTTTCTCTAAGGTTTTTCAAAGGAAGCATAAGACATGCAATGGCGGTTCCAAGGTCAGAAAAGATGCAAAGACAAGTTGAAACTAACAAGAAACAAGCGTAGAACCATGGTTACCTCGAAGGAAAACGAAAAGTCAGATTAGGGTTTCATTCTCTACCGAAACCGCGAGCCAAGTTGGAAGATTCTGCTTCGGTCGAAGGGTTCCTCTCAGTGTGGGGTTGCAACGGAGAACAACGATGGTTTGTGGTGGCTAATAGTGGTTGTGGGTGATGGAGAAAGTGCTTGGGACATTAGAAATGTCTTTGGAAGAAAGAAAGAAGAAGAAATGGTGTTTTTCCTAAGCTACACGAAAGCAAAGGCTGAAAATGCTCAAGTGAGAAATGGTCTCGGACATGGAAACTTTGCGTACACTCCAGACATGTCTCAAAGATCCCAATTGTCAGATCGTGGACAAGTGTCTTGTGAAGCTGCAGACACAATTTCGAGAAGATCCAACGGTTAACGAAGGCTGCACAACATTTTTACCGAGGCAGCTTCATGTAGCTTCCTCAAGAAGCTTCATTAAGAGGCTTCCTCATGGCTTCTTTGAGAAGTTTTCTCAAGAGGCTTCTTTGAGAAGCTAGATCCTTATCTACCCACACCCCTCTATTAACTAAATTAACCTCCTTGAAAATAATTACGGATAAAAATAACACAATGAATATAATCAAACATCAAACATAATTACTAATAATATATAGATATATATCAGGGTGTTACAAAAAGCATATTTTCTAATAGCTATCTATTTGTCGCATGGAGGTCTCGCATTATCCCATCCTTTTTTTTTGTTGATAACATAATGCTTTTTTGTAAGGCAAATGTTGATCAAGCTCAAGTTGTAGCAAAGGTTCTTAATAAGTTTTGTGCAGTGTTTGGATTAAAAGTTAATTTGGCCAAGTCCAACTTCATTTGCTCGAAGTGGGTTCCTCGTGTGGTTAAGCATGTGATTGAAGAGATTTTGGGAATTCGATGCACCCCTCACATTGGAAAATATCTAGGGTTTAAATTATTTTCTGGTAGGGTGATTGATAACTGCTAATTATAAGTATATTTTGGAGTTAAATTATATAGGAATTTGTAATTTCTCTCTTAATTTTTCCTTTTTGAGAAAATAATTATTAAATTAACATCATTTAAGTTTTTGTACAGAGAATATTAAAAATGATGAATTTATGATGCTTAGTGAGTAAAATAAAGTCCAAAAAAGCAGGATAATTCAGGAAAGCAGGAATAATTAAGGAAGGCGAGCTAATTAAGGAAAGAAGACTGATTAAGGAAAGCACGGTAATTAAGGAAAACAAGCTAATTTAGAAAAGTAAAGATGGGCTTAGTACAAGAAGTCCGCTAATATGCACTTATAAAAGAAGTAGAGAGAAGAAGCAAAATACACATAGAAATTCCAAGAGAATATAATTCCTTATAGAAAGAAAATGCTAGAAGAAGGAGAAGCAAGCATTGGGAGTCATTCCTTCCCTCCATTCTTTTTCTTATCTTCTTTCCCTTTACTAAATATTCCCCTCTTGCAATTGTAAAGTCTCCATGACAATGAGAGGCTAATTCCCTTTTGTTGGGAACTTGACAGCCAACTACTCTTGTTGTAATTTCTCTTTCTATCTATTTATGAATATTACATTTGTATTATCTTTTTTTATGCTTAATATTATTGCTTGTAACTTGATCACCCATTTGCATGGTAAGTTTTAGGGATATCATTGGGAAACATTATCTTCTAATAGAACTGGGAAAGAATATCTAAATAAAGTCATCACTAGGGATAGGTTGATATTTATTCAGCCTGTTATACATCTCTATTCTAAATGCAATTTACTATTTTAGCTCTGCAAAGAGATTTGGGAGAGAAAATAGATAAATTAGGATCTTTCATGTGGGAGACCAAAGTTAGAGTATACTAGTAGATGTAGATGTAAATTGGAATAATTATAAATAGAGAAAAATCATTAACATTACATCAAAGAGTTAGCTCTGGTAGGCTAAGTTCCCAACATTCTCATCTTCTAAATTTACTTCTACAATATTATTGGATTGTCTAATTTTTCTCTTTAATTAATCAATTTAAATTCGTGTGTAATTTCTTCTCTTGTTTGATTTAATTTTCTATCAATTTAAATTACGGCTTTTCTACAACTTTTCCAAATCTTTTTCTACAAATAAAGTCCCTATGAATACGATACTCAGACTTCCGTTTTAACTTTACTACTTGGGACGAATCGGTGCACTTGTCAATCCATCAACAGTGACTTTGGTAGATTTCAACAATATTGTGACAAAAGTGCAATCTCGGTTGGAATCGTGGAAAGCAAAATTACATATGAAGCATGGTGTCTTTGCCTATCAAATTTAGTTCCTGCAGCTATGCCCATTTATAGCATGCAAGCTATGTGGCTGCCAACATATGTGTACCAAGATTCATCAATGTTGTCGGGCCATGATATGGTCTTTTTTGGGAAACACTCGCTACTGGAATCTTGCATCGTGGAAAATTACCATGCGTCCTAAGCTTCTTGAAGGCCTAGGAGTTCGTGATACTAGAGTTGCGACTATATCTCTCTTAGGCAAGACGATATGGAGTATTTTGCACTCTTTGGACACTCATTGGGTGCAAGTTATGATGGGGAAATACACGAGGGGGAATCTATTTTATCTAATCCCTTAAAACCAGACTCTTCATATAATTGGAGAAGTATTCTTAAAGCTCGTGATGCTCTAGGAGATGAGTTTTAGGCCCAGTTGGGAGATGGTAAATCCTCCTTTTGGTATTCTGATTGGACAGGGAGAGGAAAACTATATAATAAAGTGCCATACGTCTATATCTTAGATTCAGATTTGTTGGTTGAAAATTTCTAGGAGAACAATGCAACCCATCTTCAGCAACTCTTACCTAAGCAAGTGGTTCTTCAGATTGTAGCTGTTCTAGTTCTAGCTATTCTAGTGGGTGAGAATGTTATTTGCTAGAAAGGGAATAATGTTGGTGTCTATAATTCACGATCTACTTATCACTAGATCATGTGTATGGATGATAACCCCATTGATTCTAAGTGGAGGAAAATTTGGCGTGCTCATCTACCAGAAAAACTTCATTATTTTATGTGGCAAATCTGTCAAACTGCATTTCCAACTAATAATAAGAGGGTTTCTTGTAAATTGGCGCAATCTATAGCTTGTCCTAGGTGCTTCTTAGTGGATGAAACAACGCTGCACGTGCTAAGGGATTGTCCTCATCCGCGAGAATTATGGAATCTGTTAGGAATTCTAATTCCTCCTATTATTATTATCACTAATGTTAAGGAGTGGGTTGCTAATATTATGTAGCATGATGAAGTTATGTGGGGGAAAGAAGCTATCTATGGAGAATGTTCTGTATTGGCAATGTCAGGTGGAGCCTTTAGTAAAAGTTAATGTCGATGGGAGCTTTAGGAACAATTGCATGGGGATAGGTGGCGTTGTTCGTGATCATGAAGGATGATGGTTGGGTGGGGTCTCCAAATTTTTTGATGGTGGATGTCCAAAATGTGCATGGTTTTTGGCTATTAGGGAAGGCCTATATGAAGCATGGCAACATGGTTACTGTTAGTTAATCTATGAACCTGATTGCCATGAAGTATTTGAGGCTATTAGTAAGGGTGAGCAGGTTGGTTCTTAGGCGCATGTGCACGTGAATCTAATTGCCAACATACTTTAGGTTCTAAAGAGGGATTGGCAAGTGGAGCTTCAAGTGGTCCTTAGGGAAGCAAATGGAGTAGCACACCTCTTATCAACATGGGGATCAAATTTGATACCTATGGTTGGATTATGGAAGACACCTCCTTTAGGGGTGCTAGCTAGTCTAGAGTTTGATTCTGCATTATGTAATTTCTCTTTTTTGTTTTCCTATTCTACCAATAAAATGTCAAATATACAAAAGTACCTAAAATAAATTGGCCTAATATATTTTGTCATTCAAATTTAATTTAGGAGTCTATCATTTTTAGTCTCCCAAATAAAAATTTACAATTTTTAGTCTCTCAATTGAATTTTTTTAGTCCCTCCATCAAGACAACATTAACTAATAGTGTGACATGGTAAACCGTTTCATAATTTGTGGTGGTTTTTAACCGTCAAAATTTGATTTTGGAATTTTAAATTTAAATATAATTTTCATGTAACACTCTATTTTTCATAATGTCTGATTAAGTGATTTTAATTAATTTGACATAATTAAGATGATGGTGAACCCTCTCATTTTACGCTATTCTTCCTCTCAATGACAACCTTTCACGAGAGAGCTTGAGACCTTGAATTCCTTTGCTCAAGGGACCTTGTAGCAAAACTTTATTTGAGTTGGAGGGCTAGTTTAGTGGTAAGAAACTCTTCTATTTCCCCTCTCATCTTCCATTTTCATTTTCATGATTTTGATGTGGTTTTTGTTGGTTTTTGGGGTTTGGGTGATATGGATGGTTTGGAGCTATTGTATGAGTGGGAAAAAGCTTGCATCTTGGACCCAAAGTCTCTTCCTTTCCTTCCTTTCTTCATCTCAAAGCATAATTTTGTAATATTGTACACAGAGTAATTTTGTACAAAGCTTGAGAGTTATCTATAGAGAAAAAATACGAGGATAGTTTGTCATGGCTATGAGTGACTAGTCTCCCTAGTTCAGGGATTAAGATGTAACCTACCTCAAACTCCTTTTTTGATTTTAATAAGATTTTTTATGTATTCTAGTTAATTGATTCTTTTTTTTTACCTCTACTTTTTATTTGGAAACGATTCTTGTAATACTTAATTGATTGTATAGTAGTGATCATATGCATATAATTGGTAGATCCAGAAAGAGAATGTTTTATACCAAACTAGTTGGATAATCTCCAATAGGTTAATTAGGAAATTGCTTAATCACCCTTGTTCATCCTTTGGTTTAAATTAATACGTCAACTGTTAGTTGAGTATTCTTTAAGACAAAGAGCATTATTAAACCCCTGTCAATGGCTAATAATTGACTTTGGGAAACTGACAATTAACAATCTTGTTTGGGCAGTTAACGATTGTGAATTGTCTCAAGATTTTTTTTTTAATTTTTCAATAGAAAAAAGGGGTATTCTCATATACTCAATATAATTATATATCTATTTAATAACATGACTGAATGGTAAGGCAGGGGATTGCAAATCCTTTTTCCCCAATTCAAATTCGAGTGTCACATAATCGATAAGACATTTGAAATGAAATATTGTATTATGTTTTTTTTTTTATAGAAATGATCTAAAAATGTTTATGTAAATATTTTTGTCTTAGCTCCAAGTAGTGAAAATGAATCAATAAACTTAGAAATGATAGTTGTTTCACTTCACAACTATTGTAGTGTCTATCTACTAGCTGGGTCTCGAATTATATTGACAATTCAATCACATCTTAATTTTAATTCTTTTCTCAATTACTTCTTTAGCAAAAGTATTTATTTAGGGACACAATTGGTCCTATGAGTTCAATATTTGGACTTTTAGTCATCAATATTATTGTATAGGTACATTTGTCTTTGTGCATCATTATTTTACACATCAAGTTTTTGGCTTGTTTTTCAGATTTCAATTATTTTTTCAATTAGTTTTATTGAACATAATTTTAAATATGTTTTTAGTCCCTTAAATTTGACCGTAGGTCTTTTTTAACCTCTAAATTAAAATATGTATTTTTAGTCTCTTGAACTTGTAAAAATATTGTTTATAGTCTTTCTTATTGTAAAAAATCTTTACAAATTATTCGTTCAAACCATAAAAAAATGATGAGAAAGGACTAAAAAAATATTCTAAAATATATGGAGCTAAAAATGATAAACTTTAATTTAAAGAACTAGAAGACACAAATTTTAAATGTAAGTGATAAAAATATATTTAAGCTTACAATTTATATAATGTAATCCAAATTATTTCTTGCAAACGGATACATATACAATTGTTGAAAATTACACCATTCATATAGTTATCCATGTGAATGCTACATAGCAGCCAGTCCCTGAAAACTTTCATCCTAATCAACGATCAACTAACACGTAACAAATTCTCAAAAACTTATCTTGGACTCCTCCCTCCTCCTCTTTTTCCTTCTATTTTTCTGACAAAATCACATTGGACTCTTATCATGCTCGCCACACACACGCTGATTATTCAAAAGCAATTTGAAAACTACTCCAGCAAGAATAACGGGCTGCAATACATGACCTTATTATATATCCCAGACAGTTCCTTTTGATTTAAAAGATTATTCAAATACGTTTAGGACCCATAAACCTGGCATGGGGCGGTGGCGTATGCCTCAATAAAAAGGATCATATCATAGGATAAAACCATATCTAATTGGGGCATTCTGTTTGTCTTTGTTTACTTTATCGGTTATCACTTTCTGTTTTTTTTTTATTAGCTTTATTTCTTTGAATCTTTGGTTGAGATGGAGAAGAGGAGCGTCTGTATATGTGGACTCCACGCCCATGGTAGGGCCCATTAGCAGCCCAAGCTTGCCGACCACAAGGCTTTGTCTTTTCCATAGTGCTTTAGTCTCTGCCTCCTAAACCTTGCCACAGAAAAAGAAAGAAAAAAGAAAAAAAAAATCTTTTTTCCCTGCCTCACGCGGGCATTGCTCATAAGTCATGGGTTCCTGTACAATAACTATTCTTTAATGAACATGTTTTTCTTTCTCTTAGGATTATTAGGAATAATAAAGAACATATTTAGCAGGTTCAAATTACAGTACTACCCGTGTTCATTTTGTGATTGTAAAAAAATTGAATTCACATCTGAATTTTGAAATAAATATGATTGATTAGTATTTGTTTTTCAGATCGATTCACTGTTTACTTTATTAGAAATATTTTAACAAATTTTGATGATTGATTGATTTTTATTTTTTTTTTAGTACCATAGTGATGATTTAGTCAAGTGTTCTTTGCCTAGATTCTGTATTCCAAAGACAGCATTGCTTACATGACTTGACAAACAATAATAATTAGGTAATTTCTTTTTTTAAACTAGCGATTTCTTGTGTGTGTGAGTTATTTATTTTGAGTCTTCAAAATGATATTTTAACGACAATGCAAATGGACTATACTTGTTTAGAAGAAAAAAAACAGAAAGTGTATTGCAAGTATTTAATTTATTTTGTTACTCAAGAAAATGACGCAAAAACAGCTAATATGAAATCATGAATTATGTATAAATATCGCTGTTGCTACTAAAAAGTATTATACAGCAACTGATGTATATAGTTTGTCGGTGACCTAAGGAATTATGGATTGAGCCCGTTGAGGGTATTTTGCAACGTATTATATATAATAATAAATTTGAAAGCTTTATGCCAACTAACAAAAATTTCAATCAACTGAAATTACAATCACCTCAAAATTCAAGCGTGTATTTAGTGTTTCTTTACCATCTCTTCAAATATCGTGCCTTAAGTCATCTCTTTCGTAGTTGACATTAAATACTTAAAATAAGAGTCATTGCTGATATGGATATTTGATTGTTCATTGAAACAAAAACTTCATTGTTAAGGAAAATATATGTTGAAACACACATGCAAATTATGAACATTGAGCTTTTCCTATCCCAAAGTTGATTTTATTGAGCTAACAGATCTACTAACTGCCAACTACTTTTCTCTCAACTCAAACATAAACTCTTCCCAACACTAACTGACGGAATATCCTTTATTTAGAGCTTTCCATCAATTTTATTTGATAAATCAGGTACCATTTCCATAACAAAGTTATTTTAATTCGGTTTATGAAGCAGCACTATAAAGCAATTTATTGAAAAGCATAAACCATGATAGTTGTTCCTGGAATCAGATGAGTTTCCATAATAGAGCCAAATTCACATTAATCAAAAGTGTACTAAACTAAAGCAAGTAGTGCATTATGCATATTGTCCTCATCCCTTCACCTGCACAAGGCCACAAGGTTAATTTTCCTTATCCAAAAACAAGAGAGGGGGTAATTTGGTCATTTGCAGAAAAAGATGAGTTAAGAAATCAAATCAGCAACAATTTTATGCTTAAAAATTGAAAATCAATTCACCAGCCAATTAAAAACTACCATATTTCAAAAATACTAATAATTCATGTGAGAAAATGCTCAAGCATAAAAAAGGGCCCCCAAACAAAACCACCTGTTAGTGCTAGTCAGCATCAAACACTTATCTAAGGCAAATTCAAAAATCATCATCTGCCGAACAATAGTTGAGAATAAACAAAAAGAAAAACCCACATCAAACCAAAGCAAACCAAACCAAGCCAGGAGGGGAGAATCTCTCTCTGATTGTTTGGGTTTGAAGCTTCCCTTCTTTCCTCTATGAACTTCCTCACAAGCAAAACAAAACCACCACAAGGTTTCTTTTCTTCCTGTGCTTGAACTCCACAAAGCCAAGGAAGGAAAACAAACCAAACCAATATCCCTTATATCCCACTTGTTCAACCTGTGTGGTTTATCCTTGAAATATGGTTCAAAGAAAGGTGCCTAGCAAGCTTGGCATCGAAGCTGAACATGTTAAATCAGAAAAGAGGTTGGCAAACTCGAAGCTATCTTCATCTCAGCACCAAGATGGAAAAACTAGAGGGGCTGATATGAAGAAGAAAATGAAAAAATCAAGGTCAATAAAGCTTTCTGATCTTGAGGCTCTTCAATCATCATCACCTTCAAGGAGAAGATTGTCACAACCAGGAAAACCACTCCCTCTTCATACTCCAACAACTACAGCATCACCACAGAAGCAGCAACCTTTGTTCAGAACAACAGATGGTTCACCTAATTACATGAAGCCAACAAGCAGTTCACATGCAAAAAAGGAGCTTTTCCCGGTAAGCCACAGGAACACTCAACCTGGTTCTGATTTTAGGAGTCTTCCTAGACAATTTTCCAGTGATTCCAAAGCTTCCTGTGCTAAGAAGCCTGCAAAAGTTTTGACAAGAACATCCAGTTTGAGTTTGGTGAGAACATTGACCAAAACCACTAGTTTCAAGGCTTCTAGAGCTTGTTCTAGAAAATCCACCAGGGCTGTTATGTGTGCAGATATGGGTGCACCACAGAGAGCCACTTGTTCTTCAACTTTGAAGGACTCAAAGTTCCCTGCATACCTCATGCTTAGCCCTGGGGGAACTGAGTCAGAGGGAACTTCAGCCATGAAGGTTTGCCCTTACACATATTGTTCTCTTAATGGTCATCATCATGCTGATTTGCCACCGTTGAAGAGCTTCGTGTCTGCGAGGAGGTTGCTTTTGAAGATGCAGAAGCGTGCAAAGCTTGAAGCTCTCAGCCCTCGGAGACTGAAGGTTCCCCTTGAGACACAGAAGGAGGACTCTGATGCTGAGCAGAATGTCTTTGATGCAAAACCTTCTTGTGATGAAATTGGCATTGATATCTTCATTGAAATCTATGCCAATGAAAAGGATGCAAAACCAACAGCAGCAGAAGAAATGGGGAGAATAGATTTTCTCAAAGAGATTGAGGATCATGAAGATAACAAGTCAACACTTGAGGATAATGGCATAGAAGCCAGTGAGGGTGTCATGCAAATCACTACTTCAAGAAGTATTGGTAATTGTATTCCTTCTCCCTCTATATCTGAGATTGATCTTGAAGAGGATTTGAAAAAATCCTTAGATAATGTTGCAATTGAAGTAGATACCAAAGGAAGCTCTCTCCTAGAACAAAATGAAGGAGGTGCAGATGAAGATTACCAATCTATTGTCTGGTCTCATGAAGAAATGAGCATGGGAAGTTACTGCAGTGATGGGGAACAAGACATGGGGGATGTTGACATGGATGACTCGGATTCCAAAACCTTTGACATGGAGTGGGAGGAGGAGCGGTTGCACGGATTCGATCACGAAGAGGATGCTGATTCTTCTGTGTACTCAGAGGAGGACAATGACTCAAAAGTTGAGTCCTCATCAGAGAGTTCTCATGATGTATCAGTGACATGGTTAGATGATATTCTTGGTGGCTATTATGAGCACTTTCTGGTTGATGAAACACACAAAGAAGCCAATTCAGAAGAAAGCACCTACTTTGAAGAACAACCTAGTGGCATCAATTCTGTCCTTGAAGACACAAATGGAAGCACTGAAACACAAGAAATTGGTTACGACCAACCTTCTTTTACGGAGGAAATATTTGAGTACCTGACAAATGCACAAAATAATGGTGAAGGAGATGAAAAGCATAAGGATGATGATGCGGCCAGTTGCAACACAAAGGCACGTGATGAAGAGACAATTGACAACACTCAATGTCAGAAGATGAGTGAAACTTCCAAAATTGAAGAGACAAATGAAGATGGATACTCAAGTAGCCTAGAGAACAATGATGAGAGCAACAAAGGGGAGAGACAAATTGAGTTGGTGGATGTGTCTAAAGAAAGTAACATAGCTTCTGAAGATCAAGATTTGTTGGAAAAAGACCAAGGCAAAGCTATAGGGTTGCAACAAAGCACAAGTTGCATAAGTGCTGAAGAGGAAAGCACGAGCAAGAATTGGAAAGATGGCATTAGAAGAAAGAAGGGTGTTGAAGATGATGATGATGAAATGAGAAAGTTCAACCCAAAAGAGCCAAATTTTCTGCCATTGGTTCCTGAGCCAGGACAAGAGAAGGTTGACCTGAGGCATCAAATGATGGATGAGAGAAAGAACTCAGAGGATTGGATGCTTGATTGTGCTCTAAGACAAGTTGTGACACAGCTTGCTCCAGCTAGGAAGAAAAAGGTGGCACTGCTAGTTGAAGCCTTTGAAACGGTATTGCCAGCAGCAGCACCCAAATGTGAAACCCGTGTGAGAAACAATTCTCCAGCATTTGGTCATTCAGGAATAATTCAAGCTTGTAGCTGATGGATGCTGCTGAGGTAAAAATTCAACAGATAACCTTTTTTTTTAAAATTCTTTCTAAGCTTCTCATTAATCATACTCAATTGTTTCAGTCTTTCAGCCTTTTAAAACATTATTGACATGGGAACTTATTGAATATTAAGATTTCTTGGTTGTTCATCTGGCATTGAATTCTGTATGTTATTTTTTTTTTTACATGAATTTTTAATTTTATTTGGACGATTTAAGGTATTTATATTTATCCTTATATTTGGCTTTAAAAAAATTATCCTTATATTTGTATCACTAGGAATACCTAAGCTATTTTGATTCACGTAATTTGTTTGATGATTTTCTCTCAATTTTAGAGATCTCATATATTTTAATTTATTATTTTAAAAAAATATTCTTATATAATAAAATAATTAGGTTGCTTTCATATTTTTCTTATGAAGAGGGTTTCCATATCTTCATTTATGGTTAAAAGAAAATTTTTCGTATATGATTAATAAAATTGTGTTTCTTTATATGTGAAGTTGTTTGTTATCTTTAGTCATGGATACAAGAATTAATACATGAAGTCTCAATAATAACAAATAATTTCACTCTTGAACAAAAATAGTAATTTTGTTAAAATATTCATTTTTATTATTTTAAATATAAAATTTTAAACTAAGAAAATTATGGTATTGAAATCTCAAAAAATAAAATAATTATCTCTAATACAACATAAATAAAAATATTATATTTTATTTTAGTAAAACAAAAAATTATTATTACTCAAAATATTTTAAACTATTCTATGCCACTACACCCCGGAAACCTTGTAATAGACCGCTATGTATATTTATTAAGTTTTTAACCATAAATTTATGATGATACTCATCTAACAAAAATTTGCCGTCACCTTTTTCTTTTTTGGTTAATTAGTCTTCTGGCAAAAGGTCACCAATTATACGTGTGAAAGTGTATCTTGCACGGGAAGCATAACCAAACCTCCAAGGAGTAATGTGCATGCCCATTACAAGAAGTAATTTGGTTGGGCATCTCCACCTATCTGAAACATGGATAAACTCAGCTTCAAGATTTAGGGGACTTGTAATCGTACTAAACGAAGAGTGAAGCTCCAGAAAGGGAATTTGTGGTTGCAATTTAGCTGTGTGGGTTTGCTTTACAAAATTGTTTAGTGAACTTTTAATTATGTGTTTACTTTGTTATGTTTATATTTGACTCACTAATATATTTGTGTTATAAAGGTTGTCCATGCCTCCGGATTCTGTTAACTTGCTAGTTTGTACATTGCAGAAATTATAGATTATGTAATTTTCTTTCTTCGTTCATCATCGGGAATTCTATATAAAAGTACAATATGGGTAGCAAATAGTAGTTAAAATCACAAAACTCAATAATGCATTAATAGTCAACACCTTTTCGATCGATTTAGCTATAGAGAAGTCCTATTATATATTTTGCTAAGGTTAATTATTACTATTTTCGTCCCACTATTTTTATAATTTTTTCAATTTTGTCCCACCGTTATTATAATTTTTTATTTTAAAAAAATAATATAACGGTGGTTAAAAACAGCGTTAATTGCTCCGATTTTGAAAATAATGTAATCTAATTGAACCTTTTAATGATAATAGGATAAAATTGAACAAATTAACGGAATAATGGGATGAAAACAATAATTAAGCCAGTTATTAATTTTATTTTGATACATATTTTCATTTATACCTATGCTATTTTTTACTTTTCTCAGTTCGTCTTGAGCTCCATGCCCAACACTAAATCCAATTTTTCTAATGGAAGCCTATTAACATAAATATAAAACATTTTTATTAGGTAAAGACAAGATATCTCACTAAAAAATTAACAACTACTATCTTAAAATATTGAAATTTATTTAAAGAACTATTTCCTTTTAATAGATATTCTTACTACACAGTTAGGGATGTAATTACATACTTAAATTGTGTTTGGTTATGTGGAAAGAAAATGAATAAAAGTGTGAGGATAGAAAATGAATGAAAAGAAATGAAATAGAGTTGAAAGTAAGGTTGCTTAATTGAAATAAAAGATAATGAAAAAGAAAATAAATAGTTGAATTAATTAAAATAGTTATGTATGCAAGAAAAGAAAAAGAAGTGTGTGTTTAATTTTTAAAAAGGTATCTAATTGATTAATCTTCAGCCATAACCGATTACATGTCAACTCCTTTGGTGGCATATAATGGAGGCGCCACTAAAAGGATAAAAGTTGAAGACAGTGATAAAGATGAGAGCAACAACAAAGTGAAAAAAAAAAAAAAGATTGGAAGGGAGTCATGGGTCCAAAATGAGTCTCATGAGAAGTAGAGGAGCAAGGTTACTTTTGCAAAAAAAAAAAAAAAAATTAGCGTCCCTCTCTTTGAAGTGTTCATTCCAATGCATTTCATCTCATTTTTGCATGGATCTACGGTTCATTAGGACCCACCCTTCTTACAAAACTTTCAAACTAATTTCATTCCTACCAAACACACTTAACTTTCTCCCTTCCACTCTTTTCCTTTCCTTTCATTTTCAATACAATCAAACATAAACATCCATAATATTATATATAAAATTATTTTATGGCCCCCCTCTTCTTACATATCTAAGTTGTGTTTCATATTTTTTATTAAAATATTTTATTTAAAGGTCAAAATTCTCCATTTTTTACTTTTTTTTGTTTTATATTTATATTTATATTTGGTTTTGTAACGACCCACCGTAAAAGACTTTATTTTAATCCATTTAGAACTCTTCAATTAACTTGATTATAAAAATACTTGTAAATTTTTCATGTTTCAAAGGCCAAAGGCCGAAATGCACAACTTCAAAATAAAATATCATGATATATATAGTGTAGGGGTGGAGTGGGTACTATAGTATTTGTATTCACACCCAACACCGTTAAACTTTTCCAGATAAATACATGTTCCGAACTCATCCCCAATAAGCGAGAAGTGGGTAATTATCGTATCTGCAACTATAAGCATAACTTCGACGTATTTCACACAAAATGATGTACTATTGCATGCCTTTTGCTCATAGACAACGCAATAGGTTTCTTTGCTCTGGCATTGACTGTGTTGTCACAAAATCGTCTCTTTGTCATTGTCTCAGACTCAAATTTTTCTTCTTGTTCTAAATCTTTTTGACAACACATTGTAATTAAGGGACGCCGAACATGTATACACCCTCAAGAATGAAATAGCTAGCACAATTTTTTTTATTAGAAAAATGATTCTTGGATACCTCTTAAATGCATACATCTTGAGAAAGAAAGAGAGAGAAGAGAGATAATTGATTAATGTGATAGGAAGAAAGTGATAAAGAGATATAAAAGGGATTGATAAAATAATTTTAATTTGTAGGTGTGAAAATATAATTGATGCATAAAAATAGTGTTCTCACAAGGGCAAATGTACCCTACACAGTAGTAACAATGGACTAAAAGTCTAATTATTGAACCCTAGAGATCAGTTGTATTCCCAAATAATAAAAAATATTAAACTAAACAGTTGAGATGATTAAAAAGAAGATTTAAGTATTTTTGTGGATTTTGGTTTTTAAGAGAAAACAAATAAACGATTGCAAAAGAGAGATTTAAATGATAGTAAAACAACTAGGGATTATGATTCACTAATACTAATGTTTCCCTAATCCAAATTCTAATGAAATTTCTTCCACAGTTAATTTCTTATTCCCAAAGTCAACCAAAGCCTATGATCAAGGTCAAAGGATACTCCAATAATCATGGATATATCAATTTAAGACAAAAGATATAATCAATTCCAGGGATGATCAATTAAATATTAACTAATCTATCAGAGATTAGCCAAACAATTTAATCATGCAATTTAGTGTAAAATATTTTATACCTAGGTCTACCAAACATATTGATGCAATCCTACCCCGCAAGGGCATTGGCTAGAAGACTCCAAGTAGATTGGGCTAGAGATCCAAGGAAAGGCCCTAGGGTTCTCATGAGCCTTAGGGTAGATTTCGAGCCCATGGGCTAAGTATGAGCCCGCTTATCTTTGTAAATATTAGAATAGGTTTTTCCTTTGTCTAGGCCTTGTATTTTGGCCATTCTAGTAGTATAGGATTTTAGCCTTGTATTTCGGGGCATTTTGAGTTGTCTTTGTAATAGGGACTTTTTTTGTTATTTTCATGTTTTTTTGTCATGGGGGTGAGCTTAGCTATTATAGGGGGTGTGTAGCTAAACTCTAGCTTCTCATCTCAAGGAGGTGAGCTTAGCTATTAGAGAGGTATGTGTAGCTAAGCTCTAGCTTCTTTAGGAATCTTCTTAAGGAAGCTTCTCAAGGAGGTGAGCTTAGTTATGAGAGGGGTGTGTGTAGCTAAGCTCTAGCTTCTCAAGGAAGTTTTCTCAAAGAAGCTTCTCAAGGAAGTTTTTTCAAGAAAGCTTCTCAAGGAAGCTACCTAGTCTATAAATAGAAGCATGTGTAACACTTGTTGTAACTTTGATGAATGAGAGTCTTGTGAGACACAACTCAAAGTTCAACTTCTCTCCCTTTTTCTTCCTTCAATTTCGTGCTCCCCCTCTCTCTTTCTCTCCCTCTTTCTTTTCCTCCATTGAAGCATCCTTCCAAGCTTCTTATCCAAGGCTCATCTTGGTGGTGAAGCTCTTTTTTTCCATGGCTTATTCCTTAATGGATGGCGCCTCCTCTCACCTCTTCTCCTTTGTCTTCCGCTGCATCTCCATGGTGAAAAATCACCATTGAAGGACCTCATTGAAGCTCAAAGATCCAGCCTCCATAGAAGCTCCACAAGCAAGCTTCCATCAAGTGGTAATCAGAGCACAAGAGCTTCAAGTAGGTGTTCCTTAAACCTCCATTAATTTTTTTTCTTTACCTTCTCTTCCATTGTTGTTTCTTCATTTTTCTCCATGTATCTCCTCACATGTCTTGTTCTAAATGTTGTTAACATGATTCTTTAGAGTTTCCACTGATTAAACTTGTTATAGAAGTTAGATTTGATTTTCTATGGTTCAAATTTCTTGTTCTTAGTTCTTGAACCATGAATTGTGTTGAGTTTAGGTTCCTTTGAGTTTTGTCTTGTTATTTTTTGTGGCTGAAACCTAAACCATAAAATTCTTACAAAAATATTAAAGTAGAAGAAAACCTCAAAAATCTAGAGTGACTTGTTCACCTATTGTAGTTTTGTCATAGAAGTCATGTCTAGTCATGAAACTTGTCACATAAGATTTCTTATGTTGTGCTGAATTTTATTTTCTTGTTTCTTTGTCTAACTCATTTGTTCATGAGTGTATGAAATTCTTTTAGCCTATTATTTGATTTGAGTCAAATCTTTCATGTTAATTAGTCCTTAACATGTTCATGCAAAATTCTTAGAGAGTCTTTGATTGTGAACCTTTTCTTGAACTTTTAGGTTTCTTTATGATTGTGTCTATTGTGAATTTGAGTTTTGGTGATTGAATTGCTGGCTGAAATGTTGATCCTAAGTGAATATTGAACTCCGAAAACTGTGGTAAACAATCCTAGTGAGTTCAACATACATAGGAAGGTTGAAAGTAAGCCCAAGGCAATCAATATACCATGCTTAAAGAAACAAATCGCTGGTGCTGGCAGCTTGGACATACAAACTTGTAAAAATTACTGAGAATTGGTTACTTCGAATTTTGAGCTGAAATTTTTACTGAATTTTCTAGACATCTGGAAAAAAGTTATAAAAAAAGAAACAAGTGATTTGGATAAAAGGAAAAAATACGAAAAATCGCACAAGTTGGCAGGAAAATCAGTATCCAGAAAAAAAAGGTGAAAGGGAAGGGTGCTTGTTGTTTTGGCTCAAAATTTATTCTATAATTGGAAATTTCAATTCAAAATTAGTGTGAAGACAAGTGCCAAAGCTAGAGTTTTGTTGAGTCTTTTTTTTTTCAGTTTTTTTACTCTACTCTAGAGCCATTCTAAGTTTCTCTTTGACTCCTAGCTTGCTTCTATGTCCTTTTCATTGCTTTAATTGTTGAATAATCCTTGAAAAATTGTCTTGTTAAAAAATCCATTGGTTTAGCTTTCATTTCATTTTTTTTGTCTTTGGTTATTGCTTGTCTCTTTGTTTCCTTGTTTGTGGGTTGCCATATAGGGAATTGGAAGGAGGATTGGTGCCATCCCTTGAAGAATTTGAGTCCAGAAGCAAGGGGCCAACCACCTTAAGAGCTATTGGACGAAGAAGCACTCCAAATTGAGTGAATCACCAAAGAGAGAACAACCACCAAAATTGAGGACCGTTTTGTAATTTTGTAATTTGCAATTTACTTACCTTTATTGCTTTCAAGTTTTTGTAACAAAAAGGCCTTTCATTGGAAGTGTGTTGGGAGCCTCCAATAGGTTACCAAACTTCCATTTGTGTGTAATAATTTTAAGCAATTTTTACTTAGGATAGTGAGTGTTTTGTTGGGAACCTTGAATGTGGTCATCCAAACACTCTTAGGATTCACCTAGTTTACATTTCTTGCTTACTTTCATAGCTTATTTCTTTTACCTTCCATTGTCAAACCGCCTAGATAGCTTGCATTTTACCAATTAGTTTTTTTACCTTATCTTTCACACCTCTTTTAGTGTTTATTTGGCTAGTTTCAACCATAGTTTCTTTTACCTTTTGTTTTCAAACCTCCAACAAGAAAGAACCACAACTTAGGAACCAACATGAGTCATCATTCATCTAGTGTTAATGGCGAGGGTACTAGTCATAAAGACCCTTTATCTAGAATCTTAGATGAGTTGAGTTCCCTCAAGTTATGGAAAGAAAAACAAGAGAGAAAAGAAAAAGGAAAAAAAAGAGTGGAAGAAATAAGTCAAGATGAAAGAAAGAAAATAAGAGAGGAAGAAAGAAGAAAAATAATGAAAGAAATGAAAAGAGAAAAACATGCCTCCTATAGTAGTCATAACTCTTGCAAGAGCCTAAGTGAAGAACTTCGTGACTATTACGAAGGAAGGCATAGGTCACATCTTAGACCTCACTCCCATAGAAGAGAAAAGGAAAGAAAGCCTCAAGAGGCTAACATTAACCTCTCATACTTCCATGGGAAGGACAATGTAGAGGCTAACTTAGATTGGGAAATAAGGGTAGAGCAACAACTTAAAAAGAAGTCTACTTCAAAATCTTATGGCTCTCACTCTTATCCAAAGAAAGACCAAGGTCAAGGCATCTTAGGGGTGACACCTTCTAAGCCCAAAGATGATAAGGGGAAGGCAATAGAAAAGCAAGCCCCTAAGGCTAGTATGCAAGAGAAAACTAGCTCTATAAAGTGCTTTAAATGTCTTGGAAGAGGACACATTACTTCTCAATGCCCCACCACAAAAACCATGATTATGAGGGGCCAAGACATTTATAGTAGCCAAGATGAGGCTACTACTTCACCTTCCTCTAGTGAAAGTGAAGAAGCAAAAGGGGAAGAATCTAGTGAAGAAATCTACCCCCAAGAAGATGGACAACCATTAGTGGTTAAAGAGAAGTGTAAGGAGGTAAGTGTCTCCTCCAAGAGGTTAGCTAAGAAGGAAACTCATTTTATAATAAAGACAAACATTAAAGAAACTTTCCCTCTTAGAAAACCTCCACATTTTCTCTTTTGTAAAAAGACACTTGTTAGCATTGCAACACCTCTTGGGCTTGAGTTTATTCCTCAAGTAAAGAAGTTGTTGGATGAGGGTTTGGTTCGCAAGAGCTTAAATCCTTGTGCTTTTTTGGTGCCCAAAATAGGTATTATTAGGCACCAAGTCCCTAAAATAGGTGGTATGATGAATGTTTTGAGTGGTGCAACCCTCTTTTGTAAAATCACTCGTACACCTAACATCTTCATGGTGTGTGTACATAGGGACCCATTAGGTAGGTTTGTTCTTATTTTTAGTTTCAATACAAACTTAGGTACTCATATGGGACACCTTAGGTTTGTCATACTTTTTGGTAGGAATAATCAATATGAAAATACAGAAAAAGGTATGTTTTATTGCGTTACTTTTCTTAATTTTTCAAATAGTGATCAACGGGTTCCCATGAACCCTAAGAGAATAAAGGTCATTCCTGAGTGGCTCACTCCACCAAGTATAAGAAAAATTTGGGGCATCCATGACTTAACAAACTTTTACAAAAGGTTTGTCCCATATTTTTCTATACTTGTAGCACCACTCATTGAGTTGGTGAGAAACCATGTTCCTTCATGGGAAGATGCCCAGGAAATGGGTTTTCAGACCTTACCTTACTTCAACATACCAAACACCACTAATACATGTGTTTTTGTTCTTTTTACAGGTGTTGAGGGACGGAGCCCAGAGTATGAAGAACCTCGGGATTTGAGGTCAAATCCTTTCCAAGGTGGAGGGAATGATGCAATCCTACCCCGCAAGGGCATTGGCTAGAAGACTCCAAGTAGATTGGGCTAGAGATCCAAGGAAAGGCCCTAGGGTTCTCATGAGCCTTAGGGTAGATTTCGAGCCCATGGGCTAAGTATGAGCCCGCTTATCTTTGTAAATATTAGAATAGTTTTTTCCTTTGTCTAGGCCTTGTATTTTGGCCATTCTAGTAGTATAGGGTTTTAGCCTTGTATTTCGGGGCATTTTGAGTTGTCTTTGTAATAAGGACTTTTTTTGTTATTTTCATGTTTTTTTGTCATGGGGGTGAGCTTAGCTATTATAGGGGGTGTGTAGCTAAACTCTAGCTTCTCATCTCAAGGAGGTGAGCTTAGCTATTAGAGAGGTATGTGTAGCTAAGCTCTAGCTTCTTTAGGAATCTTCTTAAGGAAGCTTCTCAAGGAGGTGAGCTTAGTTATGAGAGGGGTGTGTGTAGCTAAGCTCTAGCTTCTCAAGGAAGTTTTCTCAAAGAAGCTTCTCAAGGAAGTTTTTTCAAGAAAGCTTCTCAAGGAAGCTACCTAGTCTATAAATAGAAGCATGTGTAACACTTGTTGTAACTTTGATGAATGAGAGTCTTGTGAGACACAACTCAAAGTTCAACTTCTCTCCCTTTTTCTTCCTTCAATTTCGTGCTCCCCCTCTCTCTTTCTCTCCCTCTTTCTTTTCCTCCATTGAAGCATCCTTCCAAGCTTCTTATCCAAGGCTCATCTTGGTGGTGAAGCTCTTTTTTTCCATGGCTTATTCCTTAATGGATGGCGCCTCCTCTCACCTCTTCTCCTTTGTCTTCCGCTGCATCTCCATGGTGAAAAATCACCATTGAAGGACCTCATTAAAGCTCAAAGATCCAGCCTCCATAGAAGCTCCACAAGCAAGCTTCCATCACATATGTAGATGATCATCACAATACATTCGATTCAACATAGGACTAATCAGTTCCCAATTAAAAAATCAGAATAAGAAAGACAATTAATTAACATAAAGCATCGAGGAATTCCATTAAGAATAGAGAAAGGGGTACAATTAGATAGTTACATCATAACCCTCAGACTAGGGTGACTAGCCGCTCATGGTCAAAGCAAAACTAGAAAGCATATAAGAAAATAACATAAACAAACCACAGGAGAAGAATGATGATCACAATTCATCCTCGTGTTGTTACCTATGCCTTACAACCCTTAAAACCCTCAAAAGTGCTCTCTAATTCGAAAATATGATAAAAGGAAAAAAATGTTTCTACAAATTTTAAAGCCCTTATTTGTAGCTTCCTAAGATAACAAACTCATCTAAGGCGCACTACGGTCGTGCTGAAATACACCACAACCATAGTTGAAAACTGTTGATGTTGAATCTCTGAGGCATGATCAATTGACTACGACCATCATGATGTGACTATGGTTGTAGTGAGTTTACTACGATTGTCGTTTGAATGCTAATGTTGTTTGCAAAGGGGTGTTATCATCTCACCGTCATCGTTATACTCACCACAACCGTGCCAGATATACTACAGTCATGGTCAAGTGACAAAGTTTTCAAATCTTCAGGTAAAAGTACAATTTTTTACTATTTTCACTCAATTGAGTGACTATACTTCTGCAAGACAAAACTAACATCCAAACGTGAGTTCTACCAAGAAAATGCATGAAAACGACACAAAAACTCGCACAAGATATCACTCCAAAAATGGTTATCAATCATCACCCTTTTTATTATTATGAGAAAGGAAAAAGATTGACAGATACCTCAAAACAATAAAACAAACAATCCAAAACACAATGGTGTGACATAAAATATATTATTTTATTACTTAATATTTAACAAAATAAAAATAAAAATAAAAATTATTTTGTCGGGTGTCTTATGGGTTTGGGTACAATGCAGTGGTATGTATATCACTGCTCTATAAGAAAAACACATTATATATCACCAATCACAAACTATTACTTGAATATGATAATAATTATCTTAAAAATCATATCAATAATAATTTTTGGTGAAGTTTACTCCTAACAAATCACAAATATTACAAGTCTCTCCTCTTGATAATAAGATTGTCTTTTTATGAAGCAAGGATGAAATCTTTGGGAAATCACATTGTATCTATCATAACCCACTCATTACTCTTGCATATTACAAACTCAAAAAACCATACTCCCTACCAGATCCTCATTCACAACCATCAATTCAAAATTATAAAAATCAAATTGTTCAAAAATACTTTGGTACAATGCCTAAGTTGTTTCACTTGTGTACCTTATCCATCATCTACTCTTACTGATTGAAGACGATGGCTAGGGTGCAAAAGTAAAACAACTTAGGTCTATGCTAAAGTCCATTATAGTCATTCACTTTAAAAAGGGGCTCAAATGATTTGTTTTCCTTTTTTTCTTGTTTTTTCTAGTTTTCCCAATTTGTCCCTAATTCTCTTTCCTATGTCATTGGTCAAACTCTTTCCAACCCCCAACCGCACCCTCATCCTTTCCTCCTTTGGCATGCTCTCCACCCTCTTCCCCGATGGCCATTATTTCTCCGCCGCATATGCCTTCATTTGTAACTACCCATATATAACCCCACACATAAACTCAACTTCCATTACTATTCCCAATGAAACCTATAACCTACCTTTATCCTTTTGTCCCCTTCATATTAAAATTAAAAGAGTTAAAGCCAAACCGTTAGAGCAATCAATGGCTTTCATAGAAACAATAATGCACAGAGAACTTGTTACAAAATAAAAAAAAAGAGAATGGGGAAGGCAAAACACACACTAAAAAAATCCAAAACAAATATAAATATGAAAATATTGTTCCAATTTTCTTATATTTAAGAATCGATACAAAATCAACAAAAATGTAAAGTACAAGTCTTCAAGAAACATATCTGAACTATTGGAATAACCAGAAATCTAGAAGGGTTGAATAAATTATTTTCGAAACTTTTACCTAATCATTATTTAGATTCAATTAAGACATACTCCTTCATGTAATCAAGGTTTTTTCAAAAACTTTATTGAGAGAGATTATCAAACAATGAATACAAGAACATATGAAAAACAGAGTTTTATGGACCTTTCACATCAACTCTAATACCAAGATAGATTCACAAAACTAAGGTTTAGAGAAAGTGAGAATCACGCACATAATTTATACTGGTTCGGTGCTCAAGAGAACCTATGTTCAGTTGTTCTAAGACCCCTTAGAACTTCCACTAATAGATAACCAAGTACAAATACTATGCACATGTAATTCCTTAAAATTCTACTCTTCCCTTGAACCCTGCAAGAGAAGGATCAGAAGTTGAAACCCTATCAACTCACATAAACCCTTGGTAACCTTAACCAAGATCAAAATCTAGAAATTAAGAAATCAAAATTAGATTGAATACACCTTAATGTATAGATCACAACATCTTCAAGCTCTTCCTTTGATGATCAACTCATGATGAAGAATGAATGAATCTTGATCAACTTGAATCTCTTGAAGAAATGTAGAGTAATTCCCTTAGACGACTCTTAGAATATGTTATATAAAAGATAAAATCGTATCAAGAGTCACTAATGAGAAAAACAAGTGAAGGTATTTATAATTTTAACAGTTAAAACACATTTAATTGATTATCAAATATGGTAATCAGTTAATTTTTTCAAATCCTTCTTTGTTCTACATTTCCATAAATGTGGTAATCGATTACAAAATGCAGTAATTGATTATCTCATTTCATAGAAACCTTCCATGGTTTTGCAATAATCAATTATCAAATGTGATAATCAATTATTTCGACACACAGAGAGCTCCTCGAGTATCCACATGCAATCTAATCAATTACTTAATGTGGTAAGCGATTATCTCAACCCACAAAGTCTTCCTTTTGCTGAAACTGGCTTATGTAATCGATTATTGAAAATGGTAATCGTTTAATTGGATGATTCTTGTCAAATTTCAAGTAAAAGTGAGTTATGTTACTTGTTCTAACACTTGCAATTGATTGCTAAACTTGGTAATCAATTACATTATGTTGAACTCATTGCTTCTAAGAAACTTTGAGACCAATTCATTAATCTACCATGAATGATTTCTACTAAGCATGGATAACAAACTAAGACTAATTCACCTATCATGCCTAGTCTAAAAACATCCCACACAAATGTCACATCTTTAAAAACTTGTTTGACTCAACATGAATAAAAAAAAACCTAAGAATAATTTTCAAGTCTTCAATCTTTGATTCAACATGAATAAAAAAAAAAAAAACTTCAACCACCATTGAATCCACCGTGAACATGGTTGGAGCCATTTATCTTCCAACCACTGCAATGTGGTTGAACCACTGTGAAATCCACAACGCAAATCTATCATTCTGAACCATGGCAATTCATCTTCTAATTCCATGGGCACCTTCAACTAGGAGTGTTAAAAAAAACCTGGTTCAGATTAAACCAGATTGTAACTGAACCTAAACCGAATTGGTTTTTTTTTTTTTGGAATTAGTTCAAGAAAAAATGAGTGCACTATTTTATAAAACCAATTCGGTTAATCAAATTGTTTCTACAAAATTAGTTTAGTTGGTTTTTATTTAAATATTTTTTTTATTTGAAAAAAATAGTTAAAAACTAGTTCGAAAATCAGTTTAAAATTGGTTCAACTCTTAGAACTAGTTTAAAATTGATTAAAAACTAGTTCAGTTCACAACAAATTTTTTAAAACCAATTGATTTTGAACCATTTTCTAAATCAGTTTGACTATTTGAATATAAAATCGAACTAGTTAAAACAGTTCAAAATCAATTGAGTTCGATTTTTTTTATTGAAGGTTAAATTACTCATTTGGTTCCTATAATTTCATGGTTCTTACATTTTTAGTCCTTATAGTTTGAAAGTGATCTTTTTAGTCCCTATAGTTTACATTTTAATTCACTTTTAGTCCATCTAGTTCAAAAGTGTTCTTTTTAATCCCTAGTTTACATTTTAATTCTCGTTTAGTCCCTGTAATTTGAAAAGTATAAGAACTAAAAAAGTAAGAATCATGAAACTATAGGGATTAAAAAGATTATTTTCAAAACTAGATGGACTAAAAGATAATTAAAATGTAAATTATAAGGACTAAAAAAATCAGTTTCAAACTATAGAAACTAAAAAAGTAAGAATTATGAAACTATAGGAATCAAATGAGTAATTTAACCTTTATTGAACTATTTTTTGCACACTCCTACCTTCAACAACGTTGACGAAGCCGTCATGACAATGATGTTGGCACAACTCGAGCACCTCCTCAACTACCTTCACGAGCTGTCAACATTCGTCATCTGCAACGCGTTTCTCTTCAAGGTCGTCACCGTTGGAAAACTGAGGGGTATTCCGGTGGCTGTGTTCTAGATTTAGACAACAATCACATCAGAACTTGAAAGAGGTTAGGTGAGAGAGAAGATGAGGGTGGGGTTGGGGTTGGAAAGAGTTTGAGCAGTGAGAGAGAAGATGAGGGTGGGGTTGAGCAGTGAGAGAGAAAAGAGAACCAATGACAAATTGCTGGGTAAATTGAAAAATAAATACATAAAAAGAAAAATAAAATAAAATAAAATAAATCTCAACCATTAATATAAAATTATAGAAATCTAACCGTTCAAGAATACTTTGGCACGGTGCCTAATTGTTTCACTTATACACTCTAGTCTTCCAAGAATAATTTGCAAATTTCAGTTTTACATTCTTCTTTACTCTCTCTGTTAGGGCTGGTTTTACCTTGATTGTTCCTGACAACCCAACACCATGCAAAATGTTACTTGCCCATCACGTGCTTGATCAAAATGCATATGTTATTGAAACAAAAATGCGAATCACAACACCAATAAATTCAGACGCCCAATTTTAGAAAAAACAACACAATCAATAGATTTACTATTTAGTTATTTGAAGTAGGAATTATTATTTTTCTTAAAATATGTTTTTATTAAAAGTAAAATTTCATATTAAGCTATGTTGAGAATTTTATATTAAGTTTCACTGTAAACTTTTGAAATAACAGTTTCGAAACATTTCATTTCTAAGTTAATTTTAATTAAGGAAAATGCTTATCTATACAAATTTTTACTTGCACGCTGTCTAATCAAAATCAACTTTGTAAAATTAAAATAATTCAAAATCAAATTTGAAAACTCTAATCCAAACATATTAAGGGTGTGTTTGGTTTGGTTGTTTTCTTGTTTTCTGTTTTCATTTTCACTGAAAATAGAAAATGGTGATGAAAATGAGTTTACTTTGATTTCTGAAAATATTTTCAGTAAAAATAAAAACAGAAACAACCAGAAAAATGAAAATAATAAATTCTCATTTTTAGTGTTTTCAGTTGAACAGAAACCTCATTTCGGATAAAATGAAATTGTGGTGACAATGAATATAATTTTAAGCAAATATAAAAATATAAAAAGATAAGAAGTTAATATATCATAAATTTTCAGTATTTTTATTTCATGAAGACAGAAAACAAAAAACTCAAACCAAACATATTTTCAGAATTCTAATCTTTTGAAAATGAAAACAGTTTTCAGAAAATAAAAGCAGGAAATGAAAATGCAAACCAAACACACCCTAATTTTTTACGTATTTCCTTAGGGTATAATTAGGGACATGACAGAACTAAACAAATACCAATTCAATGATAATATAATTAAGCTTTTAATTTGTAGCCAATGTGGTCACAAACAAAAAGAACACTGATACCACTAGGCTAATTAGAACGATGAAAATACTTTTCTCGACCTTTTAATTTGTCAGAGAAAAAAATAGTGAACATATTTCTTAAACCACATAGTAATTTACTTATATAGATTAAGGAGAACAAATTTTACAATAGAAGGAACAGATTTTCTTCAAGAATCCTTATAGGTTTACAGATAACATAATCCACTTTCTGAGGAAGATTAATTAAACCTAAAGGCAATAGCCCAAATATAGCCTAAGATTCTAGTCAAACCATAATACACTGCTATTGCGATGGCCAAGTCACACACATATATATAGTCTCGGCCAAAACAAAGAAAAGATCCACGAAATACTAAATGATATTTGGTGTAGATGGATTAGCCAATTCGTGGAGCGCTGGTGACTTTGTTAGATTCATCCACATACAATCGAACTCTTTGGGGCTTGAAATCTGCAGTAACAAAATAGCCAGGAGGCACCACTTGAATTTCAGCCCGACTCATCTCCTCCTTTATCTTCTTCTCTGAACCAGCTCTGGCCAACTTGTTTTAGTAGGATTGTTTGTACCCAAAAGCTGGTTCTAGTCCCCTGCAACACCAAACATATTTTGATACCACTTAGTGAATCAATTCGAATTTTTTAGTTAGTCCCATTTAAATAAGTTTCTTTATAATTATTGATAAGAGAAAAAAATAATAATAAATAAATAAAATAAGCCTTTTTAATAAATTAAAATTAACTTTATGTGTAAGTTAAAAATTAGCTTTTTGAAAAAATTTAAATTATGAAAAAAAAGACAATGCGCTGACAATTTACACTATCATCGAATCATAAATCAACATATATGATAAGTTTGTTGACTTTTATAAAATTATCTTAAAATTCATATTAATAATGATTAGAAATTAAATAACAATATAAACTATTTTATATGGATAATTTTTACTTTTTTTATAAATTCTTTTAAAATTCTTTTATAAATTACATAAATCTTTAAAATTGTGTTTGGATAGAGAATTTTAACTGAGAAAAATAATTTATCAGAGAATTTAAATTTCTTTAATCTAAAATTTATTGTTTTGATTTTTTTTATGAAAAATTTAAATTTTTGAAATTTTAAAACAGAATTTTAAACAATTAAAAATGTGTAATTTTAATTTCCTTTTATAAAATGTGAGAAATTGAAATTCTCTTCTTGATAGAAGAACCTTCCAAAACATTCGCGTATTTCTTTTATAACTTTTATCCTCTCTTTCACCCCAAAGTTTCTGAAAATCCTATTCTTGAACTCGCGACTCTTCACTCACGCGCCCATAATCCTTTTCTTTTTACATTTATTTTTTTTCACCCTCACAATTTTAATTTTTTTTATCCAAACACAAAATTTTGAAAATAAAAAAAATTTCAAGTATTTAAAATTCTTAAAATTTAAAATTTTTTAAAATTTAAAATTTTCTCGTTCAAACACACGCTTATTTTTATTATTTTTATTAAAGGCAAACCTTGTTCCACAAAACAAAATCCTCTAACTATTCAATACAACTAAGTATATATCCAACTCGAATAACAAACCACGTGTTAAGTTTACACGAACAAAACCTGAATATATTTGGAACGAGCAATTTTGAGAATAACACTCACTTGGCAAGGGCTCATTGGGTTGCTCTTGAGGAGGATTAGTCCCTTGTCCTTCTTTTTCCTCAGCCATAAATACCAAACGATCGAGTACTCTACGAAGGATCCTTTGATGAAAGTTTTCCGGAGCATGAACCTTTAAGTAGGGGCTATGGAAACTCTGACTCGGTCGAGTATGGTTCTAGGTTGCCACCTGTTTCGGCCATTTGCATAATGACATGATTAAGCTGATTTTTCCAATGCCATATGCCTCGATTTCATTGTGTCACGTAAGCCAACTGGGACTGTATATGTGGCGCATATGATGACGGTACATGCCAATATTTAATGGAAAAAGAATACAAAAATATTATTTTCGAAGAATATTGCGATCCATTTCAAACCGATTCAACATAAAAATCGAAAACTATAAAAAAATAAAAATCAAATCAAATTGATAATTTTTTTTATTTAATTGAGTTGATTTATTGTTGAACCGCACGCTTGGATTTGGTTTATGGTTTGTGATTTTGAAACTATTTGATTTGATTTACAGTTTATCATGTTTAAAACTGAACCAAACAACAATCATTACAGTATTTATAGTTACATATAATAATATATAATATTTATATTATACTTTTAATATTTTTATTTCTTCATTTTGATAATAGAACTAGATGACAATATTAATTTGAAATATATCTATCAATACATTATATGTTAATTAATATAATAAATCATACTACCATTCTTCACTTTAAATGTCGATACTATTAATTCAATGTTTGTTAAAAAAAAGGTTATATCACAGTGACAAATGTCTATTTTTTTCTGTTTTATTACATTTTTATTGTGATGTTTTTATAATTATTAGAAAAAAAAAAATTCACGCAAAATAAATAAATATTAATAAGTTAACTCTAATTAACAATGCGTAATATTGATAAACTTTTGATTTTATTGTTATAATATTTATTAATTACATATAATATATGATATAATGTATAGATCTAATTTTGGCTATTAGGTACTTAAATGGATATAATTTTATTATAGAATGTTCAACATATTTATAAGTTTTATAGATTGTTATTAATTAATTTCTTAACATAATTTGATTTAAAAGAAGAAAAGAAAGTAAGAAATTTTAATAGAATAATTATTTAAGTAGAAATCACAAAAATCGATTTGAATCAAACTACAAAAGATTAGTGTAATTTAGTTTAAATTTAAATCTTTTAATTCATTAACTCATTTTTTCATACTTTAGGAGACAACTAGAATGATACTTGTGTCTTCGGATGGGTGACGGGATTGTTTTGACATGTTTTATAAGCAAGTAATATATATTTAATTTATTAAGATTATGTTGTATGTTAAAGGAATCAATATTTAAAGAAATCCATGTTTATGTGATAAATATATTATTTACAAAAGTTTAAATTATATTTTTTTTTGTCCGTGAGAACATAACAATAAGATAAAGATAGTTTGGCATGAGAGCAAATCTAAAAGAAAGAGAGAGAAAATCTAAAAAAAAGGTTTTGGAGTGTCGCAACGTGCTTCATGACGGGACGGTGAAATAAAATAATCAAATAAATAAATTATTTTCCAAAAAAATGAAAATCACGGGGAGTCGCCACCAACATTTATTTAAGGAAAACGTCGAAAAAACCAAAAAGGATAAGAAATGGTCTACGGTTTGAGAAAAAGGATTTGGGAGTTATTTACACACGAGGAAGGTATTAGCACTCCCGTGTGTTTATCGAAAACGACAGCTTGTAATCGAGTGTGCTAAAAATAAAATGACTTTTAATTATTTATCTTCCCTTAAAAACATGAATTATATTTTGTTATATTATCTTTTATTTAGAAATGAAATCATTTTTTTTAGAAACAAAAGGGATTTTATTTTATTTTTAGTTTTTTTTGTCGACAAGGGATTTGCCCTCGCTCCTACGTATCCCTAGGTGCAATGAGAAAATCAGACTTACGTAGTTCTTTGTAGAAAAAAAAAGTGTTTGTGTGTTGAGCTGATTTTATTTTATTTTGAAAGATTTTGGGTTTTGTGGTAAACTTTGTGAAGTCAAGCAAGTCGGAGATACAACATGAGGTTCACAAAATTTACTCACTTTATTGAAACACTGTTAAGCAAGTCGGAGACCAAGCATAGAGTGCATGTAACATGAAAAAAAGAGACTTGAGTGATCATTTATTTGAGAATATTACCTTTTTGGAAAAGACTTTTTTTTGTGGTAAACTTTGTGAACTCAAGCAAGTCGCAGACCTAGCATATCATTCACAAAATTTACTCACACGTTATTGAAACACCATCAAGCAATTCGGAGACCCAACATGAAATTCACATAGTGTAAGCATGTACTAAAGAATGCTAATGAGGATTTGCAAAAATAAATAAATAATTGATATAGTGCTACGAAATCAGATCAATAGAATGGGAATAGAAAGAGATAGAATAGAAGTAGGGAGTACACTTAGTAATTAAGGATGCGAGATTAAAACATAGGACAAATAAAATGAATAACGAGATATTTACAATGCATTATTAATTAAAGTAACTAGCTAGACAATGATTTTAAAAAATCACATTGAAGAATAAAATAAACGATAGAGATCATAAAGAAATACAATAAAATAAAGGGCTATTCACTAATATGTATAGGACTTTGAGCTCTATGAAACATAAAGCAAAGGACGTTGAGTCCTATGAAAACATAAAGACAGAGGACGTTGAATCCTATGAAAACATAAACACCTAGCACGTTGAGTCCTATGAAAACATAAAGACAACGGACGTTGAGTCCTAGGAAACATAAAGACAAAGGTTGTTGAGTCCTAGGAAACATAAAGACAGAGGACGTTGAGTCTTATGAAAACATAAAGACATAGGGCGTTGAGTCCTATGAAAACATAAAGATAGAGGACGTTGAGTCCTATGAAACTTAAAGTCGATGGCGTTGAGTCCTATGAAAACATAAATATTGAGGACATTAAGTCCTATGAAAACATAAAGAAAAAGGACGTTGAGTCCTATGAAAACATAAAGATAGAGGATGTTGAATCCTATGAAACTTAAAGTCGATGACGTTGAGTCCTATGAAAACATAAGGACTGAGGACATTAAGTCCTATGAAAACATAAAGACAGAGGACGTTGAGTCCTATGAAACATAAAGACAGAGGATGTTGAGTCCTATGAAAACACAAAGACAGAGGACGTGAGTCCTATGAAACATAAAAACAAAGGACGTTGAGTCCTATGAAAACATAAAGAAAGAGGACGTTGAATCCTATGAAACTTAAAGACGAGGACGTTGAGTCCTATGAAACATAAAGACAGAGGACATTGAGTCCTATGAAAACATTAACACAAAGGACATTGAGTCCTATGGAACATAAAAACAAAGAATGTTGAGTCCTATGAAACATAAAGACAGAGGACGTTGAATCCTATGAAACTAAAAAGCAAAGGACGTTAAGTCTTGTGAAACATAAAGATAGAGAACATTGAGTCCTATGAAACATAAAGACAGAGGATGTTGAGTCCTATGAAAACATAAAGACAGAGGACATTGAGTCCTATGAAAACATAAAGACAAAGGACATTGAGTCCTATGAAACTAACAGCAAATGATATTGAGTCCAATGAAACATAAAGACAAAGGAAATTGGGTCCTATGAAACATGTCAATAGGTACTAGTACCCAAGGGTTCAACCTTATAAGAAAACAAGAAGTTGACTCTTTAAAAGGGTCACTCAAAAGATAGGACATTAGATTTGGGAAATTGGCATATAAAGAGAAATCTATGCACTTATAGCCTGACATGCAACATATGAGTTTTGGAATACAAAGGGATGCAAACTTCGTCCTGAAATGCAGTAAATGTAGACTTTGTATCTAGAATGTAATGAAAAAGGTTTTGAGTCCTGAAAATTGTGCAATACTCATGGCATTCTTTTCCTCTTTTTTTGATTTTTTTTGGGTGAAAAACACAAATTGACTATCTCTTTCTGAAAGACATGATAATTCATGCAACCTCATCCTATCTTTTGCATATCCCTTCGAAGACTCCCTCAGAGTGTATGTTTTGTTTGATTCAATCACTTGACAATTTTGGATGACAGCAGTGGAGCCATTTGACATTTAATCAATCAACTGAAATATTGATCCTACGGTTCGTCTCTTTCTTTTTGTTTAAAAACTTCTATTATTCTGCACAACAAGGAAATATAAGGCTTTAGGATTGACCGCATGCACCATTGAAGGATGGCAATGGATTGTTACACTTTGGTATATGACCAAGTGAAACTTTCTTGATTTAAGATCATAGAGCGATGCCATGAGTCAATTGATCCCCCTGAAAGTTGATGACTTAGGCTGATCCCGAAAGAATTTATATAACAAAGGCTACCCTTGGATTCGAAAGGAACCCTAAGGAGTCTGCGTGAGCTACTAACGTCAGAGGTACCCTACTATCATAATTGTCTTTGGGCGTCTTCCACGAGCTACTAGTCGAATGAGTTTTCTTCTCAAATGTGCAAGTGCCCCAGTGTAGGGTTCAGAGGTATTTGCTGCTATCGTTTGCCACGTTCTTATACCAAGAAGAAATGAAAGAAAAGAAGAAATGAAAGAAACTGTGCAGGATCTTGAAAGAGAATTTTCAAGGATAAGAAATATTTAAACGATTTTCAATTGATAGATTAAGCCAAATAACTCTTGCTCTTCACAAATTTTTTTAAGAAAGACAACTTTTAAGAAAGATAAAGATGAGGTCGCATGAATATTTGTACTTATTATTTATTGATTTGAAACACTGTCAATCAAATGTTTATTCAATTTTACTTGTCGCTTACGATACCGCCACCAAATGTGTAGAACACACCATTTCTGATTGGGAAGACTTGGAAATTAACTCTGGAGTGCAGGTCACTTGAGCAAACAAGCTAGCAACATACATTCATATTCCAGTGAAGGTTAACTAAATATGCAAAGATGTAATTGTGAGAGAATGAGAGACAATGGCATCAAATTCATCCATATTATTAGCATTGTGACTATTTTTATAGTAATAGCATAAACCTAAGAATCCTAATGAGTCCTTGGAGACATCCAACAACAACCTTCAAAATGCCCCAAGCATCATGCATAGTATCGCTTGACGACGTCAGAATTCACAAGCGATTGTCCTCCTCAAATCTCAGTCAGCCTGCATCAATTAGACTTTGCACCTTATGTTTCAGGGTCATACAATGCTCAATGGAATGTCCTGAAACTCCCCCATGATAATCACATGTCACATTCGAGTTGTATCCTCGGGGAAATGGAGGTTGAGGGATCTTTGTTGGGCTTATGGCTACCATTGCATTATTGAGCAGATACAGGAGTAAGTTAGCATATGACATCGGGATTCGGGTGAATTCTGTAGGCTTCTTTTCTGGGAAATTCCTTTCTTTGTTATTTTGGTTGGTATTAGGGGTGGTGTTTGGTCTTGGATGTGCAGCGGGTGGATTTTGTGGCCGATTTAGGAGTGGCCTTTGTGGTTGATTGGGTGTTCTTGGTTGGTAGGGTGACGGGTAATGGACAGGACTGATATTACTTGAGTAGTGATACTGCTGGGGAGGATATTGGTACATGGGATTATAAGGGGCTAGTGGAAAGTTTGGCCACACGGGAAGTGCAGGCATAAATGAGGTTCTCCCTCCTTCTTCCTCTCGCCACTCCTCCCGGGACCCCATTACCAGGATTCGCAGAAGCAACATAATTAAATTTCCTTTTCCTCAGACCTACTTCAATTTTCTCGCCAGCAAACACTAGATCTGCAAAACCTGAAGGCATGTAACCTACCATTATCTCATAGTAGAACACCGACAGTGTGTCCATTATCATTGTTATCATCTCTCTCTCCATCATCAAGGGCACTACTTGAGCTGTCAGATCTCTCCATCATTGAGCGTATTCTTTGAAAGATACATTGTCTCTCTTGCACATTTCTATAGTTGCATTCTATCTGGAGTCATATCAGAGTTATACTGATACTGCCTAATGAAAGCATCCATTAGGTCCTTCCATGAGCGGATTCGAGAAAGTTCCAGGTTAGTATACCAGGTAATAGCTACCCCAGCGAGACGCTCTTGGAAGAAATGCATCAACAACTTTTTATCTTTCGCATACGCCCCTATCTTCCTAAAATACATTTTGAAGTGATTCTTTGGGCAAGTGGTTCCTTTGTACTTATCAAATTCTAGCTCCTTGAACTTTAGAGGAATAACCACGTTGGGCACCAAGCATAATTCTGACATGTCAGCAAAGCCATAATCTCCTCCTTCTTCAATGGCCCTCAGCCTCTCCTCTATAGGATCAATTTTTTTCTTTTCAACTATAATCCATCATAAAATGTAAGAGTTATGATGGATGTCGATACTGAGGGCCCCCCACAGCATTTGGCACGAGGACACTAGAAAACGCAGGCCCTTTAGTGGTATATCTAGACATGGCAAAAAAACTCATACCCGTGGATACTCATCCGAATTTGTCTCGACTTTGACCGGTAATACCCGAGTTGACCGGGTATGGGTTCGGGTTCAGGTTTTCCCCGATAACCAAAAGTCGGGTATGAGTACTGTAGACAAAGGATCAAGCTGAATGTTTTGATGATGCCAAAGGATTACATGAATCACATGCTTCTCAAAGATTTATTCAAGACAAAGATATTCAAGATGAATGATCAAGACAGTCTTCAGAGTCTTAGGAAGGGTATATTAAATAGGAAGGGAATTCCAATTGAAGTCGCAAAAGGTTTGGCCAAGAAATTAAGTTAAAAAGTCTTTTACAAGAAATTTACTCTCTGGTAATCGATTACCAGAGGATGTAATCGATTACCAGTGGCCAAAACTGATTTACAACAGCTATTAAAATTTGAATTCAAAATTTGCCCTGTGTAATCGATTACCAGCAGTTTCTGAATGTTTTAATTCAAATTTTAAAGCTTGTAATCGATTACACATATACTGTAATCGATTACCAGAGCAGATTTTCAGAAAATATTTTCAACAGTCACATCTTTTTATGTGGTTCTTGAATGGCTATCAAAGGCCTATATATATGTGACTTGAGACACGAATTTGCTAAGAGTTTTTCAGAACAAAAAGGTCTTATCCTCTTAAAAAGCAAATCATTTTATCCTCTTACAAATTCCTTGGCCAAATTACTTGTGATTCAATAAGGAATTATTTGAGTGCTCAAATTGTTCAATCAATCTCTTTAAAGAGAGATTTCTTCTTTTCTTCTTCTTCATTCTGGAAAGGGATTAAGAGACCGAGGGTCTCTTGTTGTGAAAGAATTCTAAACACAAAGGAAGGGTTGTCCTTGTGTGTTTAGAACTTGTAAAAGGAATTTACAAGATAGTGGAACTCTCAAGCGGGTTGCTTGGGGACTGGACGTAGGCACAAGGGTGTGGCCGAACCAGTATAAATTTGAGTTTGCATTTTCTCTTCCCTTAAACTCCTTTATTTATTATTGTTTTATATTCATATTCAAATTGTTCTATTTGAATCAATATTTAAGAAATTCATTATTAAGGAAATTTATAACTTGAATAGAAAGTGAAATAGAATTTTAATTGGGGAAATAAGTTGTAATATCTTAATTCAACCCCCCCCCCTTCTTAAGATATCTGAGGCCACTTGTCCAACAAGTGGTATCAGAGCTTCATTCTTGTATAAAGTTTAGAAGCTTCAAGAATTATGGCCTCATCAAACTACTTGCTTCCCGAGGAAAATTCTATAAATAGACCTCCCATCTTTAATGGAGTGGGTTACCACTACTGGAAAACCCGCATGCAAATCTTTAGAGGCAATAGATTTAAATATTTGGGAAGCCATAGAACAAGGACCTTATGTTCCCTCTATAATAGCCGGAAGTGCAACAATAGAAAAACCTAGAGCAGATTGGACTGAGGAAGAAAGAAGATTAATACAATATAATTTAAAGGCCAAAAATATTATTACATCTGCCTTAGGAATAGATGAATACTTTAGGGTTTCAAATTGTAAAAGTGCTAAGGATATGTGGGATACACTACAAGTAACACATGAAGGCACAACAGATGTTAAAAGATCTAGGATAAACACTTTAACTCGTGAGTATGAACTTTTAGGATGAATGTAAATGAAAGTATACAAGACATGCAAAAGAGGTTCACACACATAGTTAATCATCTTGCATCTCTAGGAAAAACTTTTCAAAATGAAGATCTAGTAAATAAAGTCTTAAGATGTCTTAATAGAGAATGGCAACCAAAAGTAACAGCCATCACAGAATCTCAAGATTTATCTAGTATGTCTCTTGCTACATTATTTGGAAAATTGCAGGAGCATGAAATGGAATTACTAAGATTAAATCAGCATGAAGAAACTGATAAGAAGAAGAAAGGAATCGCTCTTAAAGCCTCATCTGCAATCCAAGAAGATCGCATGTTTTTACTGTGGAAGAAAAGGGCATGGCACATCTACATGCTATTTTAGAAGAAATTGTAACAATATTAAAATGATTTGGGTCCCAAAAGGATCCTTTATTCATACTAACACACAAGGACCCAATAAAGTTTGGGTACCTAAGTTACAACCTTGATTTTGTAGGAACCCTTGAGGAAAAAGTGGTACATAGATAGCGGATGCTCAAAACATATGACGGGAGACAAATCAAAATTCATACATATCTCTCCCAAGAAAAGCGGACATGTAACTTATGGTGACAACAACAAAGGTAGAATTCTTGGAGTTGGAAAAATAGGTACAAATGCTTCAACCTCCATTGAAAATGTTCTACTTGTTGAAGGTCTTAAACATAGTCTGCTTAGTGTGAGTCAATTATGTGACAAAGGCTATCTGGTATCATTTGATTCTCAAAAGTGTGTCATTGAACATAAACATGATATGAATATAAAGCATATAGGGTTTAGAGTCAATAATGTTTACATGATAGACTTAAGTCAAAAACTAGATAATAATCAATGTTTTCTTAGTAAAGATGATGATCCATGGTTGTGGCATAAACGGATTGCACATATAAACATGGAACATTTAAATAGATTAATATCAAAAGATTTAGTTGTTGGTTTGCCAAAACTAAGATTTGAAAAAGATAGGCTATGTGATGCATGTCAAAAGGGAAAACAAACTAGAATTTCTTTCAAATCTAAAAACATTGTTTCAACTACTCAACCCTTACAATTACTACATATGGATTTGTTTGGTCCTTCCAGAATCATGAGTTTTGGAGGAAGTTACTATGCTCTTGTTATAGTTGATGATTATTCTAGATACACATGGACTCTTTTTATCACTCATAAGAATGATGCATTTCAAGCATTTAGAAAACTTGCAAAAATCATTCAAAATAAGAAAAATCTAAAGATTATATCTATTAGGAGTGATCATGGGGGTGAGTTTGAAAATAAAGAATTTGAATTATTTTGTGATAAGCATGGGATTGAGCATAACTTTTCTGCACCAAGAACCCCTCAACAAAATGGTGTTGTTGAAAGGAAAAATAGATCTTTGGAAGAGATTGCTAGAACTTTATTAAATGATACTCCTCTTCCAAAATACTTTTGGACTGAAGCCGTTAACACTGCATGCTACATTTTAAATAGGGCTTTAATAAGACCCATTTTAAAGAAAACTCCATATGAATTGTTCAATGGCAGAAAACCAAACATCTCACATCTTCATATCTTTGGTTGTAAATGTTTTGTATTGAATAATGGAAAAGATAACTTAGGAAAATTTGATGCTAAGTCAGATGAAGGTATTTTCCTTGGATATTCTCTGCATAGTAAAGCTTATAGAATATATAATAAAAGAACAATGACAATTGAAGAGTCTATACATGTTTCCTTTGATGAGTCTAATGCCATTCTTCCAAGGAAGGATTTTTTAGATGATATTTTAGATTCCTTAGAAGATACACATATTCATGGAAATGACTCTAAAGAAAAAGATGAAGGAATCAATGAGGATTTTCAAGATAATGGGGCTAGAGGAAATAATGAACTTCCAAGAGAATGGAAAGCCTCAAGAGATCATCCCCTCGACAACATTATTGGTGATATATCAAAAGGGGTAACAACTAGACATTCTCTTAAAGATTTATGCAATAATATGGCTTTTGTATCTATGATTGAACCTTTAAATATAAAAGAAGCCATAGTAGATGATAACTGGATAATTGCCATGCAAGAAGAACTGAATCAATTTGAAAGAAATAATGTGTGGAAACTAGTAGAAAAACCTGAAAATTATCCTGTCATAGGAACAAAATGGGTTTTTAGAAATAAATTAGATGAACATGGCATAATTATTAGAAATAAGGCTAGGTTAGTAGCAAAAGGGTATAATCAAGAAGAGGGAATAGACTATGAAGAAACATATGCTCCAGTTGCAAGATTAGAAGCCATTAGAATGCTCTTAGCATATGCATCCATAATGAATTTTAAACTCTATCAAATGGATGTTAAAAGTGTTTTCCTAAATGGTTTAATTCAAGAAGAAGTATATGTTGAACAACCCCCAGGCTTTGAAATCCCGGATAAACCAAATCATGTTTATAAATTGCAAAAGGCTCTTTATGGTTTGAAACAAGCCCCTAGGGCGTGGTATGAACGCTTAAGCAATTTTCTTCTAGAAAAAGAATTCTCTAGAGGTAAAGTGGATACCACATTGTTCATAAAGAGAAAGCATAATGATATTTTGTTGGTTCAAATATATGTTGATGATATAATTTTTGGATTCACTAATGATTCATTGTGCAAGGAGTTTTCCTTTGATGTGAAAAGTGAATTTGAAATGTCAATGATGGGAGAACTAAAGTACTTCCTGGGATTACAAATCAAGCAAACTCAAGAAGGTATATTCATCAATCAAGCCAAGTACTGCAAGGAATTGATCAAAAGATTTGGGATGGAAAGTGCAAAACACATGGCTACACCGATGAGCACTAGTTGTTACTTAGATAAAGATGAATCTGGTCAATCTATAGACATGAAACAATATCGAGGTATGATCGGATCTCTTCTCTATTTATCTGCTAGTAGACCTGATATTATGTTTAGTGTATGCATGTGTGCTAGGTTTCAATCCAACCCCAAACAATCGCATTTGAGTGCAGTTAAGAGAATCATGAGATATCTATTAGGTACAATAAATTTAGGATTATGGTATCCTAAGAACTCAACATGTAACTTAATAGGATATTCTGATTCTGACTTTGCCGGATCTAAAAATGATAGAAAAAGCACAAGTGGAACTTGTCAATTCATTGGATCCGCTCTTGTCTCATGGCATAGTAAGAAACAAAACAGTGTTGCTTTATCCACTGCTGAAGCAGAATATATTTCTGCCGGCAGTTGTTGTGCACAAATTTTATGGATGAAGCAACAATTATCTGACTATGGCATCCTTCTTAATCGTATACCAATTAGGTGTGATAATACTAGTGCCATAAATCTATCCAAAAACCCTGTTCAACACTCTAGAACCAAACATATAGAAATTAGGCACCATTTTCTTAGAGATCATGTCCTAAAGGGAGATTGTATATTAGAGTTTGTTGATACAAAGAATCAGCTTGCTAATATCTTTACAAAACCTCTCCCCAAAAGAAATATTCTTTTCAATAAGAAGAGAATTAGGCCTTTTAGACCTTAGTGATTTGGATAGGTAATTTTTACTTATGAATGATTGATTGTGTTTTTGATTGAGTATGACGCTTGTGTTGTTTAATTTAATTTACTTTTTGTTAGTATAATTAATTATTATGATAGTATAAGTTTTTAGACTTAGAAATAAGTTTTTCTTTTAGGAAAAGGCTATTTTTTTGTTCTGGTAATCGATTACATGAATATTGTAATCGATTACACTAGAACAGATGGCCTGTAATCGATTACAGTATTCATGTAATCGATTACCAGTAGGCTGCCTCCTCCTGTAATCGATTACCATTACTTGTAATCGATTACCACGCGTCCTACTCTATAAATATCACATTTTCCAGACATCCCTACGCAGCCCCTTTTCTCTTGCGACGTTCCTCCATTCCCAAACCTCCAAACCTTCGTATCTCACTCATTTCTTCATCAAATCAACTCCCGTAAATTGCAATCTTCTTCTTTTTCATTTTTCTTTTGATTTCACCGATTGAAATCTGCAAAAACTCCTTCAAATGGCAGAATCGTCAAAGAAACGAAAGGGTTCTTCCGCCTCCGCTTCGGCTTCAAGAGCTCATCGTTCCGGAGCCACTAGCGCATCCACAACACCAATTCCACCCTCATTGTCCTCTTCCCCATTGTTTTCTTCCGAAGAACAACAGAAACGGTACTCAAATCTTTTCTCATCTCGTTCCATTATCGACCCTAAGTTTATTGATATGGAATTCTTTTCTGATGAAACCTTTGATTGCATTCAAGCCTTTCAGAACTTAGGTCTTATACCTTTTATGTCATTACAATTGCCTATTTATCCTGAATTGGTTAAAGTTTTTTATTGTAATCTTGAAATTCAGGACATCACTCTGATTTCTGAGGTTTTTGGGATAAAAATGGTCATTGACTAGTCCCTTTTCCATGACTTAACCAAATTAACCAGTGACGGTGTACCATTTGAAGGTACACTGAATGACGATTGGAAATTTGATTTCTCTGCACATGATGCTCGCCAGTTGGTTTGCACCAACAATGCGGATATGACCGAATGTCTTCTTGCCGGGTCATTGGCTTTTGAAAGCTGTATCCTTCACTATTTAATTGTGCGTATTCTGCTTCCACGGTCTTCCAACCTTGCCCAGGTTTCTGAGGAAGATCTAATTATCATGTGGGCCTTTCATACAGGGCATCAACTTGACTGGGCACACTTAGTCAGATATCGCATGCATAAGGCATTGCAATTAAATGCTCCACTACCATATCCACAGCTTGTTACTCTCTTTCTTCGTCATTTTGGAATTCCTCTTGATTCTGAATCTTATACTCCAATCAAGAGATCCTTTTTAATTGTGCTGCTGTGATTGCTTCTTTTGGTTACCACAAAGACCATGATGGCTCTTGGGTCAAAAAGGGCGCTCAACCCGCTGATGAAGAAGGCAACCTACCAGTTGAAGATAATTCCACTCTTCTTCGAAGGATTATGGACAAGTTTGATGGACTTCAGACTTTTGTTGGTGACAAGTTTGATGCCATGGAATTGCAAGTCGACATGCGGTTCGATGCCATGGAATCAAGGATCACCAAAGTTGAAGAAGATGTCTCCTTCATTCGCACTTGCTTTGATCCACCACCACCGCCTCCATCGTCGTCTTAGCTTAAGTATTATGACTAAGTATTATTAGTAATTACATATTATTAGTACTTTGGTTTATCGTCGTGTATTTGGCTTTTTGTTCTAGTTATCGTAGTCTTGCACTATTATTATAATTCTCGCTTTTGTTTTGGTTAATTATGACGCTGTATGGATTTATTTTGATTTAATGGTTGGCTTTGTTTGGATATTTATTATGTTAATGTTTGGATATTGATTGTTTTGCTCTAGTTCTTTTTTATGTTGCCAAAGGGGGAGAGAATTTGGGAGAGCACATATGGGTTAGAAATCAATTAGAAATTTATCAATAACAAAAGTTAGGCATACATGCCAAAAGATAGGGGGAGTAAGGGTTGTGTGAACGTGCTACCATCTTGTGTATAGCTTGTCTTGATTTCAGGTATTGTCATCATCAAAAAGGGGGAGATTGTAGACAAAGGATCAAGCTGAATGTTTTGATGATGCCAAAGGATTACATGAATCACATGCTTCTCAAAGATTTATTCAAGACAAAGATATTCAAGATGAATGATCAAGACAGTCTTTAGAGTCTTAGGAAGGGTATATTAAATAGGAAGGGAATTCCAATTGAAGTCGCAAAAGGTTTGGCCAAGAAATTAAGTTAAAAAGTCTTTTACAAGAAATTTACTCTATGGTAATCGATTACCAGAGGATGTGATCGATTACCAGTGGCCAAAACTGATTTACAACATCTATTAAAATTTGAATTCAAAATTTGCCCTGTGTAATCGATTACACATATATGGTAATCGATTACCAACAGTTTCTGAATGTTTTAATTCAAATTTTAAAGCTTGTAATCGATTACACATATACTGTAATCGATTACCAGAGCAGATTTTCAGAAAATATTTTCAACAGTCACATCTTTTTATGTGGTTCTTGAATGGCTATCAAAGGCCTATATATATGTGACTTGAGACATGAATTTGCTAAGAGTTTTTCAGAAAAAAAAGGTCTTATCCTCTTAAAAAGCAAATCATTTTATCCTCTTACAAATTCCTTGGCCAAATTACTTGTGATTCAATAAGGAATTATTTGAGTGCTCAAATTGTTCAATCAATCTCTTTAAAGAGAGATTTCTTCTTTTCTTCTTCTTCATTCTGAAAAGGGATTAAGAGACCGAGGGTCTCTTGTTGTGAAAGAATTCTAAACACAAAGGAAGGGTTGTCCTTGTGTGTTTAGAAATTGTAAAAGGAATTTACAAGATAGTGGAACTCTCAAGCGGGTTGCTTGGGGACTGGACGTATGCACAAGGGTGTGGCCGAACCAGTATAAATTTGAGTTTGCATTTTCTCTTCCCTTAAACTCCTTTATTTATTATTGTTTTATATTCATATTCAAATTGTTCTATTTGAATCAATATTTAAGAAATTCATTATTAAGGGAATTTATAACTTGAATAGAAAGTGAAATAGAATTTTAATTGGGGAAATAAGTTGTAATATCTTAATTCAACCCCCCCTTCTTAAGATATTTGAGGCCACTTGTCCAACAGGTACGGGTATGAGATTACTACATCTGCCCCGACCCGAACTCGGACCCGCCCTACCACTTAAAATTTTTAGAATTTTTGCATAATTTAGTCAAAAGGCCTAGAATTTTTATTACTTGTTAATTTTATTTTAGAATTTTTACATAATTTAATATGCTTTTCTTAACGATTTTTGTATACACATGCGCTATAATAAATTTATTGACATATAAGTAGTTAAAAATAAATGTTTAACAATCAATTTATTTTTTCTAAAATCAAATTTTTAATATTTTCCTTACAAAAAAAATATTTTTCTAATTTGAATCGGGTACAGGACGGGGTCAGGGATACCCGATACCCGACGATTACAGGGATGGGATAATAAATTTTAACCCGTCGGGTATCGGGTACAGGTATGGAGACATGTTGGGGAGTCAGGATTGGGGAGATAATACCCGTCCCCGCCCCATTGCCATGTCTAGATATATCCTATATAGACCCTGAAACTAGTCAGAGTGTGGTCCTGGGGAGCTTCATGTGTTTCCCCCATAGGTTGAGAGACATAGGCATGAGTATGATCGGGTTGGGGTTGTTGATTCTCAATGAATAAGGGTGTAGAATTATCGATATTCTCATCAGGAGCATGTACAACAGTAGGCGATGTATAATTAGGATGGAAACCGTATGACGGAAAAGAAGACTTACTCTAGACTTGGACATAATGAGGCCCATATGCATTTGTTGCCGCCTCGCCTCCTTGACCTACTACATCTGAGACTAGACAACTCTCTTGATTGAACCCAGACGGGTGAATCGAGTCCCTCTTAGTAGCAGTACTAGCAGCAATAGTTGTAACAATGTTGACCTTCATCATCTTCCTCATGCTCATTATTGCTTCCATCATCATTTTCATCTGCTCTTTCATGGCCTCCATATTGACCTTCATTTGCTCCTGTACTTGCTCTATGCCACTCATTATCCTTGCCTTAGCACATGTCTGATAAGGGTTCCATAATGCGTAGTCTTTCTTTCTTAGCACAATGATTACATTTTTTTTCTGATTTCAAGGAAAGAATGTAATGAGCAATGTAGACCATTGTGGAAAAACAAATAAGCAGGAATGCATGTAAATGATAAGTTGTTGAAGTATTGCGAATTTTACATAGAACACTCAATAGAACATAGGGTCAAATCAACTCTAATATTCATTAAAACAACATTATTCATTACATCTTGTCAGAGTCAAAGTCCAACTGGAAATGAAACATATGCACATCAACGGTTCCTAATTATGTAAATTATTAGCTCAATCATGTGTTGGCAGTATTCAAAGAGGCTATGTAAACCCGATCCATCTTCTGCCCCAACTTTTACAAGCTAGATACTTTCATACTTTGACCTTGACTTGATAAAACCCTTTCTTGAAAGGTTGTGTTTGGTTTGACCCCATGATCCAAGGAATAGAAATTTTGATCGTCAATACTTTGGCAACCTATCATAGAGATGAATGATCAGGGCATACTTATGCTATGCATGAAAAATGTATTTATGAGATCGACACAAGATGCTCGAAAGACCACCCTTTCTTGTTAACAATGCATTAGGTACCATATTCATGTGATTTTCAATCATTTTCAGGAGAAAGGGTTGTATAACCCCAACATGGTTTGTTTATAGCTATCACCATGGTACCCAACACATGTAACTAAGAATGCGATGTAAACTTTCACGCTTCATTGTGATTTTTGGTGATGAAGAGGAAAATGCAAGGCATGATCAATTATATGGTAGGATTATGCATGAGTGAACATAACATGTGAATGATGTCAACAAAATGAATGTAGTTGTCTGAACAAAAAAACATGCTAAATGAATATGTAGGGAAATGCAATGACTTATGCAAATGCGGTGCATAAATATGATAAATGATGAATGCAGGAATGATATGTCCATTATGATGCCATAAAGAAATGCATGGTGTGATCAAGGAAACAAGACAGGGTGAGTTTGCTTCGTGCCCCTAATTCAGGAACCTAACGGAAAGGGTCTGAAAGTTCACTATCTAGTGACAACTTCCAAGGGTAGTTTCATGTAACCTCACCAACCTTTAGAGATATAATCCTCTTAGGTAACAACACTGCGGCGATAGGGACTACCAGCAACAATGCCTCACCAAAAGAGGAAAACTCTAGATGAGGCTTCACTGTCATCAAGCAAGTTAGAGACCCAACATGACCACAGATCGACCTCCACACCCTATGGCTCACACAAACCCGGGTACATGGCCCAATATCTCAAAGTGTGTGCAAAAAGTGTGGGTGTCGTGCATAAACAGAGCAACCTAAGAATTACCCAACCCCACCTGCAAAACAACCAGAAAATTCCCAGACAGATACAACAAGTACATCACATGTCATCTACCCTAGGATTCAATGACACAATTTATTTCTAACTATGAAGGTAATAGATACAAGGATACAAACCAAGAAGTAATAACGTAGCAAAGGTTATATACAAGCATGAGTGAAATAAAGAATAAAGGAAATGAGATCGAAGCAAAATCGATAAAAGAACGATAATGGAATGAAACTTTAACAAATAGGAGCACAACGTAGGGATAAAAGAGAAAGCGAAAATAAATAAAGAAAAAGTCATGATAAAATTGCACACTCGATCAAATGGCTTAACTCTCTAATGAGTCCCCAGTTGAGTCGTCACGCGGGCCACGACAGGATGGTGAAATAAAATATTCAAATAAATAAATTGTTTTCCAAAAAAATAACTCGGGGAGTCACCACCGACATTTATTTAAGGAAAACATTGGAAAAACCAAAAAGGATAAGAAATGGTCTATGGTTTGAGAAAAAGGATTCAGGAGTTGTTTACACACAGGGAAGTTTTAGCACCCTACATGTCTGTCATGAAAATGACAGCCTATAATCGAGTGCACTAAAAATAAAGTGACTTTTAATTATTTATCTTCCCTTGAAAACATGAATTATATTTTTTTATATTTTCTTTTATTTAGAAAAGGAAATCAAATTTTTATTTTTAGAAACAAAAGGGATTTTATTTTATTTTTAGTTTTTTTTTGGGTCGACAAGGGATTTGCCCTCGCTCCTACGTATCCCTAGGTGCAAGAGCAAATCAGACTTACGTAGTTCTTTATAAAAAAAAAGTGTTTGTGTGTTGAGTTGATTTTATTTTATTTTGAAAGATTTTGGGTTTTGTGGTAAACTTTGTAAAGTCAAGCAAGTCGGAGACCTAACATGGGATTCACAAAATTTACTCACACTTTATTGAAACACTGGCAAGCAAGTCGAAGACCAAGCATGAAGTGTGTGTAACATGAAAAAGGAGGATTGAGTGATCATTTATTTGAGAATGTTACCTTTTTAGATAAGACTTAGTTTTATGGTAAACTTTGTGAACTCAACCAAGTCGAAGACCCAATATGTCATTCACAAAATTTACTCACACATTATTGAAACACCACCAAGCAAGTCTGAGACCCAGCATGGAGTGCACATAGTGTAAGTGTGTACTAAAAAATGCTAATGCGGATTTGAAAAAATAAATAAATAATTGACATAATGCTACAAAATCCGATAAATAGAATGAGAATAGAAAGGGATAAAATAGAAGTGAGGAGTACAGTTAGTGATTAAGGATGCGGGATTAAAACATGGGAAAAAATAAAATGAATAACGAGATATTTACAATGCATTATTAATTAAACTAACTAGCTAGACAATGATTAAAAAAATCGCATTGAAGAATAAAAAAAATGATAGAGACCATAAAGAAATACAATAAAATAAAGGGTTATTCACTAATATGTATAATTTATTTTAAAAAAAAAATTCAAAGTCAAAGGTTTAGCTTGGACTTAGTCAATACTGACGGAGTGCTAACATGGCGGGCCTAGTCACAATCCTAAGTGGCAGGGGTGCACATATAAAGAAGGGGGTGTAACCATCAGCTTTATTTTGTTTCAAACTTCACAAAAAATGGATTGGGCCCAAAATGAAAAAGATGCATGTGTTAAGAAAAGAGGTGTAAATAGTTGTGTTCATTTTATTTCAGACTTCGCAAAAATGGGCTAGGCCCAAAAAAAGGTGCATGTATGAAAAAAGTTATGTGAATAATGTTTCCATCTTATTACAGACTTTGAAAAAATAGGCTAAGCCCAAAACAAGAAAAGGGTGCATGTATTAAAAAGGCAGTGTAAACAACATTTGTTGTTTTTTTTTACATTTTTGTTTTTTTAGGGTTGGGTTGGAACCGGGTCAGGGTGACCTGGCCCAACCCATATTTAGGCATGAGGGTTGAAACAATCCTAGATGACCTAACTCCCAAAATGACGCCGCAATAGGAGAAGCCCGCACAGAGGATGGCGCGCCTCCCCAGTGCCACTGGTGCATGGCATCGCAACACGAGGCTGCCATGGGGACATCAATGGTGGTGGCGTAGAAGTGGCCCATGGTGGTGGCGCGCTAGCTTCATCAGAAAATGAAAGAAGGAAGAAGAAAAAAAAAGAAAAGAAGAGAAGGATGACAGAATGCAAAAACATCAAGAAAAGAACGATATCATCATGTATGGATCTCGTAGGCGACCATGGAGCTCAGCAGCGAGACGAATGGCAAGGTTTTGTAGGAGAAGAAGAAAAATGGAGAAGAGGAAGAAGAAGAAGAGAGAAAGAGGGAGAAGAAACGTGAGAGAGTGAGGGAATGAGGGGTTACCTGGTGACCCCTCTCTTTTCTCTAACGTCGTGGCCAAATGGCGTGATGTAATTGGTATGTTTTCCTTCCTTGGGATCTGCACTACTCTGTCCTTCCTCAGACCTTCCTTTTACGCTTTTTATACAGTGTCCTCTCTCTTGACCTAATGGGTTCTCTTTGAGAGCCCAATAGGTCACACAATATATTTTTTTTGAGTGGTTACCTGGTGACCCCTCTCTCTTCTTTGACGTTGTGGCCAAATGGCACGATGTAATTAGTTTGTTTGTCTTCCTTGGGACCTACACAACTCTGTCCTTCCTTAGACCTTCCTTTTACGCTTTTTATGCAGTGTCCTCTCTCTTAACCTAATGGGTTCTCTTTGAGAGCCCACCAGGTCACACAATATATATTTTTTTCTTTTTGTTTTCTTTCTTTTCTTTTTTCCTTCTTTCTCTTTTACGTTTTTTTCTTTTTTTTTGTTCTTCTTCTCTTTTACGTTTTCTTTCTTTTTTTTTGTTCTTCTTCTGTTTTTTTTTCTTTATTGTTTTTTGCGTATTTTCTTTCTTTTCTCTTTTCTTTTTTTCTTTTCTTTTCTTTATTTTTTTTTTGTTTTCTCTATTTTTTTTCTTTTTTTAGACCCAGACAGAATTAGAGTCTAACATGGAGAAAAAATATTTGTCAAAATATTGTTTTAAATTTAAAATATTTTTATGACGTGTTCTTTTAAAATTAATTTACTTGTTTATTATAAATTAAAATAAAAGTAAAAACATTTCCTCTTTTCTTATTTAGGTTCTCTCAATTAAGTATTTTCTATTATTTCTTCCTCTCCTCTAGAAGTGTATTTTATACACTACTCCAACAATTAGCTAAAAAAGTTTCTCACACATATATATTCTCAAAATTGCTAAAAAAAATGGTAATAGAATTATTATAATTATAATAATTTTTATAAATATGTATAAGCATATCTTTTAAAAATTTTATGGATTTAAGTTGTACATAGATAAAGATTTTTAAATAAGTTTCAAGCAAGTAAATATATATTTATTTAATTAATTGTAATGAAAACAAATCATAAAAATGAAGTGAGTAAAATTTTGTTTGATAAGTTCATGTGCATTAACCAAATTGTAGTAGGTTCCAAACATTAGATAAGTTCATATATGTTTCAAACTTTTTGGTGTTCCTTTTGCTAACAATGACACTCATTTTTGTTAAGAGGCAAATGAAATATTTTACTAAAAGAGAAATGGATTTGCCACAATTTATGGACAATCCATAGAAACATAGAGTACACAATCACAATGATAAATTCTGCAAAACATTAAAACCTCTTCTCACTACTTTATGTATCCAAAACTGACCACGTGTACTCATAGCCAAAACATCTTATTCGCAATACTAACACCATTATTTATACTGAGTTCCTGATTGCAATAAAATGATTATGCAGAACCATACAATAACACCCCACATCTGATCAGACCTTCGGTAGCACATGATGGAAGCTTGCTTGAGAAGCTTTTATGGAGGCTAGATCTTTGAGCTTCAATAAGGTCCTTCAATGGTGATTTTTAGCCATGGAGTTGCAGCGGAAGATAAAGGAGAAGAAGTGAGAGGAGACGTCATCCACTAGAGAATAAGCCATGGAAAGAAAAGCTTCAGCACCAATAGAGTGCCTTGGATAAGAAGTTTAGAGAGGAAGCTTCAATGGAGGAAGAGAATGAGAGAGAGAGGGGGGCATGGGAATTGAAGGAGATTAGGGAAAGAAGTTGAAATTTGAAGTGTGTCTCACAAGTTTCTTATTTTTCAAAGTTATGACAAGTGTTACACATGTTTCTATTTATAGCCTAGCACATGGGAAGCTTCCTTGGGAAGCAAGAGCAAGTAAGCTTCCTTGAGAAGTGATCGAGGCCGTACCCGAATCAAATAAACATTAAAAATGCAGTATCTAGGAAGTGATCCTAGGTCGTCTCCCTACGAGCAATGATCAACCAAACGTTCATAATAGATAGTAAGAAAATAGTAACGAATTGGGGGGGGGGGGTTGTTTGTTTTTGTAAATTAAACAGCAAGCAAATTTGAATTAGAAAATAACAGAATTAAAACATGTTGTTTCCCCTTGATTCACAAGCAAGTCTCTTATCCTAGGTACGAGAATTTATCCTTAATCAATTCAACCACTTAATCCAACCCTAAATTAAATTACTAAGCGAAAATTAACATAAGGCTATCATTATGTGATTAAGCAACACATACACCAATTAATCATGAACGAAACTGATCATTAAGCATGAACGTAAATTAAGCGCAGAGACAATTAATCAAGCACTAAGCATGCATGGATTAATAGCAACAAATATAGAGTAATTGGTGAAGAGGAAAAACTGATCAAAATTCAATAGTAATAACAAAACCTCAAAGAGAGCTTTGCTTGATCCTCAAGAGAAAACAACGCTGGAGACTTAGCCTTCCATTAATCAGTAGAAAACGAAATTGTAGATTGAAGCAAAAACAAAATTGCAGAAAATGAATTTTATTCTACGTGAACAGTGCGCATGAACAGTAAAAACTGGAATTCTAAAATCCTAGAATTATTTTCCTCTCCAAAAACTCCCCCGAAACTAAAACCTTGGTGCTCTTATATAGGTTCTCAGCCCCAAAGCTTACAAATCTGTTTTAAGTCCAAGCCCATAAACAAAATCAAATAAAATCTAGACAGGATAAGATAAGATTGGATGAAATAAAATCTGGATGAAATAAAATCTAGATGAAATAAAATCTGGATAAGATAAGATTTGATAAAATAAAACTGTCTGCTCTCTTCAAATCCAAGCCCAATTCCGGATTCAAGCCCAATTTCTTATAATTCTCCTAAAATTAAATTAAAAACACAAAATTAGTCAAGTAGGCCCAAATGATAAAACTGCATAATTAATTTGACAATTAAGGCTAATAAGTAATTAAAATAGTGACAAAAAGGGTTCAAAAATAGGAGAAAATAATGACACATCAAAAAGCTAAAGGGGAGACTACTCACACCCCTCTAATAGTTAAGCTCACCCCATGCTAAAATACATGAAAATACAAAAAAAAAGTTCCTACTACAAAGACTACTCAAAATGCCCTGAAATACAAGGCTAAAACCCTATACTACTAGGGTACCCTTAACTTGTAAGGTAGGGTGCCCTTAATTCGTAGGCCAAAATACAAGTCCAAAAAGAAGGAAAACTTATTCTAATATTTACAAAGAAAAGTGAATTCATACTTAGTCCATGGGCCCAAAATCTATCATAAGGCTCATGAGATCCATAGGGTCTTCTCCTGCATTTTTGGCCCAATCTTATTTGAGTCTTTTATCCAATGTCCTCGGGCGATAGGATTGCATCATCCCTTCCCCCTTAAAAAGGATTTGACCTCAAATCCAAAGGTTCTTGAAACTCTGAGCTTCTTTTTTCGACACCTGTAAAAAGAATAAAAACATATATATTAGTGGTGTTGGGTATGTTAAAGTAAGGTAAGGTCTGAAAACCCTTTTCCTAGGCATCTTCCCATGAGGGAACATGATCCCTCACCAACTCAATTAGTAGTGCTACAAGTATAGAAAAATATAGGAAAAACCTTTTATAAAAGTTTAAGTCATGGAAGCCCTAAATTTCCCTTATATTTGGTGAAGTGGGCCACTCAGGATTGACCTTTCTTCTCTTAGGGTTCGTGGAAACCCCTTGATCACTATTTAAAAAAAGAAAGTAATGCAATAAAACATACATTTTTCTATATTTTCATGTTAATTACTCCTACCAAAAAGTATGACAAACCTAAGCTGTCCCATTTGAGCACCTAGGTTTGTATTGAAACCAAAAATAAGAACAAACCTACCTAATGAGTCCCTATGTATGTGAATCAAGAAGATGTTAGATGCATGAGTGATTTTACAAAAGAGGATTGCACCTTTCAACACATTCATCATAATGTAGCTCCATGTGGCCTTGGATCTTCATCAATGGAGTCCTTTGCTTTTTGAAGATCAATGGCAGCGAAATGGAAAAGGAAGAAAAACGATTAGAGACGCCACTTCAAGGAGAAGATGAGTCAAGAACGAGCTCACCATCATAGGAAGGCCATGAATAAGAGCTTGAAGGTAGGAGAAAATGAGTGGAGAGAGAAAAAGAGAAGGAGCACGAAATTTTATGTCTCAAATGAGATTTGAACTTTGAAGTGTAATTCTCAAATGATCACAGTTGAAAAAATGCACACACAAGGCCTCTATTTATATCGCCTAAATGTCACACAAGATTGGAGGAAATTTTGAATTTGAATTTGTGGAGCCAAATTTGGAGCCAAAATTTCACTAATTATGATTAGTGAATTTTAGCTATGGTTCAGCTCACTAATCCAATATCAAGTCCAAGATTCTCCACTAAGTGTGCTTAGGTATCATAAGGCATGTAAAGCATGAAGGACACGCACAAAGTGTGACTATATGATGTGACAATGAGGTCTGACTATATGATGGTCTAAAATTTAATTGGATTGGACTTCTCCCAATTCAATTAAATTTATCTCCCAACACACACATCAAATAGTGCACTTAATGCATATGAAATTACAAAATTACCCCTAATACAAAAACTAGTCTAGGTGCGCTAAAATACGAGAGCTGAAAAATCTTACATTACTAGCATACCCTCCCTACACTATGAAACCTTAAATACAAGCCCTAAAAATAATGAAACCTTAATCTAATATATACAAAGATAAGTAGGCTCATACTTAGTCCATGGGCCTGAAATCTATCATAAGGCTTATGAGAATCCTAGGGCTTGCATCTCTGACCCAATCTTCTTCGAGTCTTTTATCCGATGCCATTGGGGGTAAGATTGCATCATTCATCATACCACCTATCATAAAGATTTGGTGCCTCATAATACATATTTTGGGCACCAAAAAACACAAGGATTTAAGCTCTTACGAATTAAACCCTCATCCAACAACTCCTTTACTTGAGAAATAACCTCAAGCTCAAGAGGCATGGCGGTGCTAACAAGTGTTCCTTTACAATGGAGAAGATGTGGAGGTTGTCTAAGAAGGGAAGTATCTTTAATGTTTGTCTTTATTGCAAAATGACTTTTCTTCTTAGCTAACCTCTTGGAGGAGACACTTACCTCCTTACATTGCTCCTTATCCATTAAAGATTGTTTTTTTTTTCTATTCTTCCACTTATCATCTTTGGGCTTAGAAGGTGCAGCCCCTAAGATGTCTTGACCTTGGTATTTCTTTGGATAAGAGTGAGAGCTATAAGATTTTGAAGTAGGCTTCCTTTTGAGTTGTTGCTCTACCCTTATGCAAAGTTGGACTATGTCATCTAGGTTCCTATATGGAAGGAGTTCAACCTTGTCCCTCACTTCCATATTAAGTCCACTAAGGAACCTAGCAATACTTATTCTTTCCTCCTCCCTAAGCCTAGCTCTCAAAAGGAGTAGTTCCATTTATTGTCTATACTCTTCAACACTCATACTCCCTTGTCTAAGCCTTCAGAGCTTGTCCATAAGCTCCCTTTCATAGTAGGAGGGGATGTGCCTCTTCCAAAGAGCCCTTTTCAAGTTATTTCAATACTTTACTGGAGGATCCCCATGAATCCTTCTTTCCCTAACAAAGGAAGTCCACCAATAAAGGGCATACCCTTGGAAGCTAAGGGTAGCCAAAGAAACCTTCCTTTCCTCACTTGTATGATGACAAGCAAAGAGTTGCTCAACCTTCATTTCCCAATCTAAATAAGCCTCTGCATTGTCCTTCCCATGGAAGTATGGGAGGTTAGTGTTAACCTCTTGAGGCTTTCTTTCCTTTTCTCTCCTATGGGAGTGAGGTCTAGGATGTGACCTATGCCTTCCTCCATAATAGTCACTAATTTCTTCACAATAGCTAAGCTCACCCTATGCCAAAACTCAAAAGAACCTAAACTCAACACAATTCATGGTTCAAGAACAAGAATAAGAAATTTGAACCATAGAAAATCAAATCTAGCATTTATAGCAAGTTTAATCGGTAGAAATTCTAAAACATCATGTTAACAACATTCAACACAAGACATGTGAGGAGATGCATGGAGAAAAATGAAGAATCAACAATGAAGGAGAAGGTAAAGCTGAAAATTAATGGAGGTTTAAGGAGTACTTACTTGAAGCTCTTGTGCTCTAATACTTCTTGATGAAAGCTTGCTTGAGAATCTTCTATGGAAACTGGATCTTTGAGCTTCAATAAGGTCCTTTAATGGTGATTTTCAGCCATAAAGTTGCAACAATAGATAAAGGAAAAAAGGTGAGAGGAAACGTCATCCACTGGAGAATATGCCATGGAAAAAGAAGTTTCACCACCAAGAGAGTACCTTGAATAAGAAGCTTAGAGAGGAAGCTTCAATGGAGGAAAAAAATGAGAGAGAAGGGGCGTAAGAATTGAAGGAGATTAGGAAAAAAAGTTAAACTTTGAATTGTATCTCATAAGTTTTTCATTCTTTAAAATTATAACAAGTGTTATACATGTTTCTATTTATAGCCTAGCACATGAGAAGCTTCCTTGAGAAGCAAAGAAGGTAACTTCCTTGGGAAGATAGAGGAAGTAAGCATCCTTGAGAAGCTAGAGGGGGGCTACTCGCACCCTCCAATAGCTAAGCTCACTCACTTCATGCCAAAATACATGAAAGTATAATGGGATACTTCTTTGGGAAACAAGGAAGAAAGCTTCTTGAGAAGCTAGAGGGGAACTACTCACACCCCTTCAATAACTAAGCTCATCCCATGCCAAAATACATGAAAATGCAAAGAAAAAGTCCTTACTACAAAGACTACTCAAAATGCCCTGAAATACAAGACTAAAATCTTATACTACTAGGATACCCTTAACTTGTAGGGTAAGGTGTCCTTAATTTGTAGGCCAAAATACAAGGCCCAAAAGAAGAAAAACCTATTTTAATATTTTTAAAAAAGTGAACACATACTTAACCCATGAGTCCAAAATCTATTCTAAGACTCGTGAGAACCTTAGAATCTTCTCCTACATCTCTAACTCAAACTTATTGGAGTCTTCTATTCAATATACCCTTGGGGATCCCCATCAGCACGCCTCAGAATCAACTAAACAATAGAACCTCCAAAATGACATCCAAAATGATAGATAATAAAAAACCATGTATAAATTAATCTATCACTCCTACAATAGAGTCTTACAACATATACTCCTACACAAAAAGAATTGTCAAGTTTGCTATACATTAAAAAAAACAGTAAAAGGCGAATTTTTATTTTTTTGTCAAAACTGAAGTTAAAAGTTCTATGCGTGCATGACGGGGACTTTTTTGTCTTACCCTGTGACTATGCATCAGAATCAGTGAGCTACTTGAATTCAGTTCTTTTTTGTTGCTCATAAAAACTGAATTTCGAGATTAAAAAATGTTAAGCAAACAATTATAATCATTTTAAACTCTCTTTCACACCTCACATTTGGTACGTTCAGCAATTCTTTTTCCACATGTTCAATTTTCCATTTACTCCAATTAAAACGCTCACATATTGTATAAAACCATAGTTGTCACTCCTTTGTACCAGTCCCACCACCCCTTCAAAATGAAACCAAAAAGTTTAAACTCAATTTTTTTTTCACTCACTATAAAATCCTAAATTTAAACTCAAGAAAAATAGAAAATTAAAAAAAAAGTTTCTACCAAGTGAACCAACCACATAAAATTTCATCAGTACTCATTTTTTATTTTTTTATTTAAGTTGTTAAGTTGTTAAAATTTTCTAAGTGATTACATGATCCCATCTTGCTTTGTTGATTTAGAGTTGTAGCACCAACATGACTCCTCCAATCAATTCTTATTAAATCAAAAACATTTTGAGCTCAATGAGTCAAAACTAAACATGCAACAGCCACATTAAGACCATTAAATTGAGAGTTATTCCATATCTAATGCTATGATGATATTTCTAGAACTAAAATGAGCATTAGAAGAAATGTTAAGTGGCAAAAACACTATGGCATCACTTATTATAATTTCAGAAAATCATGTGACATTTTTTATTTTGAAGCTAATGTCTTTAGGCTTTTAAGTGATAGCAGATAAACATAATGACAAAAGACTAAGGAACTAAAATGAAAGAGAGGTATTAGGTTAAATATTATAATTTAATCCAAATTTGGTGATGAAGAATACTTGAAATCGTCACTTATAGAGTTCAATATTATCTTCTTCCTTCATTATTACTGCCCTTTCTTCTGAACAAGGAACTTAACTATGGTCTCACTTTAAATGCTGCATGTTCATTTGTGTTGTAACAATAGTTTATGGCAAACCGAAAAAATTACTGGCTGAGTCACGGACAATGTCGCTTTCTTTAAGACGTTTCGTGGCACTGCCAAAAATTGTGCAAGTAGACTATCAACCACGACGTCCCCAGGATAAAACAGCTCAGATCACTGTATAAGATTCCCACTACACTGAGGGAACCTTTTATAGAATTACACCCTCTTGTATGACTTGAAAAGTCACTCTAAAAGGCAACCGAGAAATGTGACTTTAAAAGTCACTCTTAAAACCAATCGAAAAATATGACTTACAAAGTCACTCTTAAAGGCAACCGAAAAATATGACTTACAAAGTCACTCTTAAAGGCAACCAATAATTTTAGAGCGACAGAAAGAAAGAGGGAGAAGTTTGTCGAAAATGCATCGGCTAAAATATGGGAGGGAGAAAGAAAAGTTGAGAAAATGCTTCTCAACTGGGGCAAGGAAAAAAGAAGAAATGAACTCTCTATATATAGGGAGTGAAACACTATTCAAGTGTTTATCCTGAGCGATGTGGGACTTGAAGCTTTTTTTTCTTTTTTTTCAAACTTTCATTTGTTCTAACACATTTGTGCCAAAAGAAAACTACACATTGAGAAACCCATGTGTCCCTCAAAAGAGGAAAGAAAACTTGCTTTAACAAACCCAAGCAATAAAGATAATTATACTGCATAGAAATTTGAGCAATCCAACGAGTAAACCATCAATAATTTTTTTTTACCAAAGACAATCATAAATTAAATTATACAAATACAAAATTCAAAGAATGGGAAAACTGTAAATAACTATGATACAATAAAAGAAATATGAACTTGATGGTACATTGCAGTAAAACACAACCCAAAAATGATTGCTTACATTGAAATTTTTCTAGACAAATGTCTTCCATTCTTGACAAAGCAAGAAAAAATTATGAATGCTTTTAGTGAAATTTTTCTAGATTGACCATGTCAGAATATTAATAACAGCTAAGCAAACATGTCTACAAAATTGTTATTTTCAATTACCAAAGCCATAGTTCAGAAAACAAAATTGACCATGTCATATTATTTCTAATAGCAAGAAAGCTTGTAAACACAATTGAACAAACATTTCTCTACACAATCATTAGTTGTAATCACCAAAAGTCAAAATTATTCATCTTGAGACTATTTCTAACATCAAGAAAGCTAGAAAACACACATGACTAAACATTTGTCCACACAATCCTTAGCTCTTATCACCAAAGCCATAAAAAAAACAAAATTAACCATGTCAGACTATTAATATTTTTAACATCAAGAAATGTAACAAATATACCTGACCAAACATTTGTGTCAACCTTTTATCTGCACAATCCATACTTGTTACAGTAAGAAAGTTAGCAATCACACCTCCAAACATTTGTATACACAATCAGTATGACAAACCAAACTCACAAGGCATATCAGTCGAATAACAGAACATAACAATTTCATATTTTACTAAAATAAAAAAATGCTATAAATATTGATGTTAGCTCTCTAGAACACATACACAAGGTTTATCTTCTCATAGTGAACCAAAATATAATAAATAATGATAAAAAGAACTACACCCAAATTTTGAATACTGCCAAAGACTTACAAAGAATGTATTATATTGATAAAAAGAACTATTCCAAGAACCTTATAGCATCAAATATAGTGAATTTGGACAATACCTATAGCATCAAATATCCAGCAGTCTTGATAAAATGTTTCGTCCAGGAAAATCATTTACATGTAAGAAGGAAATATAAGAAATCAAACAACCCAAGCTACGGAATTCAGCTATCTTATTAGATACAATAAGAAAATAAAAGTTGTTTGTTTCTCCAATTCAATACAACTTCTTTATCACACCCATTGCCTGTAGAATTAACAACTTTAATCACAATCTGTAGAAAATTATACTATGTTAATAGGAAAAAAATGACAATAGGATCACCATTTTACTTTCAAAATATAATCCAAAACTTTACGACCAGGTTCTCATGACATATCTTTGTATTAAGGCTCAAATATATATAAACTTTCTAGAAAACAACTAAAATTAAGCATACTTACACATCCTGCTTCTACAAATCAAACAGGGCAGTTAGCTCTAAAATTTAACAATTGGGCATTAAACACCAAAAAACTGTCAAGGAAGATTATGAATGGTAGTGGCTAGCTATGATGGAAGCCATACATATCAAATATCATTGGGTGGAACATCAGGACAAAAAATAGTGGTAAATGACCAAGTGATTTCAAACCATTGGATCTGATGTGCAAAGTAATTTTTTTTTCATTAATGTTTTTACTTCTTAAACTTTTGTTTGACTGGTCAATGTTGCTCAACTTTTTTTCATTTAAATTTTTAGTCTCTAAACTTTTTCCATTAAGATTTTTAGTCCTTAAATTTATGAAAAATTCAGTTTGATTCTTGAAATCTCATTAAATAAATAAAAATAATGGGTTTAAACTTTTATTCAGGAAACCAAGTGATTGGGTGCAAGTGATTAATATGCTTAAGCTAAGATTGAATCGTTCGGGTACTACACAAGTTCAATCCATGGCAAAAATAATTCTTGACTAGGCTTTACTTACCTCTCCACCGAACTCAGAATTAGTCAAAACCCCTTTCTCCTGATGAACTAGAGGATTAAGAACAAAAAAACTTTTATTCAGGGAATAAAAACTAAAATTTCTAAAAGTTTAAGGACTAAAAATCTTAATGAAAAAAAATTAAGAAACCTTGATCCATCAAACAAAAGTTTAAGGATTAAAAACCAAATTTCAAAAACGTTTTGGAACTAAAAATTTAGGTAACCGTAATGGTTACACTGCTATAAAATGAACACAATGAACTTTTATCAAATAAGCTAAATTTGAATGGCACAAAGAATTAATGATTAAAATTACACACCACCAACATGCAAAACCTCTGCAGTTAAAATAGTAACAGAAATAGCTCAATTTTAGAAGAGGCAAACTCAATAACAATTGATGCAAAGACAAACGTAGTATTCTAGTTGTCAAACATAGTAATGTAGCTGATTTTTTGTCAAATTATTCCAAAGCATTACACACAAAAATAGAAGATCGTACCATGAACGGGTAAAAAGAAAAAAGAAAATAAGACAGGAAAGGAGAAAAGGAAGACGAATCATCATGAAATTTACAATAAACAGGTCCAATAATAAATAAAACAACAGTGTTTTCATAAAAATTATAATAAATAAAATAAAATGAAAAATATCATAGGAACAACCATGAGCCTTGATTCTCTTTCTCTCTTTTTCGTGTGCAGCCGTCTTTGGCAGTAGAAGCTGAAAAGAAAAATAAAAAATGAGAAACTTCAGAAGAAGCAAAAAGAGGGAACAAAAAATAAACAAAGGAAAAATAGGAAACAGAAGAGGTACCAAAAAGAACAACTCCGGCGCCGACAGACCTCCAACAAAACCCAAAGCAATGAAAAAAATAACCCGAATGGTAAAAAATGCCATGAACCCATAAGCTAGGGTTCAGTTAAAGCTAGGGGAAGACGAGAAGCATTTTAATCTGATCTTTTTTTACAAAACTCACGTCCGTGCTTCATAAAAAACGCAGGAAAAAAAGAGAATAAAAAGGGGTCAGAGATTTGTTTGCTACCGAAAATAATTGTAAAGATAAGAGAATGATGACAGAAAGAAGAGATTCAAACTCAAATTTGAAAGAAAGAGAAAGAAGGAAGAGATTGAAATTCAAATTTGAAACGTGAAAGAAGGGTGAGAGGGAGACTTCACGTTCTGTTCTCTCATTTTACAATTTTCTATTTATCCTTAAATATGTAATTTCCTGACAGTTGATAAATTAGTTTGTCCGGATAAATTAAGGTAGTGATACTGGTTATATGGGATGAAAATGTTATTAAAATATATTATATTTAAGGAAGATGTCTGTCATTTTATTTTTTTGGACGATATGTTAATAATTTTTTTATTAGAGAAAAATGTTAATAATTTTTTAGATTTAAATATTATTACGTTCCATCGAATCAAAATATCAATAAGTTATTATTATTAGATAAAAATGTCAATAATTTTTATTAGACCTAAATATTAGTATGTTTTTATTGGATTAATTTATTAGATCCAAAATTTCATTTCATCTAAAGATAAAATATAATTTTAGTGTAAATTTTTGTCATTTTTATCATTACAAACATAATATTACAATAATCACTTAAAAAAATATATTAACAAACATAATTTAAAACAAATATAATAATAACGATAATATTTATTATCAACCACAATTTATTTTTCACAATAGAAATTATCCAAAATAAACATTGTATCAATTTATTAAAATAAACATTGTAACAATCTATCAATCATTACAAATTTTTTCAAATTATAATAGTTAGTCACAATCTACTATAAATAAAATATAAATATATTTCATATTTTACTTCTTCGAATCTTGACTATTTTATTAACGGTGACGGATAGAAGTTAATGTGCGAATATATTTGTCGCAATTTTTACACTTTGAGAGACTAAATTTTGTATTTTCATCTAACAAAAACGCATTTGTCAGTGAATTACACATTCTAGGATAAAAGTGATTATTTACTCATTCCTATTCCGAGAGAGTGAAAAGAAGACGAAAAGTAAAAAAAAATATTATATGATAAATATGTCTTATGTTGACAATTAGAGATGACCACATCGACCATTATTTCAATGACAAATTCATCCCTTGGTGTCACGTAGGTTATTTGATTAACATGACGGATGTTAACGGCTGAATATATTTGTCGCACTTTTTATCTTTTCAGTGACTAAATTTTATATTTTCATCTTTTAGGAGACGCATTTATCAACAAATTACACATTCAAAAACAAAAGTGATTATTTACCCTTTTAAAAAATATTAAAAGGGAGAAGTTTTTTAGCATCATTATAAAAATAAATGAAAAAGGTGTATTTTGTTTTCAAGGCGGGTTAGCTTTTGACATCTACGAGTTCTTCTAGGTGAAGGTATGAATTCTTTGGAAATTAAACACCCTTGTCATTTATATACATATTACTTTCTAATTGAATGCATTCTTAAATAGCCATTCTTTTTTCTTTTTTTTTTGAAATTTGTATCTTCATATTTTTTCTACTTTCTCTCATATTCCGTGTTCATCAAATTTATTTATGCTAAATGTATCAATCATTCTTCCCGTCGAAAGTATGAATTCTTCTCATATTGTTATTTGCATATCTATTTTTGCATTTTTTTTCTATTTGAACGCATTGTACACTAACTGAATTACAAATTTTTGTTCAATTACAAATTTAAAGGTTCAATTTTATTGATCTTTTTCAAGATATAGTTGATAAGATTGAGAAAATCAATTTATAAAATGATACATAATCATTTAACTGATAATAGAAACTTAACGCAATAAATTTTTTTATTAAAAATTTAGAATAAAATTTCAACATTTATAAAAAAATTTAAATATATTTAAGTCTTTTTATTATATGATATTTATTTATGGACTTCAGTATTTGTGTTTCATTTTTTATGGAGCTGTACTCGTTTATTTTTGTATTTGTTGCATATCTAAATACACATTTTGTAATTCTTAAGTATAAAAAAGCAAGTTTGATCTTTTTAATCTTTAATTCATGTTAACTATTTCTTTGGGACTAAATAGGCAATTTAGTCTCTGACTTTGTAACCCTTTTGCACATTAGTCCCTAACTTAACATTAAATTCAAAATAATCTCTATCTTTACATCCGTTATGCAAATAAGTCCCTACTGTTAAAATCCAATTTCCTCCGTTAGTCAAATGTTTATGTGGCAAGTCTTAGTCCATGAGGTGACAAATCTAAGTCCATGTCAGCATTTAGGGATGCTACGCTTGGTTGGAGCATTTTGTCAAACACCTTGATTGCGTTGTGGAAATGGCGAGGGTTGGCAGCGTAGGCGGCGGTGAGGGCGGAGGAAGCAGAAGGGTCGGAATGGAAATTGGTTTTGAGGAGATGGGCATGGAGGGTTTGGGTGTGGGAAGGGGAACGGAGGTTGGTGCATGCTTTGAAGAGAACAATGCTCTAAATAGTTGGGTCCACAATCTGGATGCACAGGTCTCTGCATTTGGATGCACAGGGCCAAGCTTTTCGCTTCCAGCAGTTCTTTCGAGTCCACTTGTATGCGGCGTTGCATTTGCCATTGTTGGTCAAAAGGGGATTCAGGAATTTGGAACACGAAGACTGTTCCTATAGGAAGAAGCTTTATGAGGCTGCCAAATGTTGAGAATGTTGTGTTTATCACTCCTTTTGGGAGCTACTTGGTAACGGTACTGATGAGGTCTTTAAGGATGAATTGTCTGCTGCAATCATTTTTTCACACACCTTTTGCCTGATGCTATTGCGTTGATCTTATAGAAGCACAAAAAGGGAGTTGGCAGATTCTTAGTAAAATGGCTTAAATTCTAATTGGCTTAGAATCATCTGGCCACACAACTAAGTAATATACACCTCTAGCTCTACCTGAAGTGATTTACCCATTCTCAATAACTACTCACGTAAGTCAAAAGGTGTAGTATAAAGCATTTCTTTAGCATTAATGTTCTTGACCAATATGATTGATGCGTATTGAATTTTGTTACCAAAAATTGGCCAAACTTATGTTACCAAATAACTTGAATTTACTTCTAACATTGTGCAGTATCAAAGTTGTGAAAGCACGAGGCACAACAATGATGAGAACGATTATGACCTGACATTGCAAGGATGGAGAAGAGAAAGAAAAAAGAATTTTTTGCACATTTCAAATGTCTGGTAATCGTACATATTGAATAACAATATATATATATATATCCTACAAACAGTTCCCCAATTCAATGGACCCGTAACAAAGCAATCTCATGAACTATTCCTGGAATTCACCATCATGATATCAAATCAAAGTGGGTGAAGGTAAAAATTGATACTAACAAAAAATAAGAAACTAAAAAATGAAGGGTAATTTGTTGTTGCTGCAATCTCATGAACTACTCCTAGAATTCACCATCATCATATCAATCTCATGAACTACTGCATAATTTGTTGTTGTTGCCAAGTCTGATATAGAGCCACCTCTGGCAAGAAACTAGAGATTCCACAATGCCATTGCATAGGATACAAGTCTGCAGTTGGCTGAGTAGACACCAAAAAGGTTGTAGTGGACTTTTGCCATCCAAGTTGACTATCAATCTCATGAAGATGAAGTTGAAGAAGATAAATGGTGCTCCGACACTAGAAATAAATTTAAAACAAATAGATTATAAAGTTGTTAAGTCCTGGCAAGAAAGGCAGAAGCATGTTATAAAGAAAAAAAAAAGGTATGCTGAAAAGAAGATAAATTGAGATGAGATCCCATAACAATTCCCTCCACTTGCTCGGTCACTTAACTTTTCAAAGAAACACAGGATACCATAACAATTTGAGATGAGATCCCAAACAATACAATATATGGCTGGAATTAGATCATCTAGCCAAACAATTTGAATACAAGAAAGGTTCATAACAAGACAACCAAAACAATGAAAATCCAAATTGTAGTGACTGCACAAATGATTCAAAATAGCTAAGAAAATAAAAGGAAGCATAATTGAAACCAAATATGCACAGCAACATTAGCTTCAACTTAGATTTTCCAATTATCAGCAGTTTCATTTTTCTCAAGGTGTTTTATTTTAAACGTATATTTATGTGTGTTATTTTTCTTATTTAACTTTCAACTTAGATTTTTCAGCAACTAAATATTGAGGTTGTAGAAGTTCAAAGTGGTATTGGGAAATTTCTGTCGCTTGAAAGGAGAAGCGGAGACCCTTCAGCTGTGGATGTGGCTTCTATTTTGTAATGAAAACATATACAATATGAAATGTTAAAAATAGTGAATCTCAAATCCACTGGAGGAGGGCAGAAGAGGTTTGGGTTTTTTGGGGGTTAGGGTTTTGGAGGGGAAGAGGGAAGAATCACTACTACAAATAAAGCTTTTTAAGTCGGTTCTGAATGCCATTTTACGACGGTTTTGAACCATCATAGCACGCAGTGTCGTAAAATGTGTCAACCTCTACAACGACGGTTTTTGAACCATCTTTGAAGACTGGTGTTTCTAAGACGGTTCTGAGAATAACCGTCCTAAAATGTATTGCTTATTCAAGGCGGTTATCAACTATTAACCGTTATAATAGGCCAACTTTCTACGACGATTTATGCTAAAATCGTCTTAGAAAGTTAGACTTACTAAGATGGTTTTTCCTGTAACCGTCTTATTATGTCTCACTTACTAAGATGGTTTACGATGTAACAGTCTTAATATGTCATTTGTTTTGAAGGCTTTCTAAGACGGTTTTGCCTGCAACCGTCTTAGTATGTCACAATTACTAAGACGGTTTACTTCGTAACAGTCTTAATATGCTTGTTGTTTTGAAGACTTTCTAAGATGGTTTTGCCTGCAACCGTCTTAGAAAGTGAGACATACTAAGACTGTTTAGGTTAGAACAATCTTAGTATGTTCTTTATTTGTAGCACTTTCTAAGGCGATTATTCATAAAACCGTCTTAGAAAGTGAGACATACTAAGACGGTTTTTGTTCCAACAACCGTCTTAGAATAGTTCTTTTTTTTTTAATTTTTTTGGTGCGACTTTAGTTTTTAGGTGGTGTTTTAATTATTCTATATATTGATTTGAAGTAAAAGAATTTACGTAATAAAAGAATTTACATAATTAAAGAAAGAATTTACATCATTTTGAAGAGTTATAAAATCGTTTAATCACATAATAAAAGAATTTACATAATTAATGATAATATATAGTTTTGCAAGAATTTAAAATTACTATGGAATATCTAACATTGCTAACTTCAGTTGTAAGTTGTCCACAAATTACAAGCAGTGCTGAAACCTCCCTCACCATGTAATGAGTCCATAATTAAGGGCAGATGCAATAAATCCCTGAACAAACAAGGACATTGATTAAAAGTTGCTATAAGGATCACCGAGTGTTTATCAGATAAAAAAAAATAAAGATCACTTAGATCTAAAATGCTAGAACAAACAATTTTATATTCTTCTCAACACCAGGAAGAAAAGATTAGTTACATAAAATGTTTAAAAATCAAAATACATTTTAAAAAATTGTGAGCATAACTACATGATACTTTGACAGATTTCACTAAATGGTAATAGAAATTCATCAATCAAACTATTTTCGTAAAAACATTCACCTCTCACACTTCATTTGCAAGCAGTTCATTACACAGGTATATGCAGTTCATTTGCATAAATACATGATACTTTGACTAGCAAATAAAATTAGATCTATACAGCTAGTGGCGGAAATAAAACCATTTCATTGACATAGGAGTGAACTTAGGAACAAATTAGCCAATGAGCTAGAAGCCTAGAACACCTGATGACATTGGAAATCATCCCTTTCATTTATTGTAGAAAAACTGCATGCTAGTCATACCTTTCACGTTTCCTTTCTATTCTCAAAACATTGAAGGCATTGTTAATCCTATACAGTGGTTTTTCTATTATAGCGATATTAAACTTCTTTTTACTATTTGCATGCAAGCTGTCCAAAGGTATTTAGCTAAATTGCAATATTTCAATGCCTTACCGAAGTATGGAATATTGCGACAAGAGAGTTGTTCTGCAGATTTGTCTTGATTCCTGGATACAACAGGGCATTGAGAAGAATTTTTCCTACCTGCAGTATAGTTAATAGAAACGGAAACAATAAGTGAAGTTCTCAATTAAATAACTAAGACTACAAATTACATTTAGATTGATCCCCTAAAAACATACTAGACATACAACAGGGCATTGAGAAGAATTTTTCCTACCTGCAGTATAGTTAACAGAAACAGCAACAATAAGTGAAGTTCTCAATTAAATAACTAAGACTACAGATTACATTTAGATTGATCCCCTAAAAACATACTAGACATACATCTTTATCTGCTGGATCACTTGACTACAGAAAACTATCATTGAGATGAACATTACAAAATCAAGCTGAATTGAAACAAGAGCAGAAAAATAAAAAAAAATGCTGCCTCATATCTATACTCTATAGTGACATATTCAGTATATAATTAACCTATTAAAAAATACCTTCACATAAAGCTTGCACTTTACTTCATGTACAACTGCTACACCTTTCTCTTCTGACTTCTTAACTGATGGGCTGCTAGGCTGCTCCAATTCATTTTCTGAGACCAAATCAAGAGTATTTTATTGTCGTGGTGGTAGGGCTTTTGGGTGAGATAGTGTAAAATGTACCAAAATTAAAATTTTGAGTTGTAAGATTAAATAAAAATCAGATAATAAAATTTACCAAAATAAATTGGATGGTAAAATGTATAAAAATTAAAAAAAAAAATTGGTGTAAAATTTGAAAAAAAAAGATGGTGAACTTTGTGAAATCATGATAGTTGAATGGTAAAATATATAGTTAAATTTTTAATTTTTTAGTTTTATTTTACACAATAGTTTTAAATTATATTAATATTTTTTTCTTAACTCTTCTATTTATCAGGAAAAGAGATCCTGTTTGATTGGAAAATAAGTAAAGTCTAATAAAAAATTATTTTTACCAAGGATTAAACTCAAATATTATTTAAAAATTCAAACTTAAGTTGAATTTATTAATCACTTATATCTCATCACTTGGTTAAAGTGAAATATAAATACAATAAGCATATGGTGTTATCAAATAATGAAATTGCTCTATTTAGTTTCCTTCTAGAATTTTGGATTGCCTAGAAAATGCAGAAGATAAAAAATAAGTGAACGAAAACAAAAGACAAATTTATAGAAATTGTGAGGAATCTAACTAAACTGGTGTTCCAACAAAGCAAGGTATAGCTCAATGGCATCATCATTTGTGGGTACTTTATTACCCAACCACTTCACACAAACCAAACACTCAGCTGTTCCTGCAAGTAGATCAGGTGCTCCAAGAAGGAGGAGAGTGCACTTAGCAACAACAAGAGCAGAGACCATGACTACTGTCATAGAAAAACTGGGCATTAAGATTGAGAGGAACCCTCCTGAGTCCAAGCTCACTCAACTGGGTGTTAGGCAATGGCCCAAGTAATATACTACTTCTTTTCTTTACTATATAATGATATTTCTCTTTTTAGTTTCCTTGTAATTTCTTTTCTCCATTTGATTTCAATTATTCTAGTGGTATTTAGTTTCTCCTTTTATTATGCCTATGAGGTTAGGATTTTTTTCTTTCATTTTTTATGAATTAATCACAGTATGTGCCTAGGTTTTTATGGGAAGTGGATCGTCTTCCATCCAAAATAATTGGAGAGTCTCCAATTAGAAAAGGACAGACCTTCCAATTAAGTGTGTGACTGAAATCAAATTGAAGAATTACCCCTCAACTCACCTTCACTTACACACTCTCAAACGTGACTGCTTCTCTTTTTTCTCTTCCCCTGAACCTGCGAACTCAACGCGCCGACTGTGATAGATGAGAAACAGATGATAATAAAAAATTAACAAAGTTTAAGATCTACCACAAGCAATAACAATCACCAAACCAAATCAGAGTCAACCTATGAATGCTTTGTACCATAACAAAATTAACAACCCTGAAATTGTCGCCACCACAGATAACTGGTTTGGTGATGTGAAAGTACATAGTTGTCGTAGTCGCCACCGCCACCGATACTGGCGTATTGATTTGGAAAGGGGGAAGCTGGACTCGCTGGAATGAATTGGGGAAATTAGGGTTGAGAGTGGCTGTGAGTGAAACGGTGAGTTTAGGGGTAACTTTCTAATTTAATCTCAACCACACATTTAATCCGACGGTCTGTCTTTCTCTAATTGACACTCCAATTATTTTGGATGGGAGAGGATCCAAATCCGTTTTTATGGCCTTTTCTCTGAGTTATACAAATGCCATGGGATTGAGATTGATTTTGTTGTGTTGTTTGTATCGTAGGAAAGGATGTTGTTAAGAAATTTAAGAGGTTCTTACTTCTTATCCATTTAACAAAATTAAGTGGACATGAAAGAATGTAGCTATCTTTCTAATTGACTCTACAGAAGTTGCAATATACAGGCTTTTTATCTGATGATTGCAACTTAAGCTTCGAAATGGATTCATTCCATTTGATGCAAGACCAACCCTTAGGTTTCTGGGATCTTCGGCAAACACTGGATACAGCTGATCAACTTTCTTCCACTTAGGAGAATCAGCAGGATGACGGAGCAATCCATCTTTAGTCCTGCCATTAGCATGCCATGTTAGGTTCTTCGCATCTTCTGCATTAGCAAACAATCGCTTAAACCTCGGTATTACTGGAAGATACCAACACACTTTTGCTGGCCGATCAATGTATGTGGATCCAACTTCACTGGATGCACCAGAACCCACTTTGTAGCGTGACACCCCACATGTAGGGCAGTTGCGCAATTCAACAAACTCATGTCTATACAAAATGCAATCATTATGACAAGCATGTATTTTTTGGTATTCCATTCCAACAGGACATAATATCTTCTTTGCCTCGTAATGAGTCTTTGGTAACGTGTTATCTCCTGGAAGCATATTCTTCAATAACAACAGTAATTCATTGAAGCTTTTGTCACTCCACCCAAATCTTGCTTTCAAATTGACCAAAGCTAACACCCCTGATAACCGTGTGTACTTAGTGCATCCAATAAACAATGGAATCTTTGAATCATTATCTAAGGTGTCATAATACGGTGCATTTGCTTGCCTAAAACCCTCTTGTCCAAGATCACGTAGCATGTCTTCTATTTGATCACCGACTTGTTCATCAGTTGGAGCAGTTGGAGGGGTTGATGACATTTCTGGTAACTCACCATGCCATATCCATTTTGTATAAGTAGGACAGATACCATCACAGATAAGGTGTGTTCTAATGTCATCCAAACATTGCCGTCGCCCATTCAAACATTTAACACAAGGACAAAAGTATAGTCCACCATTGTCGGATGCATTATCTTTAGCAAATTTTAAGAAACCTTCAACCCCATTTTCGTACTCTTCAGTTATGCGTGCTGTTTTCATCCAACGCCGATCCATCTTTGTTGTACTGTCAGACGACATACATTATTCGATATGCATGTGAACCTCTCTTTTATTAAACCAAAGGTGTCACCCTACCCCATTCAGGAAAACATTTTTTTACTTCATTTTCACTTAAAAGTTAACTATGTTGTGTTATTTTTAACTAAATTTCGACAGCATTTCGCTTTGGTCTCCAAGTACATGACATGAAAGTGGTGACAACGATTCACCCCGATCATGTATGCACCCGGAGAACAAAGCAAGATGCAGTGTCCGAAATCTAGTTAAAAATAACACAACATAGTTAAATTTTAAGTGAAAATGAAGTAAAAAAAGTTTGTCTTCCCAAACTGTCCAAACGGATAATTCAAGATTCAATACAACAATTAATCCAAACTATCCGTATTAATCATTGTATTGAACCTCAAACGGGGAACTATGGCTCGCTCAATGAAGTAGAATGTAGTACTACACAATAGTTTCATGTGAACCAACAATATAATAAATAACGACATAAATGTGAGAATGGCATACAAATAAAGTATTCATTGTTAAATGAAGGAAATTAACAAGAATCAAAATTGAAAAGCATAAGAGATACTATTGTTGTATTAAAACACTGTCGAAAAGGGAGTGAGTGACAAATATCACCTAATATCGCACTTGGGAAATTTGTATGTACTCATATAAGTTTGTGCTATATTCATATTTATTGATATAATATCATGCAATTCCACTCTTTCGAATTATTCTAAATGTGAACTGATTGAACCTGAGTTTCCATATAACAAAACAAACCCCCATACAACTTGGTAACCTCTAAAAGCCATTAAATAAATAAATATGAGTGGACTATGTAATGGAAATCAAATGCAAAACTCAAGAATGACTCCAGAATTTTGTTAGGCTGAAGAGGTCTTTAGTGATATGAACATGGTTGGAATTTAACCTAATGTTCATAGTGACTTAAGTTACATTAGTTCACAAAATGAACCCACGCGTATTCCCTGCTATCATATTTTATGAGCCAATGACCTAAGTAACAAAACACGAAATAGAGAAAAAGAGAACTCAGAACACATTGGCAAGTTGGATGTCAGGCTCAAGTGCCTTGAGGGAGTCTAGGAAAGAGGGTGCTGAATAAAGCATTTGGTAACACAACATTGCTGAAACTTGCAAGCAGAGGTGAAAAGAGAGAAATGAAGGTGGCAAAACACAGAAAATGGCATGGAAGTTTGTTGGGAGTCAAGTGAGTTGACCAAGATTATATTAAGAAGAGGCAGAGAAAAGGTCCTTTGAGCATTGGAAACGTCAGTGTGGCGCTTTGTTGACCTGCACTCACTGCCGTTGCGGACAGAACACGTTTATCATTGACTAATAGAGCACATATGAAGAGGGATTCAACATTTGAACATTGACGTTTCATTTGAAAATTGGCCTTCTGTTTGTTTAACTAGAAATTTTTTAATACACCTTTAAACCATTAAATTGGTCGTAACATGATTTAGCCTTCAATATACACTTTTAATCTTTAATGATTTTTATTAACTTTTTTTTAGCTTTTTAAAGTTTTATTTAGCTCATTTAAATTTAAAGTGAGTTATTTTTTTCATCAATTTATAATTAACATCATTAATAATTTTATGTATCAATGAACTTTTTTAGATGATTTTTAACCATCACAAAACAATTTTTTTTCGGAAATACTTATTTTTAACTCTCTTTGAGTTTGATGTTTACAATGTGTTGTGATGACTGGTTAGACTTGACAAAGTTTTCACCCTCTTAAAGCATTACAGAACTGATTAGAGTTGACAAAAATGGTCTTGTCTTCTCTTCTTCAAACACCTACTTGATGAACTTCTGGTAAGTCTGTTAATAATTACAAGCTGGAAGTCTCTTAATGTGAACTACATTGTTTTGTCTGTTAAAAAGTCGAGCAAAGAGCATACTATTTTGGTGCCTTGAATCGGACTTTGACTCTTTCAGACATTTCACTCTAAATTGAAGGACAAAGAATCCAAAACTGAATCCATTATTGAGAATTTGCAGGTACAACTCTGGAAAAGCGAGTTTGAACATGAAGCCTACTTGGCTGCAAAATCTAAAGCTACAGGAGCAGCAGAGGAAATGATCTTCACATTGAAACAGTTGTTTTGTTTACTAAAAATGCAAGGAAGGAATTAGAACATATGAAGAATGACTTTGCAGAATTGAAGATGGAAGTTGAAGTCACTAAAGTTGTGTTACAAGATGCAGAAACAAAGCTTAGAGTAGTGGTGGAAGAAGTGGAAGTAGCTAATGCAGCAGAGGCAAGTGCTGTTGATCAGATTAAGGTCATGTATGAGAACTAGTCCTTCTCATTCATCACCTTCTGAACATGGTGCAAGAATTACAATTTCAAGGGAGGAGTTTGAATCCTTAGTTTATAAGGTTAAGGAGTCTGATAAATTAGCAGATATCAAAGTGGCTGCTGCCACAACACAACCACTTTGAAGTTGCAAAGGCTGCCCAAAACAAAGTTGTAATGTACATGGTCTTTTTCTATTAAGGCTCCATGTTGAGGGGAAGTGTTCTTATGCACTACTCTGTTAACCTTGTTTCTATTATGAGGATCACTATACATTAAAGGGTGTCCGATTACAGTTTTGTAATATGTGTCTCTTTCTTTCTCTCTACTCACTCTCTCTTATATCTATGCGAAGCTTATCCATGAACTACACCAGTGCTAGTAAAAAACCACCGTGGCTAGTAAAATATACAATTTAAAAATAAAAATTGCTTAAAAAGTGGAGTTTTTGTCGACAAAGAGTCACCACAGGCAAAGCAATTGCACAGATTCAATAAATATGTACATTACCTTCTATTGGAGGTATATTCACCCTTTCCTTTAGCAATAAAAACTCCAACACAACGTCCCAAATATACTTTATAATTCAGTTGAACAACCTGTCATTACAGCAGAAAATTGATTTTCAGGTTAAGGGATTACAACTGAGTATAAATAAGACGTATCTAGAACTTATTAGTATGTTGTTGTATGACAAGGATGACATGATCTGATTTCTCATCACAATATAAACTAATAATTCTTGTGCATGTGTAGTGGCTGGAACTTAATGTTTTCTCATACGGCTACTACAAGTCACAATTTTCTTAAGAAAAATAACTTTAATAATTTGTTTATAACTTTAATAACTTGTAATTATTAATTACTTGCAAAGTCAACATATAACTAATCAATTTTATTAAGAAAAATAACATGGTGTGGTCTTGGCCTTTGTGACATGCCTGCTATTGTTAGAGCATGGTCGGAATCAAGATTGATGTCATATTTTATTTTGATTTTATTTCTAGTATTGGGTTTTTTGTTCAATATACCTGTTCACATCCAGATTTTTTACAAATATGTTAATATCATTTTACATTCTTAAAATATAAGTTTAGAGCTAACTCAATCTTAAAAATTAATTTAGGATGAGACTTGTGTTCTCTGACTTTATGTTTAGTGGAAGTGAAAGTGACTTTTTTTTTTCTGATACAGCTCCTCATGTCCCTGAATGACATGTTTCTGTGGCCCGAACCAGCAATGAGAGTTGCATAAATTCGAAGGCAACTTGAGTAGTGATGTTGTTTGTGGATAAGTAGGGAACTATTGTGTATATGTTAAGGAGGATTGTGTTAGATGGAATAAATTGAGCAATGGGGAGAGAGTTAGAAGACATATGTCTGATTCAGCTTCTTGGCCTCTTTGCTCTCAAGGGGATTGTAGGAAAGTGAATGGAATTTGGGATTTGTTGTAGGTTTTGTCAGTTTTAATGGCTTCAACACAACCTTCTGGGTCCAAATTCTAGGGACAGTGACTGGCCTCTCCTTTTTGCTACAGTCGTGGAAGCATCTGGTAAGCAACACGAAGATCATGAATAGAGAGAGGGCACTAAGAGGAAATCATGAATACTCCTAATGACATGTTATTACGCCACTTCCAAATCCACCAATCGGAGGCCATTGTCTTTCATCAGATGCCAACGGGTTGATAATGAAGCCAAGGCATAAACATTTTGTTTAAGTTTTAAGAAAGAAATAGTAATTGATTTTTTTAGGAATTATAGCATACTTTTTTTTACTGGAATATATGATATATTGAACTATATAAATACGTGAGATAAATAAATATTAAAGAGTTAATAAACATTTTTTTAGGAAGATATAATATATAACATTATTAGAGCTTAGTTTTGATATACTATTAGAATAAAAAGTATTATATTAGAAAAAACTTATAAATTATTATAAATATTTAATAAACTTATTAGCATATTTCTCAAAAAATAAATGTATTAATATCACAAAATCCAAATACAGAACGGGCTTTTTGGTATAATTGGTCTGGATATTGTAATAATTCATAGCTAGTAGGTAAGACAACCATAGCAAAATACATAAAAACTTAAAGGGCCCAAAATGACTTGCCCAACATGCTTAAGCCCAAGTTGCTTATAAAACTTGATTTTTTTTTGGAATTAATATTTTAAATATTGGGACCAGATACTTAATAACAGACAGGTGACAGATCATTAAACCAGTCATTAGTAATACTGATTTACAATTTTTAATTCTGTTAGTTTATTACTTTATGCTATAGTATTTTACAATTTTATCTTTTAAGACTCGTTTTAAGTTTTACATCTGTAGTTGGGTATTGTGGACCTGATCCAGAATTCAAATCACAGTTGAAGAACTAATTGATTACAAAGCAAAGAAGGTAATACAACGTATCTTCACCTAAACATACAATCATCACGCTCTAAAGACATCTTAAATTTTTTTTACAAATAAAAGATGAGTTTTTCTACTATTAACCTTAATTTTTTTTGGTCATGTACTGACCTTCCTGCCACTCTTGGTTTGTGTATCCTATGATTTATCAACTAACATAATAAGTTAAAATAACAATTCTATAGGTGGCTCGAGTGAAAACACATCATTACAAAAATATCTAAGGTGAAAGTTGGTGCCACATGGAAAATAATGTCACCACATACATAATTTCAAAAGGTTGTTTCTTTTTTAATAAAGAGAGGCAACTTACAAAATGAGCCACAACACTGATATTTTCAGACAATGACTGTAGCAATTGCTGCTTTGCACACCAATAAAAATTGCCGAAACACTACAAGAGATGAAGAATAGTCTATCAGCCATACGCACAAATGAATCAATTCAAGAAACAATATTCTACCACAATAAAAGATTGTTAAACTAAATGTATGATGAAAAACTAGATTTTTTTCTGTAGGTTGTGTTTTCAAGAATTAAAAAATGATTATCTTCCTCCTGGAGATAGAGTGAAAGCCAGAAATGGCCAAAATTGTTCCTTTCCAACTATTGCCACCGATAATAGAAATTAATTATGTTTTGTCATGCTTAGATGATTATACTATGATTAGAATTTATAAGTTAGAACAACATCATTGTTAAGTTGTTAAGTTGAATGATATTAGGGCAACGAGGCTGGTTATAAAATTTTATAAAGTAGTAGATCTTAATTATTTTCGGTTGTTAACTTTAAAACGCTTCAGCTTCAGTAAGTGGCAGTGTGGCAGTAAGATGTGCTGTTGCTATTGTTTGGTATCCTTTTTGTTCCTTTTAAGGAAAAGAAAGAATATAAGGAAAAAATTACAAAGAATAGATTTCCTTCTTTCACTTTACCAAAAAAAATTACAGAGCTGTCCAATCCCTTTTTATATTCATCTAAGAACCCCCCTGGAAGAATCCATGTGCTGAGCTCCAATAAGATGCCATCAGAACAATAATGTTCTACACCAAGTTGAAGGATATTATCCTTGAGTAACCAAGCATCTCTTCTCCATCCTAAGACCCAAATGACAGTGTACAAGACACTGCCGTAAAAGTTTACCCTCTGCACCTGCCAAATTTTAGAATTCATCTAAAGAAACTGCTCCTTGCTATGGGGGAAAATCCAAGGTCCGTCAAACACACCAAAAAGCCTTCTCTATATGCTATTGGCTGATGGACTGTCTAATAAACATATGCAGTTGACTCTGATTTTGAACAACATATACATCTGCTTCGTTTTTTTTTTGGATAAACAAAGTATTTTTAAAGAAAAAAAGACATGTCAAAACCTAGAGGATGATAAATAAATCATAATCTCTTTGTTAATCTACCAAAGATACCCCTCCTAAAAAGACATAAACATCACCCTTCTTATGTCTACAAAAATCTATGATAAATCATCAGCCAATCACTACTTTTCTAATTGTATGTATTCTAGCATTTTAATGCATGACAGGATCTGCCAGGATGTACCAGTACTTATCTTGGTCAGCATGCTTTCGTACTTATGTTTTCTAGAGCAACTACAGGTATTCTACTAAGGAAGAAAAACAGGAAATTATCAACAACTACAAGGCAAACTGCAAGTAAATTTTCTCTACTCAACTTCCCCTTCAATTTCCAGAAATTGATTTGTTTTTTGGTTACTGGCAACCTTTTGAGCTATGGTTAATTAATCAAAGATGCTTTGGAGGGTGGTTAGTTGGGAAAAAATTCCCTCCTTTCCTCATCTCTATATGCCCACTCCTACTCCCAATCCCCTTAACACCACACAACAATCAAACTCTCCCAAGCTACACAGAAATGTGTGCACGCACAGTATCCCGATATCTTTTGATGTTGATGTGTTCACTCTTCACATGTTCCTATTGATGAGCGCAGTTTATGCAGAGTATAGTTATGTGGGTGACAACAATTTGATTATTAATGAGAACAAGGCCAATTTGTGTTAATATTTGAAACTTGAACTTACCTATTTTTGCTTTTCTTTTTAGATTAATTGATTGCAAGCATTTTAACTTTGGAAATGGGAATTGTCCATTCGGGTCTAGTTGCTTCTACAAGGTATCCAAGTTACCATCTCTTGTCTCTTGCCTGCTTTAATATTTTTCTTGGTCAAAATTGATTACCATTGTTGTTAACTAATTTGAGTAGCATCATTTTTTGGAGCAATGAATTGCACTCTCCATGCTTCTCCTTTCACTTAAAGTATATTTATTAGGTTGCATGGCTCTTATGTCTTCCCTAAAGCCTTGAATCAGTTGTTGAATTTGATTTTATATAATCATATTTGTGGGCTCACTATCCATCTTGGTTAAAAAATCTACAACATTGTTTGTCTTATCTAGCACAAATATTGTTTTCATATTTATCTTATTTGAGAGCTTGAGAAAAATGAGATAGGAATTTCTGAATGCTAATGCTCAAGTGTTAGTAACCCAGCAAAGCATCTATTTATATACATGATGAGTACAATTTACTAGAAGAGAAATTAAAACTATAGCTTTAACTCCTAAGATACAATAAATTCTAATGATACATGAAAAGGGAAGCATTATTTATATTCTATTTCCAACACTCCTACTCAAGCTTGAGCGTTGAGATCAAAAGCATCTATCTTGTCACAGATATAAGAAATCATTGGTCCTTGAAGAACTTTAGTGAGCAGATAAACCAATTAATCATTTGAAGTTAGCAAAAGATGTGCTGATTTCTCTAGAGACTGTCTTCTTAGAAATAAAAAGGCAATCGATCTCTATATGTTTGGCATGCTCATGAAAAATTGGGTTAGATGTAATATGAGGAGCTGCATGATTAACACAAATTAGTCTCAGTTCCAACCTCACAATTTTAGCTCTTCAGCGATTAGTCTATTTGTTTTAGACATTAGTTCACAAGTTGTGAGAGTCATAGCTTGAATTTCTGCTTCAGCTTTGGACCTTGCAACCACATTTTGTTTCATGTTTTTTTTTCTTTCCATGAAATGAGATTCCCTCAAAATAGAACACAATATCCAAAGGTGGATCTCCTATTAGGAGACTCAACCTTGCCTGCATAAGTATAGACAATAATCTCCTTATGCCTTCTGTTCTCAAACAATACCGAAAGACACACAAATTCAACTAAAACTGTTCACAGGAATGCAAAATTAAGACATACACAAATGAGGACAATCAAACTTCCAATGGCCAAAACTGAATCAACAAACTCTAGGTTGATTAGACAAGAAAAAGTAGAGATGAGAAAGCTCAAGAGAGAAAGACAAACCAGTGAGAGAGAGTGCTCGAGGTTGAGAGAGCAGGACAGTGAGAGCGTGAGGACATTCAGAGATAGGAACAAGTGCAGGAAGAATTCTAAAATTCCACATTTTCAGATAGATTTTAGATTTCTTTATTTTAGTTGATTAAAATTTCCTATTAAATTTCTCAAATTTTAAATTCTTTTTAATAAAATATTTGGACAAAAGATTTTAGCCCAAGGAATTTTAAATTCCCCCTAAAAATTACTATCCCCTCTTAGAATACCTTATACAAACACACCATAAAAGAAAAAGACTAAAAGAGTCTTCCAAGAACAACCCAACACAATTTTTGCTAGATTGACCAAATTGACCAAATTTTGGGATCAATCTCAAAATATATTTGATATATTTCATTTTTTAAGTAATTATCACTAATCCAAAATGAGGAATGTTGTTTTATATTCAAACTAGAAAAGAGTGTTTAGCAACACATCATCGAATATACACAATATTCTGCAACATGTTAAACAAACAAAGCCAAAGCAATTAACTGTACCATTCAATAAACAGAAAACATCTATTTATTTTAATGATCCAGAAGACAACAAAATAAGCTCTCAAGAAATTGTTAAGAACTTGTAAAAAGAAAACTTATTACGACTTTCATTGACAGCCACATGCATGGTAAAATCCGATGTGAGATTTGAAGCAAACACCATGAAATTTGTGCGGCAGTAAGCAAACATTTATGAAACATAGGAAATAAGAATCACAGCTAAAACTAATCCTAAAATGGAACAAAGCAAACATGGTGAGATTTGATTCAATCAGTGCATATTCTTCTTTATATGTCAGTAATTCTTGTGGAACATATGCTGCCAAAGTAAAAGAAGCAATAAACTGTACCATTCAATAAACGAAAAACATCTATATATTTCAATTTCCAATGATCCAAAAGCCAACAAACTAAGCTGTCAAGAAGTTATTACAAACTTGTAAAACAAATTATTATGAACTTCATTCACAGCCAGATGCATGGTCAAATCTAATTTGTTTACTTCATAATGTACTGGGTAAGATTTCAAGCAAATATCATGAAATGAGATTCCCTCAAAATAGAACACAATATCCAAAGGTGGATCTCCTATTAGGAGACTCAACCTTGCCTGCATAAGTATAGACAATAATCTCCTTATGCCTTCTGTTCTCAAACAATAATCCATCCTTTTACTCATGATCCTTCAAGAAATATCAAATATCTGACAACTGCATTGTAATGGTCATCAACACTAGGAGAATTAAGGAATTCACTCACCACACAAACAACAAAAGAGATGTCTGGTCTTGTTACAATTGGATAAGTCAAGCTTTCTTCCAATCTCCAATATCTACTTGGGTCAGAAAATAATTCTCCTTGGTCAAGAAGAAGCTTAACATCTTGTTATATGGGGTTATCTACTAGTTTACAATTCACCATTCCAATTTCTTCAAGAATATCAAGAGCACAGTTTTTTGGGAAATATCAATTCCAGACTTTTTTTTTTATCAGCAAATATAATATGTATATTAGTTGAGTACCAAGGGTACTAAAAGGTACAAGACACTACTCAGTGTTGGTCCCGATACTAAATGCGAGTTCTCTGAACCACCAACTGAGAATGAGTAAAATTACTACAACTGGGTTTTTTTGGTTTTGGTCAGTTCCAGTGTTTGGTTTTTAGAATTTTTGGGTTTTGATATTAGGTATTATTGTATTAGGTACTAGCATATGAACTACTTTGTTGTGTTAGTGCACTACAATTTGTATTATGTATTATCTTTTATTATATTTATAATTAATAAAAATATAATTGAAGAGATAATGAACTATGATTTGGAGCCATACTGGATCTGGCTGTGGTTTGTTCCATTTGATTTAGGAAGTTCCCTTGTTTCTAAAATTTTAGTGGTGGTGGTTCAGTGGTGGTCTTGTTTCAAACTTGATGGGAGACATGGACTAAATGATATAATAGAGGGAGTTGTGATTATTTTTTGATTTTAGTGGTGGTGGTTCAATGGTTGACTTTTCCAAGAATTTTGGTTACTTTTCTTTTTGGAACAAAAAGAAAAGGGTTTCATTTCTAAATTTCTAATGGATGCAACACATCTTATATTATATGATTTGAACTATCCGCACAATTCAGCTACACCAGTAACTGAATAACAAGGAATCAATGATTGTTGAGTAATACACATTAACGTACTCTTCAATTACTATGATAAAAAGTAATGGCCTACCTAAACAAAATAGTCACACCTTGATATTTGAAAAACTACCCAAAGACAAGAAAATTGCGCTTTAACACTAGCAAACCAACCTAAATTGAACTCAAATGAAACTTTGGCTTGGTGCTGCTGCAACAAAAATGGCACCACCAAAAGCAGAGAAGCAAATTCTAGCATCTAAAGTTCAACTAGTTGAAGTCAGCAAAAGGTTGCCAAACCACATGATATATAATAGATATATTTTTTTTCTTATTTCTTTTTGATAAGACAAAAGTATATTGATGATAAATATAGTACCAAGGTACGTCTAGCTAACCCAATTACAAAAGGCACTGTTCTACATCAGTGAACAATCTAGTTATAGCTCAATTACACATCAATGAGAATACTTAATTGCAGCAATGCAGTATCTGCTAATTAAAATGCCCTTCCTTGATACCACTACCTTCAAATATCAGTGCATATTTTTGTGAGATAATGAATAGATCTTAAACAAAAATAAAACATCTACTTCTATTACACACTTAATATTAATTTATATTAATACAAAAGCATAAACATGTGGTTCAAAATAAGAACGTGCGGTACCTTTAAATCCCAGATGAGTAAGGATTTGGTTAACAAATATATATTGAAGCCGCAAGCATCCTGGCCTTCGTCCGTGGCTTCAAAATCGATAAAGGCAAAAATAAAATGATGGTGAGAACCCAAATACACTCAAAATGACAATGGCATTCGTTATAGAGTCAAAACAAAACCCAAAAACCCTACCTACGATCGAAGCAAATATAGAAGAAGAACGACATATACATACTTAACAATTCGTACGATACGAAAGCGCCGCCACACACCTTGAACAGGGCCTGAGTAGGATAGAGTTCTCTTTGATAGAGCTTAGTGATGGGTCACAGAGTTATGGGTGAAGACCAAAGCTGGGTTGTATTCGAAGATTGGGTGAAGACCAAAGCTAGGTTGTATTCGAAGATTGGGTGAAGACCAAAGCTGGGTTGTATTTGAAGGTGTGATTCTGTGTGAAGACAGAAAGGGCTAACTGTAGGTAGTATCAAGCCCTAATGTAATATAATTTTCTGGAAATAAATCAAAGGCGATTCTTGTCAAAACCCGTCGTTGAATTTTTTTCCATAATTACAAAAATGCCACCCTAAAACATTCTAAGACGGTTGTTCATAACCGCCTTAAAATTTGCGTTGTAAAAATCAATTCTCAGCTTTGATAATTACAAGTTTGCCACCGCGTCACTTTATAAGGTGGTTCCGAATAACCGACTTAGAAATCGCGTCGTAAAAAAACACATTTTTAGTAGTGAATGGGGCGGAGGAGGAATGGGAGCTTCATAAACCCTAATTTTTTTGGGGAAGAAGAAGAAGCCAACTTGAGTGAGAGAAGATTTAAAGAAGCAGACTTTAGTGCCACGTTGGACTGTCTACGTGGCACTGAGTTGCCACCAATGCATCTCACTAACGGCATCACTTGGGAATTTAACGACAAAGACTATTTTGCAAAACTTATGTAAAGATAGGGACTATTTTGAATTTAACATTAAGTTAGAGACTAATATGCAATAGGGGCACAAAGTCGGGGACTAAATTGCCTATTTAGTCATTTCTTTGGCCAAGAACAATTTTTTTCTCATGATCGAACATATTAAAAACCAAATAAATGGATGTTACAGTACAATTTGACCGTTACAATTATATTGTGATGTGGCATAATTTACTCCTATTTTCCCCCATCTTTGTTTAACATTTTATTTAATTATTTTTGTAACCGTCTTGAATTGGAAATTGATAAAATTAATCAATGTGGACAAGGTTAGAAATTGATAAAAATGATTCAAACAAAGATTAAAAAAGATAATTAGATGACTCAAGGAACACTTCATGAAAAGAAAGACACACATAATTTGATAATTGTTGGCACCTAAGAAGTTATCGTTGAAAACGAGGTAGACGATTGGGCTCAGTTAAGGCACACAAGCCGACCAAAGGCGTGGCTAATATGGGATAATTTGGTAAAATTAATGAGGAAAGATATTAATGAGATTTTTATATTTTTGTTTTGTGATTATCATGAAATAAATAACATAAAATAAATTATAATAAAAATTAAATGACAATAAAATAATTTAGTAAAAATAGAAATACTAAACTTGGATGGTGATGTTGATCTTGATTAATGAATGTCTAGGTTTAGGCTTGGAATTCATTTGATCCACTATGACTTCACAAATCTCTACTAATCTCTCTTGTTAATCTTCAATTCACTAGTGTATTTTACGTTAACTCCCGCATTGTCGCAAATTCTAAATTAATTTTTCGATACTCAATCCCTTGGACATATTGACACAAGCAATCAACATTAATGGTCGAGAATCAGCGAGTCTTAACCAAGATTATTCTATCCCTAGAGATAATCTCAATTAAGTACTTGATTTATGTTCAAGTTTCAACAAGGCTCGCCAAAGCGCAAGTCAATTTCTAAATTCATCTATAAGATAGTCAATCAAATAAAATCCTTAAGTACGAAAACAAACAAAGAACTTAAGATGAAGTATTGAATTGATAGAATTAAAGAGAAACAAGGTTCATCCTTTTCTCTCCTAGGTGGAAGGAATTGCATTCATAAAAATAATACAATGAAACCTAGAATATCTAATGGAATAATAGAGGTGTCTAGTAGGTGGAAGTCTAAAATATAATTCTAAGAACTGTTCGAGACTTCTACACCATTACAATGAATGTCTAGCCTCCTATTTATAAAATTGTAGTTGGGTTTAACTAAGGAGATAATCACAAGAAATTACAAACAAATAATACTCTAATTAATTCAAGTATTTATCTTCTTCTTCGATTGATTTATCCTTAAAAAATATCTTGCTCTTGAATTTCCTAGCCTTTATCTGTAATTTCTGGAATTTCTCTTTCCAAAATGACCTGTTTTTACTGTCAAAAATTCATTAAAAATAACTAAAAATAAAATTCTACCTAAGACAAAGTAAAAATTGAATTTAAAGCTAATTTGATTCAAAACAAGACCTAAATTTAACTAAAATGCCAAATAGACGTCACAAAATTCATATGAAAATCTAACAAATTTGACATTTACCAACACTTCAAACTTAGAGTCTTGCTTGTCCTCAAGCAAGACTAACTAAAACTACTACAACGGTAAAAACTACTTAAAAAAAGTAAGGACTAAAAAAATTGAGACTCAAAAACAAAAGTCAAATTAAAACTAAAGACTAAGGATACATAATGACAAGTTAAACACACACACTCTTCTTGCATTCCCCTTTATTCAACAATTTTATTATTCATGTGCTTCAATCAACTAAGTATGGTGCCCACATTCAACTTTTTAGCTCAACCAAATCAAATGCAAGGTCAGAAATATGTAATAAGAATGACAATCAAATTTAATGGCATAGCAACTTGTCCTCACAATAAGTTTTTCACTCTTAAGCTTTTGAATTAACTTTAGGTAAGTTTTTCACTCAATTCACAAATTAAGACAATACAACTCAACTTTGACTTTCATCTCAAGTCAATCAACACATTAAATGCATGCAAAGGTCACTAATGACATTCTTAGCTTGTAATGACACTTGGCTAACAAGGAAAATTGATGTTTCTAGATATTCAAAAGTAACTAAAAGGAAGGAAAGCATTTACTTTATTCATTGGATTTTCATTCACTTCTTACAAATCCTTGGTACCCCTAATTTTTCAATTAGATTCATACTTTACTTGTCCTCAACTTTTGATTATTTTTCTTTACTTTGCTTCTCTCTTAATTTTTTTTTCTTTATTTTTCTATTTTTTTCACATTTTTCTTTCTCAACTTTTCGAGAGAGAATGATGACTTTTCTTTGTTCACATGATAGCTCATAGGTATCCTTACTTTTTTTCCCTTGAGTAGTAATTTGTGCCACTCCAAACTCAAGGACTTTCCCAATTCTTAGACCTTTGCTCTCCTACCTCTAAGTTAAGGGTAGTAGCAGATATAACATATATTTTCAAGGTTAAGGGATTAGAAAAGAATAAATCAATATAGGCTCAAAAGTATGGTGCAAGGGATTAACAATATATGGTTGGCTTTCTGGCTTTAGGCTAAACATGCAAGCGTGACCTTGATCACTTCAATGCATACAATTGCAGTCAATATACAAGAGATTCAATCAAAGTCTATTGTGAGTGAAATAAGAGTGCTCTCAATATGTGTATCAATATAAAATTCACTCACTCACTAGGCTAGGTCTACAAGTTGCTTTATTTGTTTTCAGTTTTTCATGCCAAACTAATTACACATCTCAATCAAGCAAAATCAATGGTTTTCACTTTTAGCATTTGAGTTCAACCACACAAAGACAAGAAAATGGTGATGCTTCTTAATCAGTTGTGTTTACTTATTCCTAATAATAAACATATTCCTAAACTACCATACATATACTAAACAACCAAACTAATAAGGCGAAATTAATAAAAAGTAAAAGAGAGGGTGTAAAGAAGGCTTCACTTAGGGCTAAAGAGCCCTTAACATCTCCTTTTATCCATTGTAGCCTCACTACCTCCTGTTGGACAAGTGGCCTCAGAAATTTTAAGAAGGGGGGGGGGGGTTGAATTAAGATTTCGTTGACTATTCCTAATTGAAAATTTCCCTTTCTTTATTATTCCCAAGATTCAACTATTTCTTTGTTAACAAGTTACTGAAATAATAAATGAAGGAAAGTAACTTCAAGAAATATAAACAAAACAGAAATTAAAAGATTTAAGGGAAGTGAGAATGAAAAACCGGATTTATATTGGTTCGACCATAACTCGTGCCTACGTCCAGTCCCCAAGCAACCCGCTTGAGATTTCCACTATGCTTGTAAAATCCTTTACAAGCAATGAACCACAAAGGAATCCCCTCCTTTGTGTTCAGTGATTACAACCAAGAAGTTATGCCCACCCCAAGGAATGTTGGTCCCTTGTGTCTAGTGATAACAACCAAGAAGTTATACCCACTTCTTGCAGTGAACCCAAAAGCGGTTAGTCTTTTGAGTCCAATGTTTAACCAAGAAGCAAATCCTGCTTCTTGTAATGAACCCAAAAGCAGTTAGTCTTTTGAGTCCAGTGTTTAACCAAGAAGTAAATCCTACTTCTTGCAATGAACCCAAAAGCGGTTAGTCTTTTGAGTCCAATGTTTAACCAAGAAGACCTTCTCTTGAAAATAGTCACCAAGAGTCGGTCTCTTGAAAAGCTTTTTGTAAGAATGGAGGATAGGAAGAACATAGAATAGCACAAGTTTTTTCCCAATGAACTTTTCTTGACAAAGCAAGTATTGAACAAAAACTCTTAGAAAGATGTTGAGAATGAATGAATGAAAATCAGTTATAAAATTTATTCCATGGTCACATATTTATAGCCATTTGATGGCTCTTGAAGAAACCATGTTAAAAGTTGTGACTCTTGGCAATTTCTTCAAAACTAGTCACTTTAAAAGTTGTGACTGTCTTCAAAACTAGTCACTTTAAAAGTTGTGACTCTTGGTAAATTCTTCAAAAACCAGTCACTTTAAAAATTGTGACTCTTGACAGTTTATTTTTCAAAACCAGTCACTGGTAATCGATTACCATTATAGTGTAATCGATTACACATCAACAGTTGTGACTCTTCATGTTTAGATTTGAAAACCAACATTTAGAAAACACTGGTAATCGATTACAAATGTTGTGTAATCAATTACACAAGTTTGAAAATGTTTTATCACAAGTTGTGACTCTTGAAATTTTAAATTCAACGTTAAAAAACATTTGTAATCAATTACATGCCCATGGTAATCGATTACTACTTTGTAAAACAGTTATAAAACTGTTTTGGGCTTCTCGTAATCGATTACTGCCTTATGGTAATCGATTACCAGAGAGTAAAAACTCTGGTAAAATATTTTTCTTTGAAAAATTCTTTTGGACAAATTGTGTTATTCAATCTTTTCTTTGAAAAATCCTTTTTATACTTATCTTGATGCTTTACTTGAGGTTCTTGCATATCTTGAGTCTTCTCTTGAATCTTCTTGATTTCTTTAATCTTGTTTGAGTGTATCTTTGATTCTTGAAACTTGCTTAAATCTTGATTCTTGACTTGAGTCTTTGGCATCATCAAAATAAGCTTGGAAGCTTTGCTTCCACACCTCCCTGGACAACGAGTATGTGGTCCTCTAAACGAGCTGGCCATTAATAAGGCTGCATATGATGAACAAAACTAAAAAAATGCAAGTTAGTGTTATGCTACTGAGTGATAATTTTTTTGAACTCCAAACTTAAGACTAAAAACTATCCTAAATGAATGTAATGTAAAAATTAAGACTTAGAAAGTTGGGTTGCTTCCCAGTAAGTGCTTCTTTAACGTTAATAGCTTGACATATGATATGTGGATTGTTAAGGAGATGTATGATGGTGTTATCGGTGAGTTGATTCATTGGGAAAATCTTCAATGTTGTGAATGTAGAAGAACATTTGTTTCTTGCCCTCTCTTAGTGTGTAGACTCCATTACTAAAATTGATGGTTACATGAGCGGTTCTCATGAAGGATCTTCCTAGAAGGTTTGGAACTTGCTGGGCCTCCTCTATATCCATGACAAAAAAATTAGTTATAAATGTTAAATGATTTACCTTTATTGTTACGTTTACCACTTTCCATAATGCTTTTTTTTTAGAACCATCGGTAAATTGTAGAGTCATGTTGGTGGGCTTTAGGTTAAGGCAACCAATCTTCTCTAAGAATGAATGAGGCATGAGGTTGAACCTCGCGCCTAAGTCAAGTAGTGCATGGTCAATAAGAGATTTCCCAATGTGATGGAGATGGTAAAACATCCCTTCTCCTCCAAATGTCTCTGGGTCTAACTTGATGTAGCACATCCTATGTGAGTTTTTCAATAGGTTGTTCCTCCTTATTCCCTTGTAGCATCCTCCATGTACATCTATGTTTATGTCTTAAGGGCCACTAAGGCTCAGTATGTATGATTATGTATTTCTTTTAATTTATTATCATTTAATTTTATGCAAGTTAATTTTTTATAAGTTGTACTTTATTATAACATTGTGTAAGGGTGAAAGAAATATGGCAACAACTATCAAAATGACATTTAAATAGAAAACACATTTTGAAAATACCCTTTATTCATGAGTATTTTAATTATATGAACATGCCTTAAAGAAGTGCAAATATATATGTATATGTGTTCGTTCTTTTCCCAAAAGAAAAAATATACATTGAGATATTTTATCAACTTAGAAATAGAAACTAATTTTAATGATGCATATTCTACAATATTTATTATTTATTAAGTTTTTTTAAAATAATATTTTTTGGAAAATAATTTAAGTTGTTACATTCTTCCAACGTCGTTTTTTGTTGTTTTCAACATCTCCATGAGTTCAATCAATTGTACACTTGTGAACATCATGTTTTATCCCATTCTTGGCAAAACCATGGCTTCTGTCACAAGCACTACTACAAAAAAGGTATTTAACATTGGTTGAAAAATTTATTTAACATCGGTTTTAAATCGATGTTGTATCAAATGATGTTGAAAGTCAGGAACTTTCAACATCGATTTTAAAACCGATGTGAAAAACACATTTCTACACCGGTTGTTCCTTAAACCAATGTAGTAAGTGTGTAAAAATTTGTAAATTTGTCAATTATCACATTGGCTGTGATCGTAGTCAATGTAGAAAGTTCCAATACAACATTGGTTTCCTCAAGAAATTGATGTTGTATTGGTACTTTCTACATCGGTTAAAATCACAACCAATGTAGAAAGTTATTTTTAAAAAAAAATATATGGCTTGTTCTACCTACACCAATTGCATGCATCCTACCTACAGTGAGCATGCATAGTGTGTAGTGATAGTAAATAAATAAAATAAATCTATAATTTGGAGACCAAATTTAAAGAAAGGTCAGTTACCTCAACAATATTGGAATCAAATTCAAATGCATCTCAAGTGCAACTTCATCAATAACATGCCCTCTATTGTAGTTTATAAGAATTGTTTCCTTTAATAGGGACAACATCATTTACAGAAAAAAATTTGCATCACTTGATTTTTGTAAATAATTTAGAGCAAAAACGTGTTCCAATAAACTCTTACCTTCATCTTAGCTAGCTACTTTTTCCTTGTTGACTAGATGATATGTGGTTTTGTCCAAAATAGGATGAACTATAGAAGCACCCATGATAAACCATGTTACTTGAAATAATCAAATGTAGTATGTTACAATTAAATTTTTGAAATCAAATTCGTACTATATCTGCCTCCTACTACCCTTCGACTAGAACACACAAAACCTAGTTCAGTTTTAGAAATACTAGGATTCATGGCCTTGTCCTGACACTTCTTCAATTACATGTATAAGAATAGTATATTCAATTTTGTGTCAAACTATCATTTCAAAATCAATTAGTCCAATCAAGCAGAAGTAAGAAATCATTTAATAGTCTATGAAGGCCGATCATCTTTAAACTACAAAGATAGTGTACCATGACTATGCGAAATTCTTTTACATCATTAACACCAGTAATTGAATAACAATTGCCACCACTGGAAAAACCGCTTTGTACGTCGGTTAATTTATACATACGATGACAGTTATTAACTATCGTCGTATGCAACATCGTAGAAAGTGTTTCTACAATGGTTTCATAAAAAACCGTCTTAGAAAAATGCACATTTCTAAGACTTTTAAGACGGTTCTTAGTTAAAAACCGTCTCAGAAGGATAGACTTTTCTAAGACGGTTTTTCAGAGAACTGTCTTAGAATGCTTTTTTTTTAAAACAAAAAAAAGTTAAAAAATTCAAAGATTCTAAGATGGTTTTTCCAAAAACTGTCTTAGAAAGTATACATTCTAAGACGATTTTTCAGAGAACTGTTTTAGAATGTCTTTCTTCTAAAAAAAATAAAAAAAAAATTATTTTCTTTATTTAAAAATAAGGTGATATCTGTGATAATTTTGGACCATTTATTAATTTCTCATTCATCATCCTCGTTATATCTTGTCTCTTGATTAATGTTGCATGATAACAACTTGAACACATAATAAAACTTCTCCCAGTAGTTATTTACCTAGAGGCTAAGGTAGTGATTCATGATAAGCACTGAACATAGGAATAGAACTCACCGTGAGAAGAAAATTGTTGATCCAAGTTTAACTCCTCTTGCAGTAGAAACTTCAAACCAATAGTAGGTTAGCAAGATTGGTGGAATTGGAGTCCCTAGTTCCATCAGGACACAAAACTCAATACAAACAAGTAATTAATTAATAAATTGAATATGACTTGCCCACAAATAATGGCTACAAGTTTGCATCTTCAAAAAAAAAAATTTAATTCATGTATAAGCAATTTTTAACTTATATGGAAAAAATTTACTTAATTTTTACAATTTATTGGTGGAGGAGAACAAGCCATTGTAAGAAAGGGAAATAGACTTAAAATTATCAATATCTGCGAGGCTTTTAGCTTGCAAGTTCAATTAGAATGTTCCGACTAGTGCTTAGAGTTTATTTCAAAAATGCTTTTGGATGCAACACCTATAAAAGATCATTTGCCAAAAAAATTTATGATGCGAAGAGGTTAGTATCGAAGTTGGGATTGGAGGCTAAGAGGATTGCCTGCTATATGAATGGTTGCATGTTATATTATAACAATGATGGAGCGTTAACTGAATGCAAATTTTGTAACAAGCCCATGTATCATGCAAAGACTATTGGAACAAGCAATAGAAAACCAATTCCAGTAAAGGAAATGTTTTATTTGCCTATAATACCAAGGTTGTAGAGAATGTTTGCATCAATGAAAACTGCAAGTCAAGTGACATGGCACTATGAGAATAGAAGATCTTTGGGCATGTTACGCCATCCTTCTGATGGTGAAGCCTGGAAGCACTTTGATCGGGTACTTGCAGAGTTTGTTATTGATCCGTGAAATGTGCGACTTGGTTTATGCACACAAATGGATTTAACCCATATATTCAAGCATCATTTTTCACCTTATTCCTACTAGCCAATCATTGTTACCCCATATAATCTTCCTCTAGAAATGTGTATGACTAAACATTATATGTTTTTGAGTTGTGTCATACCAGATCCATTTAATCCAACGATTGGTATTGATGTTTATTTACAACTTATGACTGATGATCTGAAGAAAATGTGGAGTGGTGCTCTGACTTACAATGTTTCAAGAAAGAAAAATTTCATGATGGGGGCAGCTTTGATGTGCACTATTAATGATTTTCCTACTTATGGCATGTTGTTTGGTTGGGGGACAAATGGTAGACTAACATGTCCGTATTGAATTGAATGGAGGATAGAAAGGCCTTCCAGTTAGAAAATGGGGGAAAAGCTTGTTGGTTTGACTGTAATTGTATATTCTTACCTAGTGATCATGCATTTAGGAGGAACAAAAATGCCTTCAAAAAAGGGGAAGTAGAAAGGGATGAGCCACTGCGTATGTTGATACCTACACAAGTTTGGCTTAGGGTTGGAGATTTGCCAAAAGTCACACAAACTGGTCTACCAACACGAACAATACATGGATATGGGGAGTGACATCATTGGACAAAAAGAAGTATCTTTTGGGATCTTCAGTATTGGAAATGTAATTTGTCGTGACATAATCTTGATGTTATGCACATAGAGAAAAATTTATTTGACAACATATTCAACACTGTGAGGAATGTCAGTGCTAAGACAAAAGAAAATGACAAGGCTAGGATGAACTTAGCTTTGTATTGTAGACACGTAGACTTGGAGTTGAAGTCAGAGGCTAATGGGAAGTTGTTAATGCCAAAAGCAAATTACACTCTAACTATAGACCAAACAAAGTTAGTCTGTTAATGGATAAAAGAACTAAGAATGACAGATGGTTATTCTTCCAACTTGGCGAGATATGCCAATGTTGATAAGAGAACCATGCATGGGATGAACAATCATAATTGTCATGTGTTCATGGAGTGTTTACTTCCTATTACTTTTAGTTCATTATTGCCACATGTCTTAAATGCACTTATTGAAATAAGTTATTTCTTCAAAGATTTGTGTTCTACAACTTTGATGGAGGATGACTTGAGTAGAATGAAACAAAATATTACATTCATTTTGTGCAAGTTGGAGAGAATATTTCCCCCTGGTTTTTTTTATTCAACAGAACATCTGCCTATTCATCTGGCATATGAAGCCAGACTTGATGGACCAGTCCAATATAGATGGATGTATCCATTTGAAAGGTACTACAATGATCATTGTATTTTATTTAAAATTCATTTGTTTAATGCTCATCAATGATGACTTGGTTTTGATTAAAATTTGTAGATTCATGGGTGATTCTAAATGAGCAGTGAAAAATAAGGCCAGTGTTGAAGGATCCATTTGCGCATCTTATATACATCACTAGACAACTCATTTTTGTTCTCATTATTTAAACAACTTTATGTTGTCGCAACGCAAGGAATCAAATTGCAATTGAAACTGAAAGGCGTCCACCAATGTTATCAGTGTTTGACCAACAAGGTCGTCTTTCTGGGAAGGAGTTCATTCACTAGTTAACTGATGATGAGAAAGACTCAGCCTATGTTCATGTGTTGATTAACTATGTCGAATCTAAGTCGTACCTTGAGTAAGTTTCACAATGTATGCCCTTTGGGTTTCGATAATTATTGTTGTCAATTACATTATACTCCAAATATTGACTTGTGATACATTATATTTGGACAGTTCATTCTTGCAATCCCAGTCAAATGCCTCTACTCGTAATCTACATGTAGATTCTCCTACTTGGTTCCAGGAACAAGCATGTATGTTATAGTATATTTTATTTTTCTATTTTATGGTAAATTAAATATAACTGTTCATACTCTTTTATTTGTAGGTTACAAAAGAGCCTACAAATGTGAGAAACCAACACTTAAAGGATTTATTGTATGGTCTGATGAGTTACGTTGAAGAAAGACACACATACTTTGTCAATGCTTGCAAATTTCATACTCAAGCATGGACTAAAGGGAAGAAAACGATAAATAATGGGGTTCACGTAAAGGGCCTCACACAAGGAGCCGCAGATGATTTTTATGGGGTCATTCAACATATATATATGTAAGCAAGTAGTATTATTTTATTGTCATTGGTTTGATCCAACAAGTAGAGGAACAAAAGTTGATCCTAAATATGGCACTGTGGAAATTGGAATGGATAAAAGCTATAATCTGTTTGACCCATTCATCGGTGCACATAATGTAAGACAAGTGTATTATGTGCCTTATCTAACAACCAAAAAGGACAAGCATGATTGGTGTGTTGCAATTAAAATGAAGATAAGAGGTTACATAGAATTTGATCATGTACAAGATGATGTGCCTTACCAAGTAGAGAAAATGTCACATGTCAACGAAGTCATTGAAGTTGAAAGTATTTCTGGATTGCATGATTTAAGAGGTGGTGTTGAAGAAGTAGACCCTGCTAATTTGTTGACAAACGAAGAAGAATCAAATAATTTGAATGGAGAATAAAACAATATTGAACAAGACAATGAAGGGGAATTAGAAGATGACTTTAAAGTTTACAATTTTGAACAAGATTAGACATTGATGTTTGTTAGTCAGTTATAATGTTTGTTATTAGTGACATGTTTGTGTTGTTGTAATACTTGAGCACTTTGTTAGTTTATTTTATTTTTGTTGTGAAATGGCTTTATCCCAATATTCTATTTGATTAATTATTTGTAATATTTTTTTTTTATATATAGATATGTCACCAGGTGGTGTCGAGCGTCCCCGACCCCCTGGAAAAAGATGATGGAACTCAATAAACCAAGAGGGGGAGGGGTGAATTGTTTTTCGAACAAAAAAAGTACTTTTATGAATCAGAGTTGCGGAAAAACTTTTCTTAGCGGATGGTATCACAAAACAAATATGAATACTTAATCAATCCTTCCTTACACATGATCCTTCATTAACTTCCTTTCTTTCAAAATCATAAAACTTGAATCTTTTCAAACATTGAATAAAACTTGAATGAGTTGATTAGACCTTGAATGAGTGAAAGATATGAACAAGAGAAAAAGACACAATCTTTTATACTGGTTCACTCTCTATTTCAAGAGAAGCTAATCTAGTTATCTAATGCACAACCTGAATTAGATTTCCACTATGTATTAAGAAATCTTACAAGCAATCACAATCAATCTATAATTCTCACATCGAAAAAAAAGACTAAGGCATCCAACACTAGGACCCTATGTGAATATAAGCCTAAGAAAACTCTACTCTTAGTCCAAACTAGAAAATCCTATTGTAGCATGTTGTAAGCAATTCACGTATAAACGCAAGATCGTGTAAAAACCCTACACATGAAGGAAACCAAGTAGGAGAGATACAACCTGACCAATCTTTCCACAAAAACCTTGTTGGATTGAAAAGTTGATTTTCTTCTACTCAAAACAAACAACTCATTTACAAGAAAAGATCTTCCAAATCAAAAGATTAAGAAGTTATGAGTTACTATAAAGCTCTTCTTTTCTCTTTTCTCATTCACCAATGAAAGCACAAAATCTTGCTCATTCTAAGGCTAGGAAGTAATTTTTGAGATGTATTGAGTATTTTCTAATGATCTCATGTTATGTAGATGTGAACACAAGCTGGTTATTTATAGAGAAAATAGTTATAACTACCTATAATCGATTAAATCTATAAGGTAATTGATTATTTCAACGAAGTAATCGATTATATTATCCAACTATTTGATTAAAGTGTTAATTCAACATATGGAAAATACCTCAAGAACAATACAATCGATTAGATGACCTAAGTAATCGATTAAACTGTTCTTGTTCACCTTTGAACAACTTAAACAAGAGAGAAGTAATCGATTAATCCATCTGGTAATCGATTAAAGCAAAGACTCCTAAAAAATCAGTCATTGTCTCAAACAACAATGTAATCGATCAAAGTTCTACCATAATCGATTAAACCAATACAAGACTTAGAAAATGTTTTTGGCTTTGAAGAAAATTTTCTAACTTAGAAAACTTTCTTCACATGATGATGCATGATGCAAAACAAATATCAAATGTATAAATATGCAACAATCAAGTTAACAACCAATACAAATGCCAGTGAAAGAAGTTGGGCATGTAAAAGCCAAAACTTTTCTAAAACTTCTTCAAGCTTTTCCTTGAGCTTCAAGCTTTAGCCAAGACTACAACCATCTCAAGATAGTCTACCATCATCTACCTTATCCCCATGTTTTGTATTTATGCCAATCCGACCTCCTGATGTTGCACTTACACCATCTCCACCTCCGACTGAAGTTAGACCATCTTCATCTCATGTTGATGCACGTGGACCATCCTTGATACCTACATCCACATCATCCCCATCCCCGATTGATGCACGTGGGCCATCCCCAGTACCTACATCCACACCTTCCCTATCCCCGGCTGTAGCCAACATGCCTATAGATGAAGATGCTTTGGCCATGGAAGATGTGACACCCTCTACCCCGACATATATATATAAATAAATAAAATATATAAAAATCTCGGTAACCAAATTCACATGGGTAAAAGGTTCACATTCACTTCACTATTATCAATTAAAACTTATTAAAACATATTCGGCTCAAAATAAGGCCGTCAAAATTTACAAAAATATTTTGTTAAATCAGTGAGATAAAATAAAATAGACTAACATCATGCAATTAATATAAAAACTTATGTCCCACTGTCACATCCTATCAGAGCATTATGTTCCGATGTCCTTCAGCACAAGGTTCCTTAAAGCACTTCACCTAGCCATCTGCTCCCCCGAACACAAAGTTCAAGATCATCACATGATTCAAACACAAACAACACATAGGGAGTGAGTTATCACATTCCTAGCTAATAGAGAAACAAGACAACTAAATATACATATCATATAAATGAGATACCACTTGCTTAAACATAGCTCACATAATTTCACCACTTTGTCATTTCAAATTCACTTTTCAATCATCAATCACATTACACATGAATCACACAATCCGATCAAGACATAATAAAACATGAATTTCATAATGAACAATTAGCAGGTGTTATGCAACAGTTATACTAAGACTCAAGCCTATATGCAATGTGGTACCATGTCAGTGAAAAGCCACCCTGGGGCGCTTAGGAGTACATAACAAGACACACCACATAATGGGTTTGTTAGGTCACTCTCACTAAGTAAGATCATAGGGAGACTAGTTAGGGTCACAATGTTTTGCGAGAATGCTCCAACCATATGGGATCAGCATAGGCTTAAAGGAGCACTCAAACTCGGTGACCCCCAAGGCCTACACTCTGAAGAGTCCATCATGGCCTCTCCCTTCCGATTCAGGTCCAACCCCTAAAAGAATTTTTTGCATGCAGACACTGCTCATGAATTGTACAATACCCACGACCTCACACTCGTGTTTAAAACACGTTTAACACAATTGCGCTACAATTTAACACTGGTTCCTAAATAGGAAACCTACACTTTCTCTTTAACACTGGTTCCTAAATAGGAAACCTACACTTTCTCTTTAACACTGCGCATCAACACTTTTCTCAAGATAACACTGGTCAGGTTATTGTACAATTCACAGCTTACAACACAAGTAATATCACATCAAGTGTTAACCACACACTAATTCACAACCAAAACTCATTCACAATTTCACATCTCATACTATCACAATCCACCATCACAAGTTTACACGTATCACACAAATTAACACATGTTCAACTTTGCACTTATACTTAATCTCAATAACAATATCATAATCTCAAGACAACATGTTATTCCATAATTCATCACATATTTCATTTATAAGCACTTCTCATCAATTATACAATATCCATGACCTCACACTCGTGTTTCAAACACGTTTAACACATTGCGCTACAATTTAACACTGGTTCCTAAATAGGAAACCTACATTTTTTCTTTAACATTGCGCATCAACACTTTTCTCAATATCAACACTGGTGGATTATTGTATAATTCACAGCTCACAATGTAATTATTGTCACATAAGTGTCAAACACACACACTTATTTGTAACCAAATATCATTCTCACACTTTAACATCTCATAACTCATATACACATCACACAATAATCATATTTGCATGACACAAAACACACACACACATATATATATATATATATATATATATATATATATATAGTAAATCAAGCTACATTATTTTTAATCAAAAGAGTTTTTATAACAATTAATTTAATGTTACATCAAAAGAAATTACCACTAGGCATTAACCTTACAACTTTATTTAATTCATCATTTTAGTATTACAATAAATATATACACACAACATGTTGATAATCATCGTGGAAAAATATAGAATAAGATAATAATTCATATAAAATAAGTCATTAAAAATAATACTATTTAGAATATAATTCACGTTAATAAAAAGAGCTCATTTTTTTAAGGGTTCACACTCAACACAAGAACACATTAATTTCACAACAATTTTTCATTGGGACACTAACTGGTTCACCAAACATATATAATTCATATATAATTCACAGTTATAATTATAAAGATAAAATAAAAATGACAGAAACATCCAAAACTCATTCCAATTGATACTCTAAGTATCCCTACACATGTTTTCACTAATTCCCAATTGTGAATAACTCATCCCTTACCTCTAAGTGGACTCACGTGTCTTCCGAAAGCGATAGAGGCATCTCTAGCAAGTTCCTAAGATTCCTCAATTTTTTTCTGTGATTGCTCTGGTAGGGTTCCCAAACGTTAGAGAGAATGAGAAGAGATTTAAGCCTCCATTTGTACTGTCTTCGTGCGATTCCTTTTTCTCCCTCACGAATATTCTTTCGCAAATCCCAACGGTGAAGGCATGAAAAATTGAATCTCGAACAACATATCAAGATTTCACGACAATCCAACGGATAACGAAACCGAGATCGTAGTTTTACCGAGACAGCTCTGGGTTTCTGCGGGAAAGGAAATGCTACAATGCGAAGCGTATTTCTCTTATCTCAGACAAGATATCCAAATTCCCAACGGTGAGAATGCTCATAAATGGGTTTCGAACATGCTGTTTAAATTTCACGACAATGCAACGGTGAATAAGTTCGAGATCGTCATTTTTCTGAGACAAGTTTGGTGGCCTACGGAAAAAAGAGAGGATTTTGGGAGAAGAAGAGAGAAAAACGAAAATGAGGGAAAGAGGAGACATCCTTAGTCTAAAAACTGACCTAACATCGCTATTTATACCTAGGGTACAAACAACTTATTATTACTCTATTTTTTTTAATATTTTATAAAAAAGAACTCTATTTTATTCCCTATCAAATTAATAAATCAAATGCCTTTTTTTTCCCTTCAAATCATTATTTCTCATTATTTATTTATTTATAAAAACCTGATCATTTTTCTAAAACTCTATTTATTTAGAAATAAAAATTCTTTTTAAATTGGCTTACGAAAAATTGGATGTTACAGAAGACCCCCCCTTGATGATCGTCCTATGGTTGCACTAATCAATGGAGCATAAGTATTACAAAATTTATATTTTTATATTATATATGATACATCATTTGATCTTTTACTTTTTGATGAATTATTTTTATATTTAGGTTTCATCAATCTAAGATTGTGGCAAAGGCTGTCGCTTTGTCCATTAAGCAACAATTTGGTCAGGCTTGGCCTACATGGGGAGCGATTCCAAAAGTTCATCAAGAACTTCTTTTCCAACATTTTAAGATAACTTATCCTTCTGTTAATGAATTAGTTCAATGGTTGAAATGGATAGTAATGCTGATTTTGTTTTATTTTATCTGAAATTGTAAAATTTGTATTTTTCTAATTGTGAACCATGTCATAACTTTGTCATACTTTAGAGAAAATTGGTCTAGAGACTCGAGGAAGAGAATGAAATTAAAAAAAGCTTTTAACTCGAAAGCCTCTCATAGACTTTTTGAGATGTTTAGGGATACTCGAAATGAAAATAAAAGGTCATATTGGATTGGAGGTAGTGTTTTGAATGATCTGCTATCACATTGGAATGCACCCGAGTATCGCTCCAAGTGTGAACAAGCCAAAAAAAAAATCGGCCATCTGAAAAGGGTGGGTGTATGTACACAGGTGGTTCTATTAGCTAGCAGGATCACACCATTCGCTTGGTATGTACATTATAATTATAATACATACTTGTTTAATTTACCACTTAATGTTTATTTTATAATGTTTGTGAATAGTCAGAGGAGCTCGGTCGATCTGTATACGTAGATGAGGTCTTTCAGCAAACTCATTTACGAAAGGATACTGGTCAATTTGTCGATGATAGATCTAGGCAGACACATGTTAGACGATTATCTTGCATCTTTTTTTTTTTATTCTTTAAAATGTTTATTATATTTATGAAATAATAACTGTTTATGAATGATAGGAAGAATTTGAGGCTAGGCTATCTCAAGCTAGGTCTGATGCTGCATCAAGTGTTAGTGAATCACAACTTACTCTTTTAGACCTTATTGAAGAACAAAGACTTAAGAGTCAGTGTTGGGTTACAGTTGTGGGACCAAAGCATAAGGGACACATTTGTGGTACTGGAGACCTTGCTTATACTTATAAATGTGGTGGAAATGACAGCTTCATGCAGCATACGCAAGGATCAACAAAGGCACTCTCCTGATGACTATTTTGATTATTAACCTAGCAACACAAAATTACTATTGGCAATCACCATTGACATATTACATTTTGTTTTTATTTTACATTTGTTTTCAATTTTACTTAATGATCTATTTTACTCTTTGTTTGGGATTTATCAATTTCACTATTTCGTTAATTACATGTATGTATTAATCCAAATTTTTACGCTAAATAATATAAATACATAAAATAATTTCTAAATTATCAATGATAAAAAAGAAAAACAATTGAAATATTTTTTTTATGAAAAAGGATTTTTGATGGAAATATTCGATAGATACAGTTCATCGGAAATTTCTGACGGGTAGAAAAAAATTCGTCGGTTAAAATTTCCTACAACCATTTTTCCGACGATTTTTGGTTTGTTGGAAATCCGTCGGAAATTTTGAATTACCTATGGATTTTTGACGTTTCCGACAAATTTCTGTCGTTGGAAATATGCTTTTTTTTGGGTAGTCATATGCTTGAATTTTTGAAGGCATGCTAGAATAAGTTTTTCTAGTTTGGGCTAAGGGTAGGTGTCTCTTAGGCTTTTATTCACAAAGAATCCTAGGGTTGAGTACCTTAGTCTTTTTTTCTGGGGAGGAACTAAGATTGATTGTGATTGCTTGTAGGAATTCCATTTGCATGGTGAAAATCCGATTCAGATTAAATTAGATAATTGAAGTAGCTTCTCTAGATATATAGAGTGAACTAGTATAAAAATTGTTGTACATCTGCTCTTGACCTTATCTTTCTTTCTCATTGTATTTTTAATCAATTTGCTAAGCTTAAAGAAAATATCTTTTTGAAAAACAACTTTAACAAAAGGATTTTGTGTTAAGGGTGATTGATTAGATATTGGTTTTAACAAAAGTTTGTGATACGATCCTTGGAAAAGAAATTTTTTCTTTTCAAAACTCTATTGTTTTTTAAAGTTTGATTTAAACACCATTATTTTTAAATTTTGATTTAAACACCATTGTTTTTCTTTTCAAGATCACAGTTTTTCTAAAACGGGCTCTAAACAAATCACTTTCAAAGATGATGCCTTTCTCAAGCGACCTCCATTGTTTGAGGGAGAACATTTTTTTCGTCTTGGCAAAAATGAATGAAAATATTTATTCAGTCAATTGATCCCGGTGCATGAAATGCTATTGTTAAGGGACCTTTTATACCTACTAAAGAAGTGAATGGTAAATTGGTGCCTAAAGAATGAGATGAGATGAAAGATGATGAGAAAAGAAAAGTGCAAGATGATAAAAAAGCTAAAAACATTTTAACTTCTGGTTTATCTTCTAATGATTTTTTTGTATTGCAAGGTGCAAAAGTGCAAAGGAAATATGGAAAATGCTTGAAGTCGCTCATGAAGGCACCACAAATGTAAGAAGAGCAAGAAAGCACACTCTTGTATTCGAATATGAAGCTTTTCAAATGAAGAATGGAAAAACCATTTCAGAACTTCAAACAAGATTTACTCATACTGTGAATCACCTTCTTGGTCTTGGAAAAACATTTGAAGATGATGAGCTAAACATCAAATCCTCAATTGTCTTAAAAGAACTTGGGAGCCAAAGATCACAGCGATCAAGGATTCCAAGGACGTGGCATCAATGTCGGTGGAAGCTCTATTCGAAAAATTGCTTGCATATGAACATGAGTTGATTCAACAATATCATGTAGAAGAAATAGAAAAGAAGAGAAAAAGAATTGCACTCAAAGTTAGTTCTTCAAAGGAAGATTGCAAAGAAATATATAGTGATGATGATGATGCAGAGAATTTAAGCTTGATGGTGAAGAAGTTTGGAAAATTTCTCATAAGATCCAAAGATAGAAAATTCTCTAAACCTTCAAAGAAGATAGAAAGCAACAACAACACCCTCACATGCTTTGAATGTGGGAAGCAAGGGCATATCAAATCTGAATGTCCTATCTACCTTAGAAAACAATTTTCTGAAAAGAAAGGAAAGAAGGATATAAAATATTAAAAGGCCTACATAGCTATGGAAGACAATGCATCCACATCCTCTGATTCTTCTAGTGAAGAAGAAGTTTCAAATGTGTCCTTGATGGCAGATTCAATGGATGACTCCTCAACCATTGAAGAAATTGAGGTAAATTTTGAATTTTAAGAAGTTTTAGAAGCATTTAATGAAACGCATGAAGAAGCGCAAATGCTTGCTATTTCAAACAATAAGCTGAGAAGTGATTTAAAATTGCATATCACTAAATTGGCTTCAACAAAAAGTGAGTTGGATAAATTGAGGCAAGAAAATGAAAAATTTGTTTCAAGCTATAAAGCCACTGGTTGTGTTTATGCTTCTACTTCTCTTAATACAGATGATTACCAATCTTTGCAAATTGTTTGAAAATTTAAAAAAGGATCACTGTGAAGAACGTATGAAGTTGCAAACTATGCTTTCCTATCTTAAAGATATTTTTAGAAAAATGAACAAAGGCAAGAGTGATCTTAGTCACTTGCTCAATGTGCAAAAGCATACTATCGATAAGATTGATTTAGGGTATAACAAGCAAACTACCTTTTCTAAGAAAACCAAGTTTGCATCCTCCAAAAAGGTGAACCCAAACAAAGCCTCCAAAAAGAAAAACGTAATGAATTCTAAGCCTAAAACAAAGACTTGTCATTATTGCATGAAAATAGGGTAGACATCTTATAAATGCTATGTTAGGAGATTTGACATTCCTAGAGGAAAATGTGTTTGGATTCCTAAAGATTTAATTGTGGAAATTAACCTCATTGGACCCAACCTCAATTGGGTACCACCTCTCTCTAATTGATTTTGTCTAGCAGGTGTGCGTAAAAGCAAGCGACTCACTATGGTAGTTGGATAATGGCTATTCTATGCACATGATGGGTGACAAGTCTAGACTTACTGACTTTGTGTCAAAGGAAGGAGGATATGTCACTTTTGGAGACAATAATAAGGGAAGAATTATGGGAGAAGGAAACATTGGAAATCAACACAAGACATAAATAAAAAAATGTTCTTCATGTTAATGGACTTAAGCACAATCTCTTGAGCATAAGTCAACTATGTGACAGAGGCTTCAAAATTGAATTCAACAAAAATTGTTGTTTCATTTGTGAAGCTATATCTGGTGAGGTTGTTCACATAGGTAAAAGAATTGGTAATATCTATATGTTGAATATTGAACATGCATCATTTCATGAACTTAGTTGTTTGGTATGTAAGATTGATGATTCGGGGTTATGGCATCGTAGGGCTTCCTATATAAACATGCATCATCTCAATCATCTAGTTAAAAAGGACTTAGTAATTGGTATTCTGAAACTCAAGTTTGAAAAACATGAATTGTGTGAAGCATGTCAAAAGGGGAAACAAGTTAAAAACTCTTTTCAAAGTAAAAACATTTTTTCTACTTAAAAACCCCTTAAACTACTTCATATAGATTTATTTGAACCTTTGAGAACTATGAATTCAGGTGGCAAATATTATGGCTTAGTAATTGTAGATAATTATTCAAGGTTCACTTAGACTTTGTTTTTGAAAACAAAAAATGAAGCTTTTGATTCTTTTCGAAAACTTGCCAAAATTATTCAAAATGAGAAAGGTCTTAATATTGTTTCAATTAGAAGTGATCATGGAGGTGAATTTCAAAATGATTATTTTGAAAAGTTTTGTGTAAAAATGGAATTCACCATAATTTTTCCACCCCAAGAGCACCTCAACAAAATGGTTTTGTGAAAAAGAAAAATAGATTCCTTGAAGAAAGAGTTAGAACTCTTCTAAATGAAACATAGCTACCAAAGTACTTTTGGGTTGATGCTGTGAGTACTATTTGCTATACTTTAAACAGAATTCTTGTAAGACTAATACTAAAGAAGACTCCTTATGAGCTTTACAAAGGAAGAAAACCAAATATATCTCATTTAAGGGTTTTTCAATGTAAATGTTTTGTTGTAAACAATGGAAAAAAATCCCTTGACAAATTTGATGCGAAAGTCGATGAGGCTATTTTTCTTGGTTATTCATTGCAAAGCAAAGCATATAGAGTGTTTAATAGGAGAACTTTGTGTGTGGAAGAATCTGTAAATGTTGTGTGTGATGAAACTAACTCTATTGTTCAAGAAAACTCTTTGGAAGATGAAGATGGAGGTTTTCAGGATAAGGGCATTGCACTTGAAGATGAATCCAAAGTTAAAGAGCTTTAACAAAGCAAAGAAATCACTGCCACACCTCCTAAAGACCTCCCAAGAGAATGGAGAACTCAAAGAGACCTCTCATTGAAGAAAATTATTGGTGAAATATCAAAGGGAGTATCTACTCACTCTAGACTCAAGATTTTATGCAATAACATGGCTTGTGTTTTTCATATTGAACAAAGAAACATAGATGAAGCTTTGTATGATGAGCATTGGTTGCTGGCTATGCATGAAGAATTAAATCAATTTAAAAGGAATAAAGTGAGGGATTTAGTTCCTAAACCTGCCTCTCACAAGTCAATTAGAACCAAATGGGTGTTTCAAAATAAGCTTGATGAATGAGGCGTTATAGTAAGGAACAAGGCTAGATTGGTTGAAAAAGGATACAACCAGGAGGAAGGCATTGACTATGATGAAACCTATGCACCTATTGCAAGGTTGGAAGCCATTTGGCTACTGCTTGCTTTTGCATGTATTATGGATTTTAGGTTATACCAAATGGATATGAAGAGTGCTTTTCTCAATGGATACATTGAAGAAGAGATATATGTAGACCAGCCTCCAGGTTTTGTAGACTTCAAACAACCTAATCATGCTTACAAGATGAAAAAGACTTTGTATGGTTTGAGACAAACACCTAGTTGTTGGTACGGAAGATTGAGCAATTTCTTAATTGAACAATTTTTGCAAGATGTCAAGTTGACAAAACGTTGTTTATCAAGAGATTAAACAATGAGTTGTTCATTGTGCAAATTTATGTTGATGATATAATCTTTGGTGCTACTAATGAAACGTTGTGTATGGAATTTTGCGGTACTAATGCAGAAAGAATTTGAGATGTCTATGATGGGAGAATTGAACTTCTTCCTTGGACTTCAAGTCAAGCAAATGAAACATGGAACCTTCCTATGTCAAACAAAATATTGTACATAACTAATTAAGAAATTCAACATGAAAAAGTGCAAAGAAGCATCAACACCAATGACAACATCGACTTATCTTGACTTAGATGAAAATGGTAAATCAATGGATGAGTCAAAGTATAGAGGTATGATTGGTTCACTTCTTTACTTAACTGCAAGTCAACCAGATATTATGCTTAGTGTTTGCTTGTGTGCAAGGTATCAAGCTTACCATAAGGAATCTCACTTTAACAATTTTTAAAAGGATCATTAAGTACCTTAAGGGCACAACCAATGTTGGTTTATGGTATCCCAAAGGTACCTCCTTAAATCTAATTGGCTTTTTAGATTTTGACTTTGTAGGATGCAAGCTAGATAGGAAAATCACAAGTGGGACATGCCATCTCTTAGGAAGCTTTCTTATATCTTGGAATTACAATAATGAGGCATGTGTAGCACTATCCACTACAGAAGCAAAATATATTGCAACTAGAAGTTGTTGTGCTCAAAGTCTTTGGATGAAACAACAACTAGAAGACTTTGGAGTAATCCTTGATCACATTCCCTTGAAATGTGACAGCACAAGTGCTATTAATCTATCTAAAAATCCTGTCATGCATTCTAAAACCAAACATATGGAGATTAGACATCATTTTCTTAGAGATCATGTATCAAAGGGTGATTGCAGCATTGAGTTTGTTGATAATGAACATCAACTAGCTGACATCTTTACTAAACCTCTTGCTAGAGATATGCTCTTCTTTATTAGGAATGAACTAGGTATCTTAGATGGATCTAGTATTGAATGATGTTATGCTTTTAAAACATGTAGCTTGTATATATATGCTCTCTATGTCTGTCATTTTCTTTAATGTCTTAGTATGTTGATATGTGATTGATTTTTTTTTTAAAAAATATGTGTTTTACTTTGTTATTTCGTGTTTTTCACTATTTTAACCGATTACCTTCCTGTGTTAATCAATTACAATGTTTTTGTGTGGTTACCAACTTCTGAAACATTCTTGCTTTAATTGATTACCATACATGCTTTTGTGGCTCTTTGGTTTAAGGTTTTTTTGTTGTAATCGATCATTGCATCATTTTAATCGATTACATGTTTTGTCTTACAATCTTTTTTGGCGTTGTGCTCTATTGTAATCAATTACGACCTTGTTTTAATCAATTACATGCTATGGTTTATGGCTTCTTTTTGGCTTTGTGTTCTATTTTAATCGATTACCTTACGTTTTAATGGATTACAAAAGCCTAAGGGGGAGTTTTTTTTGGCATATTTAATCGGTTACACTTGCATTTTAATCGATTACTTATATCAACTTTTGGTTTTGGGTGAAAACAAGGGTCAATTTAATCGATTACTATGCAATTTCAATCGATTACTTGCGTGTTTTTTGTATGTAATCCATTACATCTCTTGGTCTTCACCTCATCAACCACCATTATAACTACATTTACTCCCGCCACCCACCTCGGCCAACCATAACGCCTTAGTCTCTTTTTATAAGCCAACCTTACCCTGTCCACAAATCACACGAACACCTCCTTTAAAACCTCTTTTTACCACCCCTTTCTGAACCCAAGAATCTTCTGCTCTCAAACTCTTTGTCTCCTCTTCAAGATGGCGATCAATTTTTCAAGAGCACAAAAGAAAGCAAAAACTTCCAAGAGGAAGCAAGGTGAATGCTCACATGCAGCTACTAACCATTTAGACACATGGTTCACAAATGAAAGCAAGAAGAATGACTACAAGATGATATATGTTGTAAAAAACATGAGGATCCCCAAGTATTTGGACTTGGAATGGTTCTCTCAACAAGGGTTCAACTTTCCTAATTTGTTGGAAGCACAAAGACTGTCAAAGCTAGTGTAGATGAAATGAACTTTTTATCCAGAGCTAGTCAAGGTTTTCTACACTTGTGCGTGTGTTGACCTTGAAGGTAACATCTTCTTTACTGTCAATGAAGTAGATATGGTCATTGATGCTACTGTGTGGAAAGAAGTAGTCGGTCTGGACATGGGAGGAGTCCGCAAGTTCGATGAAACTCCTTATGGGTACTGTTAGAGATAGGGGGAGCAACATGAAGACTTAGCCTTGAATCTTGAAGAAGTTTTGTCTTTTATATGTTACTACAAGAAAAATGACATATGCCTACGAAAACTTTTGCCTACAAATATAAATTATTGTAGGTAAAAGTTAAAAAATACTTATACCTACAATTGTTTGTCATTGGTAAAATTCAAAGATTTATACCTACTATTATTTGGTGTAGGTAAAACTCAAAATAACTTTTACTTATAAATAGGGGTAGTTTTGTAATTTCACATGCACTAAGTTTTTGTATTAGGGGTAGTTTTGTAATTTCACATGCACTAAGTGGATATTTGATGTGTGTGGTTGGAAATAAATTTAATTGAATTGGTAGAAGCCCAATCCAATTAAATTTTAGAGGGGGAGGTGAGCATTTGCTTACTACACCCCAATTCCATCATATAGTCACACTTTGTGCATGTCCTTCATGCTTTTCATGCCTCATGACACCTAAGCACACTTAGTGGAGAATCTTGGAATTGATCTTGGATTAGTGGGCTGAACCATAACTAAAATTCACTAATCATAATTAGTTAAATTTTGGCTCCAAAGTTTGGCTCCACAAATTCAATTTCAAATTCAAGTGAAATTTGAATTTCCCTCCAATTTTGTGTGACACTTAGGCTATAAATAGAGGTCATGTGTGTGCATTTTTTTGGAACTTTGATCATTTGAATATTAAACTTCAGATTTCAAAGCTCATTTAGAGCACAAAATTTCGTGCTCTTCTCTCCCTCTCCCTTCATTCATCTCCTTCTTCCTCCAAGCTCTTATCCATGGCCTCCTATGGTGGTGAGCTTCTTCTAGACTCATCTTCTCCTTGAAGTGGCGTCTCCTCTCTCTCTTCCTTCTCCATTCCGCTGCCATTCATCTTCCAAGAAGCAAAGGAATCCATTGATGAAGAAGATCCTAGGCCTACAAGCTCCAATGGAGCTTGCATCATGTGGTATCAGAGCATCTTCATCTAGGTGATGTTCTTTTGCTTCCTCTATCTTTTTGTTCGGTGAATTCTCTTTAATTCCTTGTTCTTCATCTTATTCTCCATGTATATCCTCCATTGTCTTGTGGTTTGGTGCTGTTTAGAGTAGATTAAAAAAAAAAAACTGATTAAATCTTAGATCTACACTTGTTCTTGCATTTCTATGGTTCAAATTTTGTAGATCTACTCTTGAATCTTGTTTTTGTGTTGATTTTAGGTTCTATCATTTTTCATTCATAATATTCTTATGCTGAACCTTAGATCTAAATTTTCTTCCAAAATATTGATTAGAAAAAAAAACACAAAAATCTAAGTGTAAATCACTTAATCCATGTTGTCTTAGAGTCATGTTTAGTCATAGTAATTGTCACATTATGTTCTAAGTTTGTGTTGAATTTTTATTTTGTTGATTGAATTCTAGATACATTTGTTCATGTATTCTTGTCATTCTTAGCCTATCTTTTTAATTTTGAGTCTAATTCATGCATGTTATTTAGTTCATAACATGTTTTAAATCAATTCCTAGAAGTAGTCTTGTTCTTGAACTTTTTTTTTGTTTTCTAAGTTTCCTACGTGATGCCTATGATGAAGTTGAGTTGTGGTGCTGAGTTGTGGCTGGATTTGTGAATCAAATAAGTCTTAATCTCTCTTGAATTGTTTTATTCAAGATAATTGAGCATAAGCAAACACAAATTGTAACTATCCAAGCCTTAAGCAACATAAACACTACTCTTGATTTCTAGGTTGAAATCGCTGGTGCTGGCAGCTTGAACATACAAAATTGTATAAATTACTGGGAATTGGTCACTACGCGTTTTGAGCTGAAATTTTTACTGAATTTTCTAGACATTTGGAAAAAAATTATGAAAAAAGAACCAAGCGATTTGGATTAAAGGAAAAAATAAGAAAAATCACACAAGTTGGCAGAAAAATCAGTGTCCAGGAAAAAAAAAGTGAAAGGGAAGTGTGCTTGTTGTTTTGGCTCAAAAATTTGTTCTATAATTGGTGCCTATTTTATACCAATCCTAGTTCTGAAATTTAAATTGAAAATTATTGTGAAAACAAGTGCCAAAACTAGAGGTTTCTTGAGTCTCTTTTTTTTTTTAGTTTTTCTACTCTACTCTACTCTAGAGCCATTCTAGGTTTCTCTTTGAGTCCTAGCTTGCTTTTTTGTGCTTTTCATTGCTTTAATTGTTGAATAATCCTTGAAAATTTGTCTTGTTAAAACTCTATTGGTTTAGCTTTCATTTCATTTTTTTTGTCTTTGGTTATTGCTTGTCTCTTTGTTTCCTTGTTTGTGAGTTACCATATAGGGAATTGGAAAGGAGGATTGGTGCCATATCTTGAAGAATTTGAGTTAAGAAGCAAGGGGCCAACCACCTTAAGAGCTATTGGACTAAGAAGCACTCCAAATTGAGTGAAACACTAAAGAGAGAATAGCCACCACAATTGAGGACTTTTTTCTTTGTAATTTTATAATTGGCAATTTGCTTTGCTTTCAAATTTTGTAACAAAAAGGCCTTTCATTGGAAGTAAGTTGGGAGCCTCCGCTAGGTCACCCTACTTCCATTTTTGTGTAATAATTTTAGGCAATTTCCCCTTAGGATAGTGAGTGTTTTGTTGGGAACCTTAAATGAGGTCATCCAAACACTCTTAGGATCCGCCTAGTTTGCATTTCTTGCACTTTAATTTCTTGCTTATTTTCATAGCTTATTTCTTTTACCCTCCATTGTCAAACCGCCTAGATAGCTTGCCTTTTACCAATTAGTTTTTACCTTATCTTTCACACCTCTTTTAGTGTTTATTTTGGCTAGTTTCAACCATAGTTTCTTTTACCTTTTGTTTTCAAACCCCCAACAAGAAAGAACCATAACTTAGGAACCAACATGAGTCTTCATTCTTCATCTAGTGTTAATGGTGAGGGTTCTACTCCTAAGGACCCCTTGTATAAGATATTAGATGAGTTGAGATCCCTTAAGTTGTGGAAAGAAAAACAAGAGAGAAAAGAAAAAGGTAAAAAAAGAGTGGAAGAAATAAGTCAAGATGAAAGAGAGAAAATAAGAGAGGAAGAAAGAAGAAAAATAATGAAAGAAATGAAAAGAGAAAAACATGTCTCCTATAGTAGTCATAACTCCTGCAAGAGCCTAAGTGAAGAACTTCGTGACTATTATGAAGGAAGGCATAGGTCACATCTTAGACCTCACAACCATAGGAGAGAAAATGAAAGAAAGCCTCAAGAGGTTAACATTAGCCTCCCATATTTCCACGGAAAAGATAATGTTGAGGCCTACTTAGATTGGGAAATGAAGGTTGAACAACTCTTTGCTTGCCATCATATTAGCGAAGAGAGAAAAGTTCCATTGGCTACCCTTAGCTTTCAAGGGTATGCCCTCTATTGGTGGACTTCCCTTGTTAAAGAACGAAGGATTCATGGGGATCCTCCAGTAGAGTATTGGAATGATCTTAAGAGTGCCCTTAGGAAGAGGCACATTCCCTCCTACTATGAAAGAGAGCTTATAGACAAGCTCCAAAGGCTTAGACAAGGGAGTATGAGTGTTGAAGAATATAGACAACAAATGGAATTACTCCTTTTAAGAGCTGGACTTAGGGAGGAGGAAAGAACAAGCATAGCTAGGTTCCTTAGTGGGCTTAATATGGAAGTGAGGGACAAGGTTGAACTCCTTCCATATAGGGACCTAGATGAGCTAGTCCAACTTTGTATAAGAGTGGAGCAACAACTTAAAAGAAAGCCTTCTTCAAAATCTTATGGCTCTCACTCTTATCCAAGGAAGGACCAAACCCATGGAATTTTAGGGGCTGCACCTTCAAAACCCAAGGAAGATAAGGGTAAGACCATAGAGAAATACACCCCTAAGACTAGTTCCCAAGAAAGGACTAGCAACATTAAATGCTTCAAATGTCTTGGGAGAGGTCACATTGCCTCTCAATGCCCCACAAAGAAAACCATGATCATGAGGGGTCAAGACATTTATAGTAGTCAAGAGGAGACTACTTCTTGCCCTTCCTCTAGTGGAAGTGAAGATAAAGTAAAGGGTGAAGAGTCTAGTGAGGAAGTCTACCCCCATGAAGAAGGTGACCTCTTAATGGTTAGAAGGCTCCTTGGAGGTCAATCTTGTGATCTATCTCAATCTCAAAGAGAGAACATCTTTCATACAAGATGCAAAATTTTAGATAAAACTTGTTCTCTCATTGTGGATAGTGGATCTTGTTGCAATTGGTGTAGCACAAGATTAGTTTCCAAGTTGAACCTCACTATCATTCCCCACCCAAAACCTTATAAACTTCAATGGCTCAATGAGCAAGGGGAAATGATAGTTAACCAACAAGTGAAGGTACCTATCTGCATTGGGACATATAAGGATGAAGTTAATTGTGATATAGTTCCCATGGAGGCAGGACATATTCTTTTAGGAAGGCCATGGCAATTTGATAGGAAGATCATTTACAATGGCCTAACTAATGAAATTACCCTCACCCATCTTGGCACTAAATTTGTGTGGCATCCTCAAACACCTTCACAGGTGGCCAAAGATCAACTAACTATGAAAGATAAGAGGGATGAGGAAGAAAAACTAGAAAAACAAAAGAAAAAGAAGGATAGTAAGGCCTTGTGTTCAAAGGCCATGGGGAAGGAAAAGGAGGAAAAGGATTCCTCCAAGAAGATTGTTAACAAGGAAAATCATTTTGCAACAAAATGTGATATTAAAATAGAACTCCTTCTTAATCAATCTTTCTACCTTCTCCTATCAAGGGAAACATCCCTTAGCACCGCCTTACCTCTTGAACTTGAGGTTATTCCTCAAGTAAAGGAGTTGTTGGATGAGGGTTTGGTTCGCAAGAGCTTAAATCCTTGTACTTTGTTTGTGCCTAAAATAGGTATTATTAGGCACCAAATCCCTATGATAGGTGGTATAATGAATGTGTTGAGTGGTGCAACACTCTTTTGTAAAATCACTCATGCACCCAACATCTTCATGATTTGTGTACATAGGGACTCATTAGGTAGGCTTGTTCTTATTTTTTGTTTCAATGCAAACCTAGGTGCTCATGTGGGACACCTTAGGTTTGTCGTAATTCTTTTTAGGAATAATCAACATGAAAATAAAGAAAAAGGTATGTATTATTCCATTACTTTCCTTAACTTTTTAAATAGTGATCAAGGGCTTTCCATGAACCCTAAGAGAATAAAGGTCATTCCTGAGTGGTCTACTCCACCAAGTATAAGGGAAATTTGGGGCTTCAATATCTTAACAAACTTTTACAAAAAGTTTGTCCCATATTTTTCTATACTTGTAGCACCACTCATTGAGTTGGTGAGGAACTATATTCTCTCATGGGAAGATGACCAGGAAAGGGGTTTTCAGTCCTTACCATACTCTAACATACCCAACATCACTAATACATATGTTTTCATTCTTTTTACAGGTGTTGAGGAAAGAATCCATGAGTTTCAAGAACCTCTGGATTTGAGGTCAAATCCTTTTCAAGGGGGAGGGAATGATGCAATCCTACCCCCCAAGGGCATTGGATAGAAGACTCCAAGAAGATTGGGCCAAAAATGCAAGAGAAGGCCCTAGGGTTCTCATGAGGAAAGATGCAATCCTACCCCCCAAGGGCATTGGATAGAAGACTCCAAGAAGATTGGGCCAAAAACGCAAGAGAAGGCCCTAGGGTTTTCAGTCCTTACCATACTCTAACATACCCAACATCACTAATACATATGTTTTCATTCTTTTTACAGGTGTTGAGGAAAGAATCCATGAGTTTCAAGAACCTCTGGATTTGAGGTCAAATCCTTTTCAAGGGGGAGGGAATCATGCAATCCTACCCCCCAAGGGCATTGGATAGAAGACTCCAAGAAGATTGGGCCAAAAATGCAAGAGAAGGCCCTAGGATTCTCATGAGCCTTAGGGTAGATTTCGGGCCCATGGGCTAAGTATGAGCCCACTTATCTTGGTACATATTAGATTAAGGTTTCATTAATTATGGGCCTTGTATTTAGGGCTCCATAATGTAGGTAGGGTACCCTAGAAATATAGGATTTTTCAGCCCTTGTATTTTAGGGCACCTAGACTAGTTTTTGTATTAGGGGTAGTTTTGTAATTTCACATGCACTAAGTGGATATTTGATGTGTGTGGTTGGAAATAAATTTAATTGAATTGGTAGAAGCCCAATCCAATTAAATTTTAGAGGGGGAGGTGAGCATTTGCTTACTACACCCCATTGCCACATCATATAGTCACACTTTGTGCATGTCCTTCATGCTTTTCATGCCTCATGACACCTAAGCACACTTAGTGGAGAATCTTGGAATTGATCTTGGATTAGTGGGCTGAACCATAACTAAAATTCACTAATCATAATTAGTTAAATTTTGGCTCCAAAGTTTGGCTCCACAAATTCAATTTCAAATTCAAGTGAAATTTGAATTTCCCTCCAATTTTGTGTGACACTTAGGCTATAAATAGAGGTCATGTGTGTGCATTTTTTTGGAACTTTGATCATTTGAATATTAAACTTCAGATTTCAAAGCTCATTTGGAGCACAAAATTTCGTGCTCTTCTCTCCCTCTCCCTTCATTCATCTCCTTCTTCCTCCAAGCTCTTATCCATGGCCTTCTATGGTGGTGAGCTTCTTCTAGACTCATCTTCTCCTTGAAGTGGCGTCTCCTCTCTCTCTTGCTTCTCCATTCCGCTGCCATTCATCTTCCAAGAAGCAAAGGAATCCATTGATGAAGAAGATCCTAGGCCTACAAGCTCCAATGAAGCTTGCATCAAGGAGGAAGGAAGGAATCTGAATGGAATCGCTGTCTTTGAAATTCGCACTCGCGCTCGTGTCTCTATATTGAGCCACTTTGAATCCGTTACGACAGTTGGAAATCAAATCGAGTTTCACCTGAATGCTCTTTCTGGACTCGATTTAGGTTTGTCTTTGCTTCCTCAAATCCAAATTCCATGCTTTATGCCCTCTCATGTTGTGTCGGTGAAGCCTTAATTTTGTATTTGTGTTTCATTCCTTGCAAGATCTCAGTTCTACGTTCGATTTCATGCTTCTTCTTTCGTTACTGTAGGGATCTTTGCTTTCTTTTGGAATTCACATTTAATGGTGTTGTCTTAGGCTGTTTTGGAAGAGCAAGATCTGTCATTATTTTATTATTTTGAGATTATGTATAGAGGATTTTTTTAATGTTGATTCCGTTGCAGATCGAATAGTATGAGAGGATATACATGAAGAATGAGATAATATTATAATCCAATATTTGTAAGAAAGATCTGATTAAACTATTTAAAACTTTTAGTATTAAACAACATCCATTTTGGTGAAACAATCTTAGCAAGAAGCCAAGGTGATGAACATGCAGTGATTAATCATCAAAATAAGCATTCAGTATCTGTCAACATACCATTCTCTTGTGAAGAGGTTCAGCTGGATAACACCATAAGAGTTCTCTATAGTGGTGAAAATGATTTCTCTTCTCAATCTACTACTATAGACTCAAAGCCACCATTGCCATCACAATCAATGTCCAATGGCAGTGTGCACCCTGAGGCAACAAACACTATCAATTTTACCAATCATGAAAGCATAAAAAACTTGAATGATAAGAGGATTGGCTTTCTTAAAACATGGTCCAGTAAACTTTGGTGACACTTATCAGTTATGAGTGGAAGGGTACATACAGAAAGTGTAGAAGACGATAATAGCTTAAGCTACACTAATAAGCCTTTACCTGTTGATTTGTTCTTCAAAACATTTGAAGGTCCACAATTACAAACTCCTAAGGTATGTCATTACCATCTACCAATTTAACTGTAGTCATATTTTGTTAAAATAAGTTAATCATTGTGTCCTAATGCTCTTATTTGTTTGAAGTTAACCATTGGTGTTTGGTCTAATGTATTTTATTATTTTGATTTACTCCTTCAGAAGTCTTTAGAAGAGATGGTGCTTCCTCAGGACAAGTAGTGGCCATTTCTTCTTCGGTTTCCAGTTTCATCTTTTGGTATTTGTCTTGGAGTTAGCAGTCAAGCAATTCTTTAGAAAGCATTGGCCACGTCTCCTTCCACTGAATTTCTTCACATAACCCCTAAAATGAATTTCATCCTATGGTTAATCTCTATTGCTATTGTTGCCATTGTTTTCACCACCTATCTCTTCAAAATAATTCTCTATTTTGAAGCAGTTAGTCGCGAGTACCATGATCCAGTTCATGTTAACATCTTTTTTGCCACATGGATAGCCTTTTTGTTCCTAGCTCTTGGAGTTCCCCCATCAGTTGCCAAAGACCTGCATCATGTAGTTTGGTACATTCTCATGATTCCATTGTTCTGCCTTAAGCTCAAGATATATGGAAAGTGGATGTTTAAGGGCCAAAGAATGCTCTCAAAGGTGGCCAATCCAACCAATCTCAGATGAGCCTAAAAGAAAGTCCTATTTTCTTCTTTGCTCTTGGGCTTGCTTACTACATGGTGTTATTTGTAACTCTCTCCCATATGCTTCCAACAAATAAGGCCATCCCAAAAGACCTCCATCCAGTGTTCTTTCTTTTTGTGGCGCCATCTAGTGTTGCTGCTATGGCATGGGCTAAGATTCAAGGTTCTTTTCATTATGAATCACGAATTTTCTATTTCACTGCCATGTTCCTAAATATCTCACTAGTAAGCTTTTGTAACACTTGTACTTTAAATATGCATAACCATTGTTTTTTCAAAGTTTTCATTGTCTAAAAAAATGGGCCAGGCTAATATAGTTTGCACAACTTTTTCCTGACACAATCAATCATTTTAATATTCAAGTTGCTTGTTAGTCTCATATGCTTTTTCAGGCTGTTCGAGTCAATCTTTTCAGAGGATTCAAGTAAGCTACATTTTTATATCTATATCATTGGCTATTATTCCGTTATGTTGATTTTTCTTACAAATATTGGATTTGATTCTGCAGATTCTCACTTTCATGGTGGGCCTACACATTTCCGATGAGCATGTTGTGTGGGAGGATATACATGAGCAACGTGCACTCAACGTCTTTTTGGTCGTTGGTGATTGTGTTCTAGTTGGCTTCCAGGTGATCAACTTCTCTTAATTGTATTTTCTTCTCAAATATTAATGCAAATGTGAGTTAATAGCCACGGCTGAAAAATGCAAGTTCCTTTTACTTGTTACTGTATGAGAAAATTGTTTTATTTTAAATAAAAAATGCAAGTTCCTTGTACTTGTTACTGTATGAGAAAATTGCTTTATTTTAAATTAAAAAAAATGCAAGTTCCTTCTACTTGTTATTTGATTTTTCTCTTGGAGTATGTTGGACTTGCCATGGTTAAAGTGTATTTATCATCACATGTCCATTATCTAGTCAGTGATTTTTCTAACTGTATTGCTCGTGTATGTTGATTTTAGGCAGCGGTGGAAGCATAGGCCAACATCGTGCATGAAGTTAAGGAAAAAATCCCATTACTTATCGTCCAGGTTGGTTGGTGACTTTTATGTGTTGCTACCATTTTTTCAAGGGTTTGGTTTAATAATGTTTTCATTTCCACACAATAATGTTGCAAATGGTTTCTTGATTCCTACAATACAATTTTACATAATAGGCCAGTATTAAGGTATATTTATGTTGAATCAGATCTTTAAATGCTAGATTATCAGAAGGGGATGGCCTCTGTCATCAATTTGACACTCATACCAACACGTGTCTATAGTTATTGTCCTTTCTTCAGTTCCGTTTTCTAAAATTAAGTTTATATGAGCTATTATTTTTGGTGGTTTTCAAGTCTCATGACTAAGACGATTTTTTTTATATTAACAGTGTAACTAGATTAAAACCTCCTATCCTCCCTAGGCTGCTCAATGATATTATTTATTTGTTTAATTTCACTTGTGGTCCTCTAATTTAGACTTTGTACAATGTTGGTGTCTTAAGTTTTAATTTGTGTGAGCAAATCAAGCCCCTCTATTTTTAACGTTAAATTAATTTAATTCTCCTCAACTTTCTTATAATGGATAATTTGAAATAGTCAGACTAGTTAGAAATTTATTGGAAATTTGATGGGTTGTATTTGCTCAAAAACCTGTAAGGGGACTAAAACTACACATCTATAGTAGGACTAAAAATACAATTAAACCTTGTTTATTTTGTTACTTGCACTATTTTGCTCATCTGAAATCTTCAGAAGCCATAATTTGTAATCCTTCAATTGCCAATCTTTGAAGGGGTGTTTAATTTATTAGTTATTGCAACAATGTGCGGTTTTAAATAAGAAATCATGTGTTTTAGCTGTTGCTATTTTCATGCTTTTCATCACCATGCTTTCTCGTGTAGGAACAAAAGTCTCCTAGAAAGAAGAATCCAGCCTTTGGCCCATTAGGCATGATTATAAAAGTCTAGCCTCAAACTTGGTAGGGGTAATTGCAAGAATTTCAATTTTTATTATTTTTATAATGTGATTATCATTGAGATAATTAAAATCAGTGTTTTTTATTTGTCAATTTTTTTTTATCTTGATACCATGGGTTTTTCTTTTTTCTTTTTCCTTGTTTTTTATTTTATTTTTATAACTTACATATTCTTCCAATTTAAATGTCATTTTCCACATGATAATTAAAAAATATAACAATGAGCATAGCTAGAAGATTTATTATTATTATTATTATTATTATTATTATTATTATTATTATTATTATTATTATTATTATTATACGGTTTTTACCTACAGTTGAAGATGATAGGTACAAATTAAAGACTTTTACCTACAGTTAGAAAATGTAAGTAGAAGTTAATGACTTTTACCTACATACTATACATAGTAGGTAAAACCTATAGTGATAGACAATTAGTCGTCATTACACGCTCCCTCAAAGTTGACGGAAGAAACGTCCGTAGGACAAAGTCTATCATATATTTACCTACGAATTTTTTATTTATAGTGACAGTTTTTGTCCATAGGTATAGGTCATTTTTTTTATAGTGTGTCCAACTCTCTTGAGTGAAATTTGTATTGATTGTTGTATTGTGTGTTGCATCTTAGTCTTTATCATTTCATATGTGCATCATGCATCATCATGTAGGAGTAAGAAGAAAGGTTCTAAACTAAGAAAATCTCTTATGTGTTTAAAACTCTCTATTTTAATCAATTATAGACCGATCGTAATCGATTACACAAGTGTTTGTAGCTTGCAAAGAAGTTTCTCGTATCGGTTTAAATTATTAGAAGCTTATCATAATTGATTACAAGTTCTCTTTGAGACAATGATTGATTTTTCAGGAGTCTCTACTTTAATCGATTACCAGGTGATATAATCGATTACTTCCCTCTTAAAAGTGTTTCTGAAGTGATCAAAAACACTTTAATCGATTATATCAAGAATCTAATCGATTACATTATTCTTCAAAGTTTTATAGTTTTTGGAAAAAAACACTTTAATCGATTGAAATGATAATATAATCGATTACTTATTCAACATAATCGATTACATTGTACATTTAATTGATTACAGGAGGTTATAACTATTTTCTCTATAAATAGCCATCCTGTGTTCTTACTTCATGTGTGGAAAAATTAAGTGCGAATTTGTATGAGTTGAAGTTAGTGATAAAGAGAGAAGAGAAAAAGTGCTAAGATATAGTGTGACTCACAACTTTTAATCTTTGATTATGAAGATCATATTGTGAAAAGTGAGTTGTGGAATTCTGAAGGCATGAATTTCATGTGGTTTACACATTGTTTGTTTGTGCATGAATTTCTGAAGGCATGCTAGAATAGGTTTTTCTAGTTTGGGCTAAGGGTAGGTTTCTCTTAGGCTCTTATTCAAAGAGGATCCTAGGGTTGGGTACCTTAGTCTCTTTTTTTGGGGTAGGAACTGAGATCGCTTGTAAGAATTCTATATGCTTAGTGAAAATCTAATTCAGGTTGGATTAGATAACTGGATTAGCTTATCTAGAGATATAGAGAATGAACCAGTATAAAAATTGGTGCACTTCTTCTCTTGATCTTATCTTTCTTTCTCATTTTGGTCTTGATCAATTTACGGAAGGTTAAAGAAAATATCTTTTTGAAGAAATAACTTTAATAAAGGATTTTGTGTAAAGGGTGATTGATTAAATATTAGTTTATTAAAAGTTTGTGATACGATCCTTGAAAAAGAAGATTTTTTAACTCTGAGTTTTTAAAAGTCTATTTTGATTTAGAAACTAATTCACCCCCTCTTGGTTTGTGAGCTCCATCATCTATTTCAGGTACAACAAGATGCAAACCTATAGGGGAATGCTTTTTGACCCTACTAGGAACTTGAGGAATCGCTTAAGAGTTGGTGGACTGCCTGCAGAGGACAAAATGCTAGTTTACTTCATTACCTATATTCTCACACCTAGGCCTAGCAATCATGCTTAGGTAATAGATGCTGATCTACAAATAGTTTATGGTCTGAAATTAGGTATCAAGATGAACTGGGTATTGCTAATTGAAGACATTATGTTGAAGAGTCATCGCCTGGTAGGTTATGAATTTCCTCATGTTGTGCTTGTCTTAAGATTCATTTACTACTTCAATGTTGATGTCTCTAATGAGATTGTGGACTTTACCAAAACCTTTAGTGAGATTACCGAAAGGCATATCAAGAAGCTTGGAATGAGGTTTGTTGATCATGAATGGATAATGGTTGGAGAGCCTGTAGCTGGAAACATTGACGGGATGGAAGAAGATGCCGAAGCTGAAGCTCCACAAGAGCCTGCACATCAATGGAGTCCTTTTGAGTCACTTATGATTAAGAAGATGGACGATATGCTTCACCTCTATCAAGAGCACTAAGGTGAAGTTCATAGTTCATTGGAGAATATAACTACCCGGCTGGAAAACATTGAGACTAGGCTGACCCTTAGTAACCTCCTTAACCCTGACAAGGATGAAGCTTAGTTGTGTTTTAAGTGCTTGTTTTAGTTATTTGGTTGTCCTTTCTGATTATGTTTAATTTTTTCTCTGTGTCTCTAATCACTTGTTATGTGATGTTTGATTAAGTGGTTATGTTTTCTTATAAAGATTGTAATGTTTAAGTTGTAATGATTTTTTTTTCTATGAATGAAATGCTAGTGTTTATCTGTTCTTACTCTATGAGTAGCAGTGACTTTTTGGCCTTGTTGTGCCAAAAAAAGGGGAGAAACATTGCATTAGCATTGGATTAGGGAGAAGTAGTGCATTGCATACATACGTTCTTATACAACTCTACCTTAGATGATGATGATATGATTTGACACTTTTCTTAGTCTTCAGAAAACTTTCAGGTTTTAATAAGAGAAGTCTCTACTCTCAAGACTCTCCAAATGCACTCAAATGGAAATTCAAGTTTGGAATCATCAAAGCCAAAAAACGGGGGGATTGTTAGAGATAGGGGGAGCAACGTGAAAACTAAGCTTTGGAGCTTGAAGAAGTTTTGTCTTTTTACATGCCTAACTCCATGAGTGGAATTTGTATTGTTTGTTGCATCTTAGTCTCTATCTTTTCATATGTACATCATGCAAAGTTAGGAAGATTGTTTCTAAAGTTAGAAACTTCTTCAGTGCATAAAACTCTTTGTTTTAATTGATTACAAAGTCATTTATAATTGATTACATAAATGTTTGTAGCTTGCAGAGATATTCTAGTTTCGGTTTAATCGATTACCAGTTATATGTAATTGATTACACTATTCAGTTGAGACCATGTCTGGTTTTTCACGAGTCTCTGCTTTAATTGATTACCAGGTGATCCTAATTGATTATTTCGTTCTTAAAAGTGTTTCCAGAAGTGATCGAGAACACTTTAATCGATTGCATTAAGAATCTAATCAATTACATAGTTCTTGAAAGCTTTCCAGGTGTTGGGAAGAACACTTTAATCAATTGAAATGATAATATAATCTATTACTTCTTCGAAATAATCAATTACATTGGCTATTTAATCGATTACAAGCAGTTATAACTATTTTCTCTATAAATAACCAGCTTGTGTTCTCACTTTTAAGAGAGAAGAAAAAGTGCTAAGAAAAAGTTTGTGCAACTCACATCTTCTAGACTTCATTTTCTGAAGCTATCATGGTATAAAGTAAGTAGTGAGTTTCTTATGAGATCAAGAAGAGATTCATTCAAACAAGAAAAGGTTCTTGCATGTGAATGATCAGGTTGTGTATCTCTCTGACTCATTTTTTCATGTGTTTTACATGTTGTTAGCATATGCACGAATTTTTGAAGGCATATATGCTAGAATAGGATTTTCTAGTTTGGGCTAAGGGTAGGTGTCTCTTAGGCTCGTATTCACAAGGGACCCTAGGATTGGGTACCTTAGTCCTTTTTTCTAGGGAAGAACCGAGATTGATTGTGATTACTTGTAAGAATTCTATGTGCATGGTGAAAATCCGATTCATATTGAATTAGATAACTGAAGTAGCTTCTCTAGAGATAGAGAGTGAACTAGTATAAAAATTGTTGTACATATGCTCTTGACCTTATCTTTCTTTCTCATTGTATTTTTAATCAATTTGCTAAGCTTAAAGAAAATGTCTTTTTGAAAAACAACTTTAACAAAAGGATTTTGTGTTAAGGGTGATTGATTAGATATTGGTTTTAACAAAATTTTGTGATACGATCCTTGGAAAAAAAAGTTTTTTCAAATCTCTATTTTTTTAAGTTTAATTTAAAAACCAATTCACCTCCCTCTGAATTTTTGAGTTCCATCATCTTTTTCACCTTGGAGATTGTTTTGTATGAACAGTCATCCGATTAACTATATTGACACTTCTTAGCCCAAAGCTCCTACATTAGACGTGAACAAGGGGAGTGCGCTTCTAACAAACAACTAAAACTAAATTGTACACCACATGAACATTCTACCTCACATAGTTCATCATCCTTGACCTGTATTGCATTCCAACAATGAGGTGTGCTAAGGCACCATTTAACTATCTTATTGTCTTCAACGTAAGATTCAAGCAAAAAGCGTACTTATTTCTCTTCTATATGAGGGTACTCTATACTAAGTAGAGTTCATACGAGGATGTCATCACATATAGAATAACACTTGTGTTCCACGCATCCAATATGCTTACTTTGACCCTTGTTTATCTTGACAATATTAAAATGCTTTATCCAACCTGTAAAAAGCGATACAAATACAAAAGAAGCTCATACATGAAGTTTTCATGAATTTCCATTTGTGCAGCTGAGATTGACCTTTATTATTGCATTACGAATGAAAAACATTATAAGACACGCCATCCACATAACACATTTGAAATTTCAAATAACAAAAGGCCATGAATAACAAAACAAAGACTCACAGCCGTTGCAAAAGCTACTCTCCTTGGGAAAAATCCACTACCTCGAGATGGAGAATTTCTGTTGGACAAGTGACCTCAATAACTTAAGAGGGGGGTGAATTAAGTTTCAAAATTTTCCCACTAGCAAACTTTTAACCCCCTTTCAAATGATAGGCTCAGAATGCAAAAGAAGAAGCACCAATCAATATAATCAATGTTCTTTAAACGTTAAGATAAAATTGATTGCAATAAAATAAATGAGATAAGGGAAGAGAGAAATGTAAACTCAATTTATACTGGTTTGGCCACTTCCCGTGCCTACGTCCAGTCCTCAAGCAACCCACTTGAGATTTTCCATTATCTCTGTAAATCCTTTACAGACTTTGAACACACCTTGGGATCCTCACCCTTGTGTTCAAGATTCTCTAAGATACAACCCGTCTCTTGATTACAATTCTCACAATCCAAGAGACAACTAGTCTCTTGATTACAACTGACTTTCTGAGATGAACAGAAAGATTTCTCTCCTTTAGAGATGATAATACAATTTGAAGATCCTAGAGGAATTTCTCTCTTTTAGAGATGATAATACAATTTGAAGTTCCTAGATGAATTCTCAATAGATTTGCAAATGTTTGCCCAAGATTTGTTGAGAGAGCATTTGACAATTAAGTTATCTTAGAATCTCTCTCTTGCTTTTCAAAGTCAGACACACATATATATAGGACCATTGTGCCTTTTCAAAATGGTTTTGAAGAGACGTGTCTTTTCAAAAAGTTTTTTTGAAATTTTCAAATTTCAAATTTCAAACTTTCTGGAAAATCTTTTTAAAATAATTTTGCTTCTGATAATTGATTACAATGCCTGGTAATCGATTGCTAGTGGAAAAATGTCTTTTTCAGAAAATTTTAAAAATATTTTAAAACCTTTTTATAATCAATTTAAAAACTATGTTGTGAGGTCAAACCTTTGCAATCACTAAGAGACTCTTTTAACAAAAGATAGACTAAGACTTAGCTTTCTTCTTGATCTTTGTTTTCTTAGTCTTGATTTAATCTTGAAGCAATCCCTGTTTGCTTAACCTTGAATGTTTCTTGAAGCAATCTTGTTTGATTATACTTCGGCATCATTAAAAACCTGTATTCATACATTCACATTCTCCCCCTTTTTTGATGATGACAACCATTATCAAGTAAATTCTTTTTGGTATCATTAAAACCTGCATGATTCACATTCTCCCCCCTTTTGATGATGAGAACCATTATCAAGTAAATTCTTTTTGGCATTTGGCATCATTAAAACATGCATGATTTACAATTTCAATTCCTACAAGGGATTCCAACTGATCAGTCCTATCTATGACTTCACCGCCATCATCAGCCCCAATGACATTGACAAGTCCAACCTCATAAACGCCACCAGCTTCGTCCTTGGGTCTGCACCATCCAGCTCCGTGACACTCAACTCAAGGACCTCATCTACACCTTTAACAACCACGAGATGGAGCAGAAAGGTCACATAGCTTTTGTCCATGAGAAGGAGCAACAACATTGACAAATCCACGACGATGGTGGATTTGAGACAGATACAAAAGGCATAGTGGAAGCAGAGCCACAACGGAGACGGCTTTGCGATAGCAGCATCGGTGCCGGTGGGGGAGGATTATTTTCTGGTGGCGAGCAATCCCAAGAAATGGTGTCGAGAGGTGTGCCACCTGGTGTACTGTGGTGTGAGGAAGAGGGACTCCAACAAGTGGGTGTGCGAGGCTCAGGAGGGTTTTGTTGAGTGGGAGAGCTACAAGAGGGTTTCAGATGAGAGTTAGAGTGGTGAGAGTGAGCATGAGAACAAGAGAGTGAAACTACAGATTGGGTTTATCATGAGAGTGTTGTCCTTATGTTATTAAATGGTGTCTATTTATAGTGGTGCTGTCGTGGCGCTATTAATCACGTGTCTTATTACAAGTATTTGCGTTACGGTCCCATCTGAGGGCTGTCATAAAGTTGTCATAAGTTGGTTATTATTAAGGCATATTTGATTTATGTTGTTCTTGAACTTGTCATCAGCTTATTATTTTTAAGTCGATCGATGCGTGCTAAGTTGCATCCCAAATGTCCTTGACAAGCAAAGTCGATATTTACCCAGCTGAAACAATGAGTAATGTAGTGATTGATCATTGACTTGCATGAGTAATCACTTCATGAGAAATCATGATCATATGCTTCAAGTAATCTCAATTTATTAAACTATTTTAGATAAAATGTTAAATAAAAAATACATGGCAGACCATAATTGACATGGCAATAATATTCTCTACACAATTTAGCTTGTTACTTCATAGGGATTTTAATCTCTCTTAATTTAGTATGAAAATCAGAAAACCAGTGAAGCACAGAAAATATGATTGGATTATAGGTTTTCCTTGGCATTTTTGTCTTCTATGTGGTCCAAGCTTGCTTTGGAACCTCCGCTATCATTGATTGACTGATATAGGTGGCAACTCGATTTCTCATTGAGCCAGTTATATATGCACCATAACACCAAATGTGCACCACCGGATCTCTGATTTTTTAAGCACACCCGTGACCACCCTAAGTGCAGTATTGGCCAATTTCAAAAGAGAAGAACAGAGCACATGCGCATGCCTTGATAGGGATTTAGAAAAGTTCATGCCCGTGAACAATATGCAACATTAACCTTGGTAACAGAATGAAGGAAAAGAGAAGTATATATAATGATGTAATAGAAAAAAATAAAAGGAAATGATAAATGTTAACCGAGTGTGTAAAACTGATTGGTGCAAAGCAATTAATAAATGTAACAATTATCATGAAGTACATAAAAGAATTGCACCAGTATGATGGAATTGTTTATCTCCATTTTATCCTATGTTAATTGTCGTAAAACAATCCCATAAAGATTGGGTTCGAATCCGACCATTATATATAGCATCCAAAAAAGTACTGCACAAATCCAGCCTTAAAGTAACTAATAAAGTTTTCCACCACAAGGTACCTATATCTTCTGGTAGCCTATATATATAGCTGTTTGCAACCACTGGCTAACATACCTAAAAATTGTACCGATATGGCTTCACTTGTGTGTCTCCTTTTTTCCTTGCATTTCATGGTTATCATGTCAGGTTCCTTACCAGCAAATAGTGAAGTGTTTGCAAAAGAGTCTCCTATGTCGCTATCCACAAAACCCGTGGAAAGACTCACCCAACTCCACTTTTATTTCCATAACAACAAAATGGGGGAACACCCGACTGCTATGAAAATTGTTGAGCCTCCTAAGGTGTCCATTTCTGGTTTTGGGACTATTTACATGATGGATGACCCTCTAACTGAAGGACCAAGTCCAACTTCAAAGCTTGTTGGAAGATGTCAGGGAATATATGCTGAGGCTTCGCAACATGAACCTGCGATACTCATGGTAACGAATTTGTTCTTCACTGAGGGCATTTACAATGGCAGCACCCTCAGCATTCTTGGGAGGAACCCTATGTTGCAGAGTGTTAAAGAAATGCCAATTGTTGGGGGTAGTGGGATCTTCAAATATGCAAGGGGTTCTTCTGTGCTTAAGACACATGTGCATGATGCTAAGGCTGGTGTTGCAATTGTCGAATACAACGTGTCTGTCCTGCATGTTTGAGTGAAATAGGTTGAAGTTGCTCTTTGTAATATAGGTTTGTTTTGGAGGTTGAGTTTGAAGTCTTTCTCTTCTAATCTCTTTAATTTTAAGTCCATTCGTCTTAAAAAATAGTAGGTTTCAAGTTAAAATAATAGCTGTCCTGTTGTTTTATTAATGGAAAGTAATGTTACTACATTCAGTGATAGATGTGGCAATTAAGATTGATTAAGAGCAACAGATGTAATTGTTTATTCCTAGATATGCATGTGATGCGCTGGTATGAATATGATTGAAGAGTTAGCATTATAATACATTACTTAATTCATGGCTGTGGGTGGGTTGCGCAAGTGTGAACGCATGAATGCAATATATGACTGGATTTGTTCACATTGTGTACATCCGATACAAATGGGAGAGGTATATTGCAGTTATTATATGTACGGACTATATGGCAATATTCTGGTGGATCGATGTGGTAATTGTATTTTGTGGCAGCATGCATGTAAACATTTTTTTTTTCTTTTTGAAGAGCCAAAAAAGAGTTTATTTATAGAATCATAATACAAACCTTTAGACAAAATGTGTTAAGTCTCAACCTCCAAAACATTACAAAAAGTAGTAATAATAACTCTTGACAGACAACATTACAAAAGCATATGCGAACAGCACCCCCGCCTTACAAGGCCAAAGAAGTAAACATCTTTTTCTTCTTATTGCCGACATATACAAGGCGAAGGAAATTGGTAAACAATAGTGGGAGGTAACCAATGGGACATATTAGGAGATTGCGGTTTAACTGGCAAAATATAGGTACTGGCTCCATGCTTATCAACAACAGATACGCTTCATGTTTTGGGAGAAAAAGTTTTTCAAGGCCTTTGTTTCAGTCTTTGCGAATTGTATTCGTGTGGATCACATAATGGTACTTTGAGACTGTGATGGGCTTACAAAGTACACAGCACGGACTGTGCGTTGAGCATTATAAGCATTTTGAATGTTTTGGTGTGTTATTACATGTTAATAATACTAAACCAGTCTGAACCTGGTTTTTTTCATGAATAAATTCAGTTTTTCCCTTAATAATATTATAATACATTTATTTTTGAGTGAATTCCAATTTGGATCTTGATATTATAACATGCTGACATTGGTTCTTGGAATTAATGGAATAGTAAAATAGTCCCGAAAATTATAAAATATCAATTAATTTAATCTCTAAAATCGTAATAATCTGTCTTGGAACCAAAAATTATGGTAAAAATAGTCTCTTAAGGTGTAAATTATTAATTAGTTTCATTATCAATGTCGTCCAGAGTTTTTATGGACAATGTTGACTAATGAAGCTTTTTGGTTAACATCGGTTGAGGCTATTTTTTGATTGACATCAGCTAGGGTTCTTTGTAGTTGATGTCTACCGCGACTATTTTTTGGCCAATGTAGGCTAGAGTTGTGTTTCAGTCGATGTATGTTGGAGCTATGTTTTGGCCGATGTCAACCAACAATGTTTATTGGTCAACATTGGCCATAACTATTTTTGGTAGATGTCGACTAGGGTTTATTTGGCCAATGTTGGTCAGTGCTTTTTTGTCGATAATGACTAGGGTTTTTTCAGTTGATGCCAACAAGGCTTTTTCCAACAGACATTGGCTAGGGTATTTCTAGTCGGCGTCAGCTAGGCTACTTTTTGGCTAACGTTGACCGAAATTATAACTGACCTGTGTCAGCCAAAAAAACCTTAGTCGATGTCAACCCAAAACTTTTCCCAACTGATGTTGGCTAAAAAAATTCTAGCTACAGTTAGACAAAAAATAGCCTTAGTTGAAGTAGAATGAAAGAACCCTAGGCAACGTCAGCAAAAATATCCTCGACTAACATTAGTAAAAAAATGTAGCAGATGTCGGCAAAAAAATAGCCATGGCCGATGTAGATCAAAAAACATCATTAGTTGACGTCGACAAAAAATCCTAGCTGACATCGACAAAAAAATTAACCTCAAATGATGTTGATAAAAAAACTAGATAACATCGATAAAAAAAAATCCATGAACGACATCAAAAGTAGTGACTAATCTCTGTCAAAGACTGTGAGCACACACAAACCACTATCTCTATTGATGTTTGTAACACCAGTATTTTAAAATCCAAACCGACCTGTGTAAAATTATATGTACAATGTAAAATATGTATTTATATAAGGGATCAAATTACACCAGTGTAACTTTGACAATTATTACACCATTCTATAACTTTTAACCGGATAATATTTTTTTATAACTCATTGTTGGAATGAAAGTTCTTTCGCATAGATCATATATGCAAAATTTTATATTAATCCAAAATCATTTGTTACCTCGTTCATATAGATTAAAATCGATGTAATATAAAGATTTCAAAATATAATAAAATATTGATTATTTGATTACCTTCTTGTTATTGTTTAATTTTGACAAAATTTGACACAGACAATCTTGGTAATATATACTTATTATTCAACGGTTGGATCAATAAAAATTACATTCTATATCAAGTTACAAAACTTATGTCATAGTTTTCAAAGTTACACGAATGTAATTTGATGTCTCCTCTAAAATTAAATATAAATATATAAATTTCTCATTCAAGTTTAATACATTAGTTATACTATCAGAATTTATTTTGGGAGAGAAGTAAATCTCTCGATAAAATTTTATTTAAACAATACCATATGTCATTCTTAATATTATATTTCTTACAATTTTAATTTCAAATATGCACATATTCTTTTATATATTTAAATAATTATATTACTTTGTATTTGTTATAATTTCAAATATTTATTTGATGTACATTATAATTGCTAGCAAAAATAGTAAATGAATAACCACCAAATGCATTGATTAACAACAAAAATAGCACTAGATGTCGAAGTTAAGTGATGATGTGTAGCCTTATAAATTGATTTTTATATAATTATCGATGATTGTGATAGTATCATGTCATCATTTGACTGGCGACAAGGACTCAAAACAAAAGTTTTGGTATATAAGAAAAACCATGAATTGTTGGCAGCCTAACCCCATTACAAGCCTGGAAAGTCCTTTGGATTCATTTTTGTGTGTTCATTACTGTATGATATGAGATGAAATGCAAAGGTTGAAACATGTGTTGGTTGTTTATGATGGAATAAGCCTAAACACTTGAGTTTGAGTGAAACAATGACTGTGAGGTTTTGGTTGATGATCCTTCCTTGATTTCTGTCATGCTTACTAGCTTATTTCAGCTGTGACTCTAATACTTGTGCTCCTATCTTTGAAAAGCTGCATGCTTGTGAGAAGTGATTGATTTAAGCATTCCATAATATTCAGTTCATATGGTTGATGTCCTTGATGAATCAAATACCATTTTCTTTTGATTGACCACTATCTTTGTCACTTGAGGACAAGTGAATTGTTCTTTCTTTGCTTGAGGACAAGCAAAATTGTAAATTTGGGGGAGTTTGTTAGTCGCTTCATACGACAAACTTTTGTATAGAAATAATTTTCCAAAGCTTGTATAGTTCCCCAATTTGTGGTTATTTTGTAGTGATTTTTATAAATAAATCTTGTTTTTTGGTTAATGCTGTCTCTAGAACATTTCCATTGGATTTAATGATGAAATTTGTACATTTTCAGGTGAAAAAGAGGCTAAGTTTTGAATTGCAAATGTAGCAGTTGGGCTAAGCTCAACAGTGGGCTAAGCACATACCTACTGCTAAGCGCAGCTTCAGCGCGCTTAGTGCAAAGGAGGATCTGGCAGAGCATCAGCATCAAAGCCGCACGCTAAGCGCGAGATCAATGTGCTAAGCACAGTAGGTGTGATTGAGGCCGTACCCGAATCAAATAAACATTAAAAATACAGTATCTAGGAAGTGATCCTAGATCGTCTCCCAACGAGCAATGGTCAACCAAACATTCATAACAAATAGTAATACAACAGTAACGAATGGGGGGGGGGGGTTGTTTGTTTTTGTAAATTAAACAATGAGTAAATTTTAATTGGAAAATATTAGAATTAAAACACGTTATTTCCCCTTGATTCACAAGCAAGTCTCTTATTCTAGGTTACGAGAATTTATCCTTTATCAGTTCAACCACTTAATCCAACCCTAAATTAAATTACTAAGCGAAATTTAACATAAGGCTGTCATTATGTGATTAAGCATCACATACACCAATTAATCATGAACGAAACTTATCATTAAGCATGAACGTAAATTAAGCGCAGAGACAATTAATCAAGCACTAAGCATGCATGGATCAATAGCAACAAATACAGAGTAATTGGTGAAGAGGAAAAACTGAACAGAATTCAATAGTAATAATAAAACCTCAAAGAGAGTTGTGCTTGATCCTTAAGAGAAAACAACGCTGGAGACTTAGCCTTCCATTAATCAGTAGAAAACGAAATTGTAGTAGAAAACAAAGAAAACTAGAATTACTCTCCCAAAATGAAAAAAAGGCTAAAACCCAAAAGAGGGCTAAAACTAGAACCTTGGTGCTGTTATATAGTTTCTCAGCCCTAAAGCTTACAAATCTGTTTTAAATCCAAGCCCATAAATAAAATAAAATCTAGATAAGATAAGATAAGATCTAGATGAAATAATATCTAGATAAGATAAGATAAGATCTAGATGAAATAATATCTAGATGAGATAATATCTAGATGAGATAAAATCTAGATAAGATAAGATTTGGTAGAATAAAATAGTCTGCTCTCTTCAAGTCCAAGCCCAATTCTGGATTCAAGCCTAATTGCTTATAATTCTCCTGAAATTAAATTAAGAACACAAAATTAATCCAGTAAGCCCAAATGATAAAACTGCATAATTAATTTGACAATTAAGGCTAATCAGTAATTAAAATGGTGACAAAAAGGGTTAAGAAATATGAGAAAATGATGACACATCAAATCCCCTCACACTTAGCCTTTTGCACTCCTGGGCAAAATAAAAATAAAGCAAGGGACAAATCTAGAGACATTAAAGAGAAACAAAAAGACACAACAACAATTACATATTTCTCAATGAATCTCAAGGAATGAAAAGAATGGGTAACATCCAACACGTAAAGAGTTGAAGAGTCAAGGCCGTCATGAAAATCATCCAAGCATGTCAAGCATGGCAAGATAGTCAATCAGCTCAAGAATGAAAAGTGATAAAGCCTCACAAGAAATGAACTCTATCTCTCAAGTGTCTAGGCTACTGTTTACTCTTAGAGCACCCATTAAAACAAACACCACATAGACTTGGCAAGACTCTAAAATTGACAACCACATCACAAGCACATGCACATAAGGATCAAAAGGTCTTTTAAGGTTGTAATGGGGCCAAGGACAAGGTAGATGAAAGTATGGGATAGTAGCTAAAACCCAAAGGAAAAAGGGAGCAATGGGGAATAAGTGAGAAGTAAGAAAAAGTAGTAAACCCCAAAACCAAAATTAAAAAGTAAACCCAAAACAAAATCAACCAAGTCCTCAAACCAATCCAAGTCTTCAAACCAAGACCTCATTTATTCAACTTCATTCTTTTTTTTAAAATTTTTTTGATTTTTTTTTTAATTTTTTTTGAACGTGAACAGTAGCAATTGAAAGCATTTGAAAAATAAAGCAACAATTAGGCAATATATGTATATACATCAAGCATGGTCAAAATACATCATCAAGCATGGCCAACAAAAACATATCATCCAATGAAACATACCCCCCCCCCTCAATCTTATTCCCAAAATAATTCCAAAGCTCCAAAGCGTGAATTCATGGTTTTTCACTTAAGTCTTGTAATGAGCTTCAAAACAAAGAAAGGGGAACATAGGCTCAAAGGGGCTATCAAAAGAATTAATTCAAGGTAGGTTCATTTGGCTAGAGGCTTATAAGAACAAAATGCCTAAATCATCACCCAACATGCATGTGAAGCAAGAAGTATCAACAAGAGTCAAGCCAAGGCTATTGTGCAAGCAATCAATGGGGCAAAACACACCGAATAAAATAGATGATGATGGCTCAAATTCTCACCGAGGGTAAATCTATCACCTTCAATTCGAGCTTTCAAAACTAACTTGACATGCAGAGAAAAACAAGGATTTCAATTCACAAAATGCCAAGAAACTCCTATTTCAAAAACAATTACCCATTACCTGTACATAACCTATAATTCAAAGAGAACATGCAATGTTGTACACAAAACATAAAAGCAAAATAACAAAATTAACCTAGAAAACCTAATAAAATTAAACTAGAATACCCAACAAAATTAAAGAACAATCTTCTCCCCCCGATCACACTTATACAACACATTGTCCTCAATGTAGCACAATCATAAGATCATGAACAATCAAAGCAATCAATAAATTTGGACAAGTGCAATAAAAGTAATGAAGGAGACAGAAAATGAAAACTCCCTAAGTCATGGCGGAAGAGAAGTAGGGTGAAGTAAGGAGGTCTCCTCCACCACTACATCCACTAAGGAGGGATTTGTGAGGAATGGTTTCAGCTGGTGTCCATTGACCTTGAAGCCTTTATCTGTGGATTCACTTTTGATCTCAACTGTACCATAAGGAAAAACATTAGTCACCACAAAAGGACCAATCCACTTTGACCTCAACTTACCACTCATGAGTCCGAGCCTAGAGTTATACAATAAAACTTTATGTCCAACCACAAAGTCCTTCTTAGCTATCAAGCTGTCATGGAACTTCTTGGTCTTCTCCTTGTAGAATTTGGAATTCTCATAGGCTTCTAAACGGATCTCATCTAGCTCACTTAGTTGCAACTTCCTTTCCTCTCCAACCTGGTCAATAGAGAAGTTGCAGGTCTTTACAGCCCAGTAGGCTTTGTGCTCTACCTCTACAGGAAGATGACATGCCTTGCCAAAGACAACCCGATAAAGAGACATTCCTATGGGTGCTTTGTAGGCAGTCCGATGCGCCCAAAGAGCATTATCTAGCCTGTTGCTCCAATCCTTTATGTTCGGTTGCACAATCTTCTCCAAGATCCTTTCTATCTCCCTGTTTGAAATCTCAGCCTGCCCATTAGTTTGGGGGTGGTATGGTCTGGAAATTTTGTGCATGACCCCATACTTTTTGAGCAAGGCATACATGGATCTGTTACAAAAATGGCTGCCTTGATCACTAACGATGGCTCTAGGAACTCCAAACATGCAAAACAGATTAGATCTAACAAAGTCCACAACAACCTTAGCATCGTTAGTTCTGGTGGGTTTGGCTTCCACCCATTTTGAAACATAATCAATTGCAAGGAGAATATAAACAAAACCAAAAGAGTAAGGGAAAGGCCCCATAAAATCTATACCCCAGACATCAAACACCTCACAGAATAACATGGGTTATTGAGGCATTTGCTGTCTCCATGAAGGTGAGCTGCTTGCTCTCTGACAAGGCTCACAAGTGCTACATATTCTCCACGCATCCTTGAAGATAGTGGGCCAATAGAAACCACAATCAAGCACCTTGTAAGCTATCCTCTGTATGCCAAGATGGCCATCTGGTGCAGAAGAATGATAGAATTGTAGGATCGAGTCAATCTCATGGTCTGGAATGCATCTCCTAATAACCTGGTCACTGCACAACTTCCACAAATAGGGGTCATCCCAAATATAATGCTTAGCATCGCTCTTAATTTTATCATTTTGAGCTTTAGATGCTAAGGGAGGAATTAGAAATACTATACCAGGGAGTGGGGAAGGAATCAGAAATACTATATCAGGGAGTGGGGAAGGAATCAGAAATACTATACCAGGGAGTGGGGAAGGAATCAGAAAATTTCATTCATATTTGCTTTGCATCGCTCCAAATATAATGCTTAGCATCGCTCTTAATTAACAATATTAGAAAACCAGAAAGTGGGGAAGGAATCAGAAACACTATACAGAATCTACAAATGGTCATCCGGAAAATTATCCCAAATGGGTAAGTCCTCAGACACACGCTCAATCCTACTCAGGTGGTTAGCCACTAGATTCTGTGCACCACTCCGATCACAGATTTCCAAATCAAACTCTTGGAGCCAAAGCATCCACCTGATCAATCTAGGCTTTGATTCAGCCTTCTTCAACAGGTACTTCAGAGCTACATGGTCAGTATAAACAATAACACGAGTGCCAAGCAAATATGAATGAAATATTTCAAGAGCAAAAACTATTGCTAATAGCTATTTCTCTGTGGTAGTGTAATTTGCTTGAGCAGCATCCAAAGTTCTGGAAGCATAGTAGATCACCCGAGGCAGCTTATCAATCTTTTGAGCAAGGACAGCCCCCAATGCGTAATTAGATGCATCACACATTAGCTCAAATGGGGCTGTCCAATCAGGTGCCTGAATGATAGGGGTGGTAGTCACCGCACGCTTGAGGCAATCAAAAGCCTCTTTGCATTGGTCATCAAAATCAAACTCCACCTCCTTTTGCAGCAGATTGGATAGTGGAAGGGCCACTTTGCTAAAATCCTTGATAAAACGCCTATAAAACCCTGCATGACCAAGAAAAGAACGAACCTCTCGCACGCAAGAGGGGTAAGGCAATTGTGAAATAACATCTATTTTTGCAGGGTCTACCTATATGCCCCTACTAGAAATGATATGCCTTAAAACTATACCTTGTTCTACCATGAAGTGACATTTTTCAAAATTCAGCACAAGGTTAGTTTCAATGCATCTATTAAGAACTCTATCCAAACTATCCAAACATGCATCAAAAGAGGATCCATAAACAGTAAAATCATCCATAAACACCTCTATGCAACTCTCTAAAAAATCACTGAAAATGCTAAGCATACACCGTTGGAGGGTACCAGGGACGTTGCATAGGCCAAAGGGCATCCGCCTATAGGCAAAAGTGCCAAAGGGACAGGTGAATGTGGTCTTTTCTTGATCCTCAGGAGCAATATGAATTTGTAAATAACCAGAAAAACCATCAAGAAAACAGTAATGAGACTTACCTGCCAAGCGCTCAAGCATTTGATCAATGAAAGGCAGGGGAAAATGATCTTTTCTAGTTACCTGGTTCAACCTCCTATAATCAATGCAGACTCGCCAACTGTTCTGCACTCTTGTGGTGATAAGCTCATCATTCTCTTTCTTGATCACTGTGAGGCCTGTCTTCTTAGGAACCACTTGGACTAGACTCACCCACTGGTTGTCAGAAATGGGGTAGATGATTCCAGTTTGTAAGAGCTTGCTCACTTCCTTTTTCACCACATCTAGAATGACGGGGTTGAGTCGCCGCTGTGGCTGCCTCACTAGCTTAGCTCCATCCTCTAAAAGTATCCTATACATACAGGTAGATGGGCTAATACCAACAATGTCTACTAAAGTCCATCCAATGGCTTTCTTGTGCTTCTTGAGAACTAGCAACAACTTCTCCTCTTGCTTAGCAGCAAGGGAGGCAGAGATGATCATTGGAAATTTTTCCTTGTCATCCAAGTACGCATATTTGAGGTTTGCTGGTATGGGCTTTAACTCATGTGTGGGTGGTGGCTGAACAGTGGGAGGAACCATGGTAGGAAAAGAAGAAGGTTCCTCAGCCTGTACCTCATAAAGCAAGTCAGAAGTATATGTACTTCCTGCAACATGGTTAGTGCATTCTGACTCTAAAAAATCAACATCAAGAGGTACAACACCCAGAAAATTTGAACTAGACTCAAATTCAAATTCACTCTCAACATAAAAATCAGATGCAGGATCAGATTCAAACTCAGATTCAGATTCCATGCATAAGGAGTGACAAGTATGCAGATCAGATAAAAATGGATGTTTCCTACCATGAAGAACAGAATCAAAATCAAACATATAATCATCAACAATCTGATCAATTATCTCAGCACGAAAAACGAAATGATCCTTAGATGGATGTTTCATGGCATCCAGAATGTTAAAATGAACAACAATATCACCAAATTCCATAGACAATGTGCCAACATAAACATCTATCTTGGTTCGGGCTGTTTTCATAAATGGCCTGCCTAAAATAATTGGAACTGAACCATGGGAAAATCCCTCTTCCTTATTAAGAACATAAAAATCAATAGGAAAAATAAGTTCACCAACCCAAACCAGCAAATCCTCTATGAAACCTACGGGGTAAGCAACACTTCTATTTGCCAAATGAATCACCACATCTGTAGATTGCAAAGGTCCAAGAGATAAAGAATTGAAAATAGACAAAGGCATGACACTAACTGATGCTCCTAGATCTAGCATGGCATTCTCAAATTTATTGTTCCGAATAATGCAAGGTATACATAAAGTACCTGGGTCCTTACATTTCTCAGGAATGTGAGGAACAGGTTTACCTATCAATGCTGACACATTTCTGCCCATGCTAATCCTTTCATTGCCTTTGAGCTTCCTTTTGTGGGTGCACAACTCCTTTAGAAACTTGGCATATCTTGGAATTTGCTTGATGGCATCTAGCAGAGGTATGTTCATCTATACTTTTCTGAAGGTCTCCAAGATCTCCTTTTACGCTTCTTCCATTTTTTGTTTGGAATTACTTTAGGTGGGAATGGAAGAGGGATAGGAGGCTGCTGTAAGTTAGAATTACTAGAAGAAGGTCCACCTGCATGAAAATTTTTGTTAGGAAGCTTTCTCTTTTGTGCAACTATCTCATCCTCTTTTTCAGGTGTAGAATGAAGCTTGACAGGTTTAGGTGCAGGTGCTGCTACTGGTGGAGGCACTTGAATTTGGTTGCCATACCTCAAGGTGATGGCACTCACATTTTTTGGATTCTGCACAGTTTGTGAAGGCAATTTGTCAGAATTTTGGGATTGAGCTTGGTTCAACTGGGTAGCCATCTGCCCCATTTGATTTGTCAGACTCTGAATGGAGGCTCTTGTCTCTTGCTGAAATTGCATATTTTGGATGGTCATTTGCCTTACTAACTCTTCAAAGGAAGGTTGAGGAGGGGCCTCAGTTGCTTGTTGTCTTTGTTGTTGCTGCTACTGCATTGGAGGCGGAACATATGGCTTGCTTGGACCAGCAGCATTCTAGAAAGGAGGGACAAGCTGTTGTTGTTGTGGAGGACTTGTCCATCTCAGATTTGGATGATTCCTCCAACCTGGATTGTATCTATTGCTTGAAAGGTCATAATTATTCTGCTGTTGTTGGTTTTACTACTTAGGAGGTCTATTATAAATGTTTGCAGCATAAGCTTTAGGTTGCTCATTGACTCAAGATTGCTGCAAAGAAGGACAAAGATTTGTATGGTGATCTGCTGAAGAACATGGACCACAGACTCTTGCAACAGGTGTAGATTTTTGATTCATGGCAAGCTGAGTTACCAGGTTGACCAAGGCATCAAGTTTTCCTTCAAGCTTTTTATTTTCAGTAGATGAAGATGAATCCGTGGCCACCTCATGGACTCCTTTAATAACAATAGCATCATTTCTTGCACTGAATTGTTGGGAATTGGAAGCCATCTTCTCAATCAAATTCCTAGCCTCAGCAGGGGTCATATCACCAAGAGCTCCACCACTGGCAGCATCAATCATACTCCTTTCCATGTTGCTAAGTCCCTCATAGAAATATTGAAGAAGGAGTTGCTCAGAAATCTGGTGGTGAGGGCAGCTTGCACACAATTTCTTGAATCTTTCCCAGTACTCATACAAGCTTTCTCCACTAAGTTGCTTGATGCTTAAAATGTCCTTTCTGATGGCAGTGGTCCTAGATGCAGGGAAGAATTTCTCCAAGAACACCCTCTTAAGGTCATCCCAGCTGGAGATGGATCTGGGAGCAAGGTAGTACAACCAATCTTCTGCCACTCCCTTTTGTGAATGAGGAAAAGCCTTTAGAAAGATAAGATCTTCCTGGACATCAGGGGGCTTCATGGTGAAACAAACAATATGGAACTCCTTAAGATGCTTATAAGGATCTTCACCTGCAAGACCATGAAACTTGGGCAGCAAATGTATTAGTCCAGTCTTGAGAACATATGGAACACCCTCATCAGGATATTGGATACACAAGCTTTCATAAGTGAAATCAGGTGCAACCATCTCCCTAAGAGTCCTTTCATGAGGTGGAGGTTGAGCCATGTTCTTACTATAAAAATTAGTAGTGGAATGCTCAAAATCAGAATATTCAGAATCACCCTCAACAAAATGCTCAGAATGCTCAAAATGCACAGAATGACCAGGATGCACACTATGCCTAACTAATCTATGAAAGGTTCTATCTATTTCAGGTTCAAAGGGTTGTAAATCACCTGGATTGTCCCTAGTCATGCACTATATGCAGCAAATAATGTGTTTCTCAACAAGCACCTAACAACGGGGTATAACTACAACTATACTCAAATGATATCAAAATGAGCTGAAATTTTGTGAGCAACACCATAAAATCATGAAAAGATAGCACAAAAAATTTCAAACAAAATTCAAAGTCTAACTATGAAAACTACCTAAGCAAAGTTTAGAAAAATAGGACAATAATACTTGAAAAATAAAAAAACTTAGTAAGTAGCTGATTTTTGGAGTTTGGGAGACCTCAACTGGCTAAAGCGATTGTTATAGTTTGGGAAATTTTTTTCTACCCCAAATGCATATATAATAATAGTCGTTCTGATACCCGGAGCAAAAGTTATGGCCGTTTTAAGTTTTGCTAAAATCAAGTTCCCAAAATTTTTGTCTCTCTCAAATAATGCCACACTAAGTGCTCCTGGTATTTTTCACACAAAATATGGATCAAAAGAAGCTACCACACAAAAAATCAGCCAAAAATAACAACTCTAACTATCAAAATAAAAATTGCTAATTAAATTGCAAAATCCGTTGTTAATCACTATTCAGCATTGTTCACATCAAAACACAAAGCTGAAATAGTCGTTGAATCAGTCGCTAAACAGGGAATGCAACTGAAATGCAAAACAGAACGCTACACAAAATAAGATAACTAAACACTATTATGAACCTTTGGCCCACTGCTCCCCGGCAACGGTGCCAAATTTGATCGAGGTCGTACCCGAATCAAATAAACATTAAAAATGCAGTATCTAGGAAGTGATCCTAGGTCGTCTCCCAACGAGCAATGGTCAACCAAACGTTTATAACAGATAGTGATAAAACAGTAATGAATTGGGGGGGGGTTGTTTGTTTTTGTAAATTAAACAACAAGAAAATTTGAATTAGAAAATAACATAATTAAAACATGTTGTTTCCCCTTGATTCACAAGCAAGTCTCTTATCCTAGGTTACGAGAATTTATCCTTAATCAGTTCAACCACTTAATCCAACCCAAAATTAAATTACTAAGCGAAATTTAACATAAGGCTGTCATTATGTGATTAAGAAACACATACACCAATTAATCATGAACGAAACTGATTATTAAGCATGAACGTAAATTAAGCGCAGAGAAAATTAATCAAGCACTAGGCATGCATGGATTAATAGCAACAAATACAGAGTAATTGGTGAAGAGGAAAAACTGATCAGTATTCAATAGTAATAACAAAACCTCAAAGAGAGTTGTGCTTGATCCTCAAGAGAAATAAACGTTGGAGACTTAGCATTCCATTAATTAGAAGAAAACGAAATTGCAATTGGAAGCAGAAAATGAAATTGTAGATTGAAGCAGAAAATGAAATTGCAGACAATGAATTTTATTGGTACGTGAACAATGTGCCTGAACAATAAAAATTGGAATTGCAAAACCCTAAAATTATTCTTTTCTCCAAAACTCTCTGTAAACTAAAACCCTGGTGCTGTTATATAGGTCCTCAGCCCCAAAGCTTACAAATTTGTTTTAATTCCAAGCCCATAAATGAAATAAAATAAAATCTGGACAAGATAAGATAAGATTGAATGAAATAAAATCTAGACGAAATAAAATCTAGATGAAATAAAATCTGGATAAGATAAGATTTGATAAAATAAAATTGTCTGCTCTCTTCAAGTCCAAGCCCAATTTCGGATTCAAGCCCAATTGCTTATAATTCTCCTGAAATTAAATTAAAAGCACAAAATTAGTCAAGTAAGCCCAAATGATAAAACTGCATAATAAATTTGACAATTAAGGCTAATCAGTAATTAAAATGGTGACAAAAAGGGTTAAGAAATAGGAGAAAATAATGACACATGAAATCCCCCCACACTTAGCCTTTTGCAGTCCTGGGCAAAATTAAAAAGCAAAGCAAGGAACAAATCCAGAGACATTAAAGAGAAACAAACAAACACAAAAACAGTTACATATTTCTCAATGAATCTCAAGGAATGAAAGGAATGGGCAACATCCAATGCGTAGAGAGTTAAAGAATCAAGACAATCATGAAAATCATCCAAGCATCTCAAACATTGCAAAATAGTCAATCAGCTCAAGAATGAAAAGTGATAAAGCCTCATAAGATATGCACTCTATCTCTCAAGTGTCTAGGCTACTGTTTACTCTCAGAGCACCCATGAAAACAAACACCACATAGACTTGGAAAGACTCTAAAATTGACAACCACACCACAAACACATGCACATGAGGATCAAAAGGTCTTTTAAGGTTGTAATGGGGCCAAGGATAAGGTAGAGGAAAGTATGGGATAAGTAGCTAAAACCCAAAGGAATAGAGGAGCAATGGGGAATAAGTGGGAACTAAGAAAGAGTAGTAAACCCCAAAATCAAAATTAAAAATTAAGCTTAAAAAGTAAACCCAAAACAAAATCAAACAAGTCCTCAAACCAATCCAAGTCTTCAAGCCAATACCTCATGTATTCAACTTCATTCTTTTTCTGTTTTTTTTTTTTCATTTTTTTTAACGTGAATAGTAGCAGCAGAATTTGAAAGCATTTTGAATAATTGAACAATAAAGCAACAATTAGGCAATATATGTATATACATCAAGCATGGCCAACAAAAACATTTCATCCAATGAAACATACCCCCCCACACTTATTCCCAAAACAATTCCAAAGCTCCAAAATTCCTTAAGGGTAGGGTGAGATCATGGTTTTTCACTTAAGGCTTGTAATGAGCTTCAAAACAAAGAAAGGGGAACACAGGCTCAAAGGGGCTATCAAAGGAATTAATTCAAGGTAGGCTTATTTGGCTAGAGGCTTATAAGAACAAAATTCCTAAATCATCTTCCAACATGCATGTGAAGCAAGAAGTATCAACAAGAGTCAAGCCAAAGGCTATTGTGCAAGCAATCAATGAGGCTAAACACACCGAATAAAATAGATGATGATGGCTCAAATTCTCACCAAGGGTAAATCTATCACTTTCAATTCGAACTTTCAAAGCTAACTTGACATGTACAGAAAAACAAGGATTTCAATTCACAAAATGCCAAGAAACTCCTATTTCAAAAACAATTACCCATTACCTGTACATAACCCAAATAAAGAACAATCTACCCCCACACTTAAACAACACATTGTCCTCAATGTAGTACAATCATAGGATCAAGAGCAATCAATAAATTTGGACAAGCGCAATAAAGGAAAGAAGGAGATAGAAAAAGAAAACTCCCTAAGTCATGGCGGAAAAGGAGTAGGGTGAAGTAAGGAGGTCTCCTCCACCACTACATCCACCAAGGAGGGATTTGTGAGGAATGGTTTCAGCTTGTGTCCATTGACCTTGAAGCTCTTATCTGTGGATTCACTTTTGATCTCAATTGTACCATAAGGAAAAACATTAGTCACCACAAAAGGACCAATCCACTTTGACCTCAACTTACCACTTATGAGTCCGAGCCTAGTGTTATACAATAAAACTTTCTGTCCAACCACAAAGTCCTTCTTAGCTATCAAGTTGTCATGGAACTTCTTGGCCTTTTCCTTGTAAAATTTGGAATTCTCATAGGCTTCTAAACGGATCTCATCTAGCTCACTTAGTTGCAACTTCCTTTCCTTTCCAGCCTGATCAATAAAGAAGTTGCAGGTCTTTACATCCTAGTAGGCTTTGTGCTCTATCTCTACAGGAAGATGACATGCCTTTCCAAAGACAACCCGATAAGGAGACATTCCTATGGGTGCTTTGTAAGCAGCCTTATGCGCCCAAAGAGCATCATCCAGCCTGGTGCTCCAATCATTTCTGTTTGGCTGCACAATCTTCTCCAAGATCTTTTTTATCTCCCTGTTTGAAATCTCAGCCTGCCCATTAGTTTGGGGGTGGTAAGGTGTGGAAATTCTGTTACAAAAATGGGTGCCTTGATTACTAACGATGGCTCTAAGGACTCCAAACCTACAAAATATATTAGATCTAACAAAACTCACAACAACCTTAACGCCGTTAGTTCTGGTGGGTTTGGCTTCCACCCCTTTTGAAACATAATCAATAGCAAGGAGAATATAAACAAAACTAAAAGAGATAGGGAAAGGCCCCATAAAGTCTATACCCCAGACATCAAACACCTCATTGAACAACATGGGTTGTTGAGGCATTTACTGTCTCCATGAAAGTGAGTCGCCTGCTCTCTAACAAGGCTCACAAGTGCTACATATTCGCCACACATCCTTGAAGATGGTGGGCCAATAGAAATCACAGTCAAGCACCTTGCAAGCTGTCCTCTCTATGCCAAGATGGCCACTTGGTGTGGAAGAATGACAGAATTGCAGGACCGAGTCAATCTCATGGTCTGGAATGCATCTCCTAATAACCTGGTCACTGCATAACTTCCACAAATAGGGGTCATCCCAAATATAATGCTTAGTATCACTCTTATTTTTATCATTTTGAGCTTTAGATGCTAAGGGAGGAAAAACAGAAGCAACCAAATAATTCAAAATATTAGCAAACCAAGGAGTGGGGAAGGAATCAGAAATATTATACAGAATGTACAAATGATCATCCGAAAAATCATCCTGAATGGGTGAGTCCTCAGACGCACGCTCAATCCTACTCAGGTGGTCAACCATGAGATTTTGCGCACCACTCCGATCACGGATCTCCAAATCAAACTCTTGGAGCCAAAGCATCCACCTGATCAATCTAGGCTATGATTCAACCTTCTTCAACGGGTACTTTAGAGATGCATGGTCAGTATAAACAATAACACGAGTACCAAGTAAATATGAACGAAATTTCTCAAGGGCAAAAACTATCGTTAATAGCTCCTTCTCTGTGGTAGTGTAATTTGCTTGAGCAGCATCCAAAGTTCTGGAAGCGTAGTAGATCACCCAATGCGTAATTAGATGCATCGCACATTAGCTCAAATGGAGCTGTCCAATTAGTTGCCTGAATGATAGGGGTGGTAGTCACCACACGCTTGAGGCAATCAAAAGCCTCTTTGCACCAATCATCGAAATCAAACTCCACCTCCCTTTACAGTAGATTGAATAGTGGAAGGGCCACTTTGCTAAAATCCTTGATAAAGCGCCTATAAAACCCAGCATGACCAAGAAAAGAACGAACCTCTCGCATGCAAAAGGGGTAAGGCAATTGTGAAATAACAACTATTTTTGTAGGGTCTACCTCTATGCCCCTACTGGAAATGATATGCCCTAAAACTATACCTTGTTCTACCATGAAGTGACACTTTTCAAAATTCAGCCCAGGGTTAGTTTCAATGCATCTATTAAGAACTCTATCCAGACTATCCAAACATGCATCAAAAGAGGATCCATAAACAGTAAAATCATCCATAAACACCTCTATGCAACTCTCTAAAAAATCACTGAAAATGCTAAGCATACACCGCTAGAAGGTACTAGGGGCGTTGCATAGGCCGAAGGGCATCCTCCTATAGGCAAAAGTGCCAAAAAAAAGTGAATGTGGTCTTTTCGTGATCCTCAGGAGCAATATGAATTTGTAAATAACCAAAAAAACCATCAAGAAAACAGTTATGAGACTTACCTGCAAAGCGCTCAAGCATTTGATCAATGAATGGTAGGGGAAAATGATCTTTTCTGGTTACCTGGTTTAGCCTCCTATAATCAATGCAGACTCACCAGCTGTTCTGCACTCTTGTGGGAATAAGCTCATCCCTTTCATTCTTAATCACTGTGAGGTCTGTCTTCTTAGGAACCACTTGGACTGGGCTCACCCACTGGCTGTCAGAAATAGGGTAGATGATTCCAGCATGTAAGAGCTTGGTCACTTCCTTTTTCACTACATCTAGAATGACAAGGTTGAGTCGCTGCTGTGGCCGTCTCACTGGCTTAGCTCCATCCTCTAAAAGTATCCTGTGCATGCAAGTAGATGGGATAATACCAGGAATGTCTGCTAAAGTCCATCCGATGGCTTTCTTGTGCTTCTTGAGAACTAGCAACAACTTCTCCTCTTGCTCAGCAGTAAGGGAGGCAGAGATGATCACTAGAAATTTTTCCTTGTCCTCTAAATAAGCGTACTTAAGGGTTGTTGGTATGGGCTTCAACTCTAGTGTGGGTGGTGTCTGAAAAGTGGGAGGAACCAGGGTAGGAGAAGAAGAAGGTTCCTCAGCCTGTACCTCATAAAGCAAGTCAGAAGTGTATGTACTTCCTACAACATGGTTAGTGCATTCTGACTCTAAAAAATCAACATCAAGAGGTACAACACCCAAAAAAATCAGAACCAGACTCAAATTCAAATTTACTCTCTACATAAAAATCAGATACAAGATCAAATTCAAACTGAGATTCAAATTCAATGCATAAGGAGTGACAAGTATGCAGATCAGATAAAAATGGATGTTTCCTACCATGAAGAATAGAATCAAAATCAAGCATATAATCGTCAACAATCTGATCAATTATTGATGTGCCATTATTTTCTCCTATTTCTTAACCCTTTCTACACCATTTTAATTATTGATTAGTCTTAATTGTCAAATTAATTAGGCAGTTTTATTATTTGGGCTATTTCAGCTAATTTGATGTTTTTAATCTAATTTTAGGAATTAATGAAGCATTGGGCTTGAATCCAGAATTGGGCTTGGACTTGAAGAGGGCAGACTATTTTATTCTACCAACTTTTATCTTATCTAGATATTATTTAGATTTGATCTCATCTAGATGTCATTTAATCTAGATCTTATCTTATCCTATCTTATCTAGATTTTATTTTATTTATGGGCTTGGATTTAAAACAGATTTGTAAGTTTTAGGGCTGAAAAACTATATAACAGCACCAAGGTTCTAGTTTATGTCTCTTCTCTCTCTCTCCTCTCCTCTCTCTCCTCTTTTCGTTTTGAGTTTTAGGCTTCTCTTCTTCTTTTAGACACTTTTTCGTTTTGCAATTCTAGTTTTTACTTTTTGTTTTAGCAATAAAATTTCGTTCTCTATTGATTAATGGAAGGCTAAGTCTCCAGCGTTGTTTTCTCTTGAGGATCAAGCACAATTCTCTTTGAGGTTCTATTATTACTATTAAATTCTATTCAGTCTTTCCTCTTCACTAATTACTTTGAATTTATTGCTATTAATTCATGCATGCTTAGTGCTTGATTAATAGTCTCTGCACTTAATTTACGTTCATGCTTAATGATCATTTATGATTAATTGGTGTATGTGTTGCTTAATCACATAATGAATGCCTTATGTTAAATTTCGCTTAGTAATTTAATTTAGGGTTGGATTAAGTGGTTGAACTGATAAAGGATAAACTCTCGTAACCTAGGATAAGAGACTTGCTTGTGAATCAAGGGGAAACAACGTGTTTTAATTATGATATTTTCTAATTCACATCTATTCGCTGTTTAATTTACAAAAGCAAACAACCCCCCTCCGCCCCCCCCAATTCGTTACTTTTTTATTACTATCTGTTATGAACATTTGGTTTATCATTGCTCGTTGGGAGACGACCTAGGATCACTTCCTAGATACTGCATTTTTAATGTTTATTTGATTTGGGTACGGCCTCGATCAATTATCTTAGCACGAAAAACAGAATGATCCTCAGATGGATGTTTCATGGCATCATGAATGCTAAAATAAACAACAATATCACCAAATTCCATAGACAATGTGTCAGCATAAACATCTATCATGGTTCGAGCTGTTTTCATAAATGGCCTGCCTAAAATAATTGGAACTGAACCATGGGAAAATCCCTCTTCCATATTAAGAACATAAAAATCAATAGGAAAAATAAGTTCACCAACCCGAACCAGCACATCCTCTATGAAACCTGCGGGGTAAGCAACACTTCTATTTGCCAAATGAATCACCACATCTGTAGATTGCAAAGGTCCAAGAGATAAAGAATTGAAAATGGACAGAGGCATGACACTAACTGATGCTCCTAGATCTAGCATGGCATTCTCAAATTTACTGTTCCCAATAATGCAAGGTATACAGAAAGTACCTGGGTCCTTACATTTCTCAGGAATGTGGGGAACAAATTTACCTATCAATGCTGACACATTTCTGCCCATGCTAATCCTTTCATTCCTTTGAGATTCCTTTTGTGGGTGCACATCTCCTTTAGAAACTTGGCATATCTTGGAATCTGCTTGTGTTGGATCAAGTGGCCTCGGAATAATTAAGAAGGGGGGCTTGACAAATTAAAAACTATCCTTCTTAATGTTACTAAATTCAATTAGGGTTTTACTACAAAGTTAAGAAAGTAAAGAACATAAATAGAAACTTAACCAAAAGTAAAAGCGATAATTAAAGAGCACAGCGGAAATTAAAGAGTGCTGGGAAGAAGAAGACAAACACAAGAGTTTTATACTGGTTCGACAACAACCCGTGCCTACATCCATTCCCCAAGCGACCTGCGGTCCTTGAGATTTCTTTTCAACCTTGTAAAATCCTATACAAGCAAAGATCCACAAGGGATGTACCCTCCCTTGTTCTCTTTGAACAACCAAGTGGATGTACCCTCCACTTGAACGAATCCACAAGAGATGTACCCTCTCTTGTTCTCAGTCACAACAACCCAAGTAGATGTACCCTCTACTTGTACCACAAAGGATGTACCCTCCAATGTGTTAAGACAAAGTTCTCAGGCGGTTAGTCCTTTGAAACTTTGTGAAGGGGAAACAAAAGATATCTCAGGCGGTTAGTCCTTTGAAATCTTTTGTTTATGGGAAAGGGAAGAATCAAAAGAATTCTCAGACTGTATCTTTTGAATTCTTTGACAAGGGAGAAGAGAGACACAAAAAGAATTCAGGCGGTTAGTCCTTTGTTCTTTTGGAAAAGGGAGAAGAGAGACACAAAAAGAATTCAGGCGGTTAGTCCTTGGCGAATTCTTTTTGGCAAAGGGAGAAGAGAATGGAAAGATATAGCACACTTTTGTTTTCAAGGTTTGGAAACCAGAAAACTATAGAAACCTTTCGGCAAAGGAAGAAGAAGAAGAAGTTCAAGAAGATGTTCAAAGGGAATCAAAGGTTGTAAAAGAATATATGAAAAAGTTGTAATTAATTGTTGTTCAAATGCAAGTCAAGGTCTTGCTTTTATAGACTCTTCATGTCTGGTCAAGAAAACCATTAGAAGAGTTATAACCTTTAGAAAAACCTAAAAATCATTGGAAGAGTTATATCTCTTGATTTTTATTCAAAACTTGTCACTGGTAATCAATTACCAAAACCATGTAATCGATTACACAAAGCTTTTTTATGAAAGGATATGACTCTTCACAATTGATTTTGAATTTCAACGTTCAGATACACTAGTAATCGATTACCAATATCTTGTAATCGATTACACCATTTTGAAATCAATTGGAACGTTGCAAATTCAGTTGAAAGCTTTTTGAAATCAAACTTTGCCACTGGTAATCGATTATCATAGAGTAAAAACTCTGGTAATTTAGAAAATTTTGAGAAAAACTCTTTTGAAAAACAAAACTGTGCTATGTTTATTTTTTGAAAAATCTTTTCAATACTTCCCTTGTGAAGTCTTTTTGTTTTCTTCACTTGAAACTTGAATTCATCTTCTCTTGAATCTTGAAATCAAACTTCTCTTGATTCTTGAATCTTCTTGATTTCTTCTCATGAAACTTGATCTTGAACTTGTTGACTCAATCTTGAAATCATTCTTTGGGCTTTTTGTCATCATCTTTGTCATTATCAAAACTACTTGAATCAACTTGATTCATCATCATGAAGCTTGCTTCTACAAAATGTTGTTGCCTGATCCAAGCCAACCTGGGTTCTACACAGGAACAGTAGTTCCGAATCCAATTCAACTAGAATCTTCTTCGAGAAGTGTTGGAGCTTGTTCACAAAATGAAGCTATAGAGTCCTTGTGAGAGGCAAGACAAAATAAGGATCTTTTATGAAGAACTTATTTACATCAAAATTTGGAATATAATCACATGTAAATATTTGAGATAGAACTTAGAAAATAACTTATGATATGACTATAAATTGTTTAGTTTATTCTAATAAGCTAATTAGGATAACTTACCAAAACAACTTATAACTTAATTGAAAATCCTTTAACCTTATTTCTTCTTCAGTTATAAAAACAAGAATTCCTTAAAAAAAACTATGATGAAAGCAAAAATATCCCGTTGAACACAATCAGAAAACACTTACATGTTGGTGACAAATGTGGCCTATGATTTCTGAGGTTGACTTTGATCGTTGTCCGAATATTGCCGATTGCTTTTCTTTCCGACATATTTCAACTTCAGTGGAAACTACTTAGAGTATTTGTAAAGTCACTCTAGTAATCCAAGTCCAATGTTTTAAATCTTGGTTAATAGTGCATAGCGCCCGGTTCAAAAAGGCTATAGGTAGATAGTGGATAACCGTATAGCCGCTATTTTGATTTTTTTATATAGTTTATACAATGTATAGAACTATATACATTTCTCTTACAAAAGCAATACACTGTAAATTTCCAAAAATGATAAAAAAAATTACTCAAAATTAACGACATTCATAACTAACAATAGAAAAAGTCACAAGTGTCTTATAAAACCTACAAGTAAATACTAACAAAAGTTAAATAAAAGTTTTCTAGTTAGGAATCATCAAATACTAACTATCATCTTATAAATCCAATTCTTATTATTTTTCATTTTCACTACCATATAACAATTGTAGAAATTGAAATCTCAAACATAACCCTGAAAAGGCCCTATTTATAATAGGTTTCATTATTTTTTTGTCCTCTAATTTATGTTATAAATTCAATATAGTCCTCTTATAATTTTAAGATTTAATTCGGTCTTATATTTTTAAAAAATATTTCAAATCAATCTTTATTTTTAAAAAATATTTCAACTCAATCTTTATTTTTAAAAATTATGACTGGAATTGGTTTTAAATGGAACCAAATTTAACTTTTTAAAAGTAAATATCTAATTGAATAATTTTTTTAAAAAAACACAGGACCTAATTGAATCATAAAATAATAAGAGAATCAAATTGGACTTTAAAAAAATTAAAGAACCAAAAAGTAATTAAACCTTTAAAATAAAACGTTATTAAATTTGATGGAACCCTAATTTGCGGATCTAATTTTTAGCATTAACAAACTGGGGAACCTATTTGAGACTCTCTAAAATTAGATAAAATAAAAAGAAAGGGAATTAGAAAAGGAGATTGATAAGTTGAGGATCACTTGCCACAAAGAATAGAATTCTTTGATAAGAACCTAAGGTTTCACACAAGAATCAAGAGAGACACTATGTTAATGGTGCCTAATATGAAATTTCATCAAAAATTGTCAACAAAGTGTTTAAGGATTCTATTTATACCTCCTACTAATAACTATAAATTAAGCCTAAGGCCTAATAATTAATCTAATAATTAAAAGACTTGAAAATAACAATAAAAGGTTGTGGCAACCCATTATAAGCCCCAAAATAGGCTCAAAATACAATTAAAAACGAAAATAAATTTTATTCTAAAAGTTGGCTAAAATTTATGAGTTTCAGTTCTTCTTTTCTTTCCTCCATGAAAATATTTAGTCTCTCATCAAGCTCTTCTTGAAATCTTTTACTTCTTGCTCTAGTAATTGGTCCATCCATGTTGAGCTCACCCAAACCAAACTCTTCCTCCTTGGATAGTCCTCTATCATTCCCTCTTTTTAGGTAATAATTCACCCTTGAATTGATGTCAAAGGTACATACATCACAAAGAGTCAAGTCAGTAACATTAAAAGTGTTGTTCACACCATAGTCAAGTAGTAAATCAATTATATATGCATTATCATTTATGCGCTCTAAAACATTAAAAGGATCATTTCCCCTTTCTTGAAGTTTATGTAGAAGCAAGCTTCATGATGAATCAAGATTGATTCAAAGAGTTTTGATGATAACAAAGATGATGACAAAAAGCTCAAAAGTCAAGAACACTTCATGATAACAAAGATGATGATCTCAAGAATCAAAGAATGAGTTCAAGATTGAATCAAGAACACTTCAAGGTTCAAAAGGAAATTTGATTTCAAGAATCAAGAATCAAGTTCCAAGAATCAAGATCAAGATTCAAGACTCAAGATTCAAGAATCAAGAGAAGACTCAATCAAGATAAGTATTAAAAAGTTTTTTTCAAAAACTGAGTAGCACATGATTTTTTCTCAAAAACCTTTTACCAAATAGTTTTTAATCTCTGGTAATCGATTACCAAATTATTGTAATTGATTACCAGTAGCAAAATGGTTTTCAAAAAGCTTTCAACTGAATTTACAATGTTCCAGTTGATTTCAAAATGTTGTAATCGATTACAATGAATTGGTAATCGATTACCAGTGTGTTTGAACGTTGAAATTCAAATTCAAATGTGAAGAGTCACATTCTTTCACAAAAAAGCTTTGTGTAATCGATTACACTGATTTGGTAATCGATTACAAGTGATAGTTTCTGAACAAATCAAAAGATGTAACTCTTCCAATAATTTTCAACTTTTTCAAATGGGTTTTTAAGTTTTTCTAAAGGTCATAACTCTTCTAATGGTTCTCTTGACCAGACATGAAGAGTTTATAAAAGCAAGGCTTTGATTTGCATTTCAATATATCTTTTCAATTCATTCTTTAGACAATAAACTCTTGCCATTTGATTTCTGAATCTCTTTGAACTTCTTTTTCTTCTTCTTTTACCAAAAGCTTTCCAAATTTTTCTAGTTTTCCAAACCTTGAAAACTGTGTTATTCATCTTTTTCATTCCCTTCTCCCTTTGCCAAAAAGAATTCGCCAAGGAGTAACCGCCTGAATTCTTTTTGTGTCTCTCTTCTCCCTTTTCCAAAAGAACGAAGGACTAACCGCCTGAATTCTTTTGTGTCTCCCTTCTCCCTTGTCAAAGAATTCAAAATGACACAGTCTGGGAATTCTTTTGATTCTTCCCTTTCCCATATACAAAAGATTTCAAAGGACTAACCGCCTGAGAATTCTTTTGTATCCCCATTCACAAAGTTTCAAAGGTTTAACCACCTAAGAACTTTGTCTTAACACATTGGAGGGTACATCCTTTGTGGTACAAGTAGAGGGTACATCTACTTTGGTTGTTGACTGAGAACAAGAGAGGGTACGTCTCTTATGGATCAGTTCTAGTGGAGGGTACATCCACTAGGTTGTTCAAAGAGAACAAGGGAGGGTACATCCCTTGTGGATCTTTTCTTGTAAAGGAATTTTACAAGGTTGAAAAGAAATCTCAAGGATCGCAGGTCGCTTGGGTACTGGATGTAGGCACGGGTTGTTGCCGAACCAGTATAAAAACTCTTGTGTGTTTGTCTCCTTCTTCCCTACTCTTTTAATTTTCGCTGTGCACTTTAATTTCCGCTTTTACTTTTGGTTAAGTTTCTTTTCTATTCTTCATTTACTTAACAACATAGTAAAAGCCTTAGAAGAGTAAATTTTTAATTAGTAAAGATTTAGGAATAATTAATTCAACCCCCCCTTCTTAATTATTCTGAGGCCACTTGATCCAACAAGTGGTATCAGAGCTAGGTTTCTTGTAGAAAGTTTAACCACTTCAAGATTCATGACCTCTTCAAATCCTTTGTTTCCTGAAGGAAATTCCATACATAGACCACCCATGTTCAATGGTGAGGGCTACCATTATTGGAAAACCCGTATGCAGATTTTTATTGAAGCCATAGATCTAAACATTTGGGAAGCAATAGAAATAGGACCATACATACCCACTGTAGTAGATGTAAGCACAAGCACTACAACACAAAAACCTAGAGATAAGTGGACAGAAGAAGATAGAAGAAGAATCAAGTATGATCTTAAAGCCAAAAACATTATTACTTCAGCCCTAGGAACACATGAAGGAACCACTGATGTAAAAAGATCTAGAGTCAATACCCTTACTCATGAATATGAATTATTTAGGATGAATCCTAATGAAAATATCCATACCATGCAGAAAAGATTTACACATATAGTAAACCACCTTGCCTCTTTAGGAAAAATCTTTCCTAATGAAGATTTGATTAATAAAGTTTTAAGATTCTTAAGTAGGGAATGAAAGCCCAAGGTAACTGCTATTTCTGAAAGTAAAGATCTCTCTTCCATGTCTCTTGCTACTTTATTTGGAAAATTGCAGGAACATGAGATGGAACTCCAACGTCTTAATCAAAATGAAGAAAATGACAAAAAGAATAGAAGTATAGCCCTTAAAACCTCATCATCAATGCAAGAAGATTCAGATGATGAAGAAGACTTTTCATTCTTTGTGAAGAAATTTCAGAAATTTATCAAGAAAAGAAGAATTGATAGGCGTCAGAACTTCAACAATGGAAGAAAATCACAAGAAGATTCTCAAGTCCTTAGTGTTGAAGCAAAGCTTCATGGTGAATCAAAGGTGATTCAAAGGTGTTTTGATGATAACAATGATGATAACAAAAGATGATGACAAAGGTGATGACAAAAAGCTCAAAGATCAATCAAAGAACAACTCAAGTGAATCAAAGATCAATCAAAGAACAACTCAAGTGAATCAAAGATCAATCAAAGAACAACTCAAGTGAATCAAGAACAATTCAAGAGTTCAAGATAAGAATCAAGAAGAATTCAAGACTCAAGAAGAAAGTTTAGATTCAAGAGTTCAAGATAAGAATCAAGAAGAATTCAAGACTCAAGAAGAAAGTTTAGAGTCAAGAATCAAGATTCAAGGTTCAAGATCTCAAGAATCAAGATCAAGATTCAAGAATCAAGAGAAGGCTCAATCAAGATAAGTATGAAAAGTTTTTCTCAAAAATTGAATAGCACATGATTTTTCTCAAAACATGTTTACCAAAGAGTTTTTACTCTTTGGTAATCGATTACCAGATTGTTGTAATCGATTACCAGTAGCAAAATTGTTTTGAAAAAGTTTTCAAATTGAATTTACAATGTTCCAATTAATTTCAAAAAGCTGTAATCGATTACAATGTTTTGGTAATCGATTACCAGTGCCTTTGAACGTTGAAATTCAAATTCAAATGTGAAGAGTCACATCTTTTCACATAAAAGCTTTGTGTAATCGATTACACTCTTCAAAAAGGTTTTTGACTTTTTCAAATTGGTTTTTAAGTTTTTCTAAAAGTTATAACTTTTCTAAATGGTCTTCTTGACCAGACATGAAGAGTCTATAAAAGCAAGACTTTGTTTTGCATTTTCAATTAATTCATTCTTTCAATCTTGAATACTTTTCCAATCAATCTCTTACAATCCTTTACAAGCCTTGAATCTCTTTGAACTTCTTCTTCTTCTTTGTACCAAAATCTTTTTGAAGTTTTCTGGTTTTCCAAACCTTGAAAACTTGTGCTATTCATCTTTTCATTCTCTTCTCCCTTTTCCAAAAACAATTCGCCAAGGACTAACCTCCTGAATTCTTTTTGTGTCTCTCTTTTCCTTTTTCCAAAAGAATGAAGGACTAACCGCCTGAATTCTTTTGTGTCTCCCTTCTCCCTTGTCAAAGAATTCAAAACGACACAGTCTGAGAATTCTTTTGATTCTTCCCTTTCCCTAATACAAAAGTGTTCAAAGGACTAACCGCCTGAGAATTCTTTTGTATCCCCATTCACAAAGTATCAAAGGTTTAACCGCCTGAGATCTTTTTCTTAACACATTGGAGGGTACATCCTTTGTGGTACAAGTAGAGGGTACATCTACTTGGGTTTGACTGAGAACAAGAGAGGGCACATCTCTTGTGGATCAGTTCTAGTGGAGGGTACATCCACTAGGGTTTCAAAGAGAACAAGAGAGGGTACATCCCTTGTGGATCATTGCTGGTAAAAGGATTTTTACAAGGTTGAAAGAAATCTCAAGGATCGCAGGTCGCTTGGGGACTGGATGTAGGAACGGGTTGTTGCCGAACAAGTATAAAAACTCTTGTGTGTTTGTTTCCTTCTTCCATACTCTTTTACTTTCCGCTGTGCATTTAATTTCCGCTTTTACTTTCTGTTAAGTTTCTCTTCTACTCCATATTCTCTTAACAACATAAGTAAAAGTCTTAGAAGAGTAATTTTTTAATTAGTAAAGGATTAGGAATAATTAATTCAACCCCCCCCCCCTTGTTAATTATTTTGAGGCCACTTGATCAAACACTTAGATGTTACAAATTTAACCAAATTGGTCACATCAAAGCCAATTGTCCTTCAAATGAAGAATGGCCTGAGAAAAGTGAAAAGAAAAGGTATGATGAAAGAAGGACCAAGAAAGCCTACATTGCATGGGATGGCAATAATTCATCCGATGGTTCAGAAAAGGAGATTAATCTTCTAACCAAGGATTATGAAAGTGATGAGAACATTTCTCAAGAATGATAAACAAAGAGAAAAAGTATGATCCTCATCTTTGAAGATCTAGACACCTTAATCATGAAAAAGGTAATATCAAAACCATTCTCTTATTAAAAAAATTTCTTAAGTTGAAATTTTTCTTCAATCAATTTGATTATGATGACTAACAATTCTTTCATTTGTTTGTTTCTGATTGTTTTAAATTATGAGTATGTTTTCTTGATTAAGTTTATCTTATTTGCATGAAATCTTCATTAAAATATTTTAATAATATCTATAATCATTATTCTTCAATACTTGTGTTTGATTGCTTTGATATAATTGAATATCTACATGTTTAATGTTTTTGCATGATATAATATGTGAATTACATGATTAAGAATCATTCATAAAGTATTTTTAATATATTTTTTCTTTAAAAAGTATTTTGATAATCATTCAAAATTCCTTCTCTCCTAAAAAGTCTATCAGCTTTTGTTTTTCTGGCTAAAATAACCTCTGGTAATCGATTACCATAATAGTGTAATCGATTACAAGCAGTTATTTCTGGCTATGTTGCTCTCTGGTAATCGATTACCATATTTGTGTAATCGATTACAACGTGTCCTTGCACCTATATATTAAAATTTCAAATTCTAAAATCTGCAACTCTCCTCTCTCTCGAAAACCCTCGCCCCTAAATCTTTCTTCAGCCATATCTCACTCATTTCTTGTCCAAATCACTCCCCACAAAGCCCAAACTTCATCTTTTTTCATTCTCTTTCATTTGAACCGATTAAAATTTCGAATAATCACTTCAAATGGCAGAACCATCAAAGAAGCGAAAGGGCACTTCGAGTCGGAGTCAACGACATTCCGAGTCATAGGAAACGCCGATTCCTTCCTCTATTCCCTCTGGATCATTGTTTTCATCTAAGGAACAGCGGATACGGTACACAAATCTCTTTTCATCTCGTTCCATTATTGATCCAAAATTCATTGATATGGATTTCTTTACAAATGAGAGTTTTGAATGCATTCAAGCATTTGAAAACTCAAATCTTATTCCTTTCATGTCTTTAAAATTGCCTGTTTATTCTGATTTAGTCAAAGCCTTCTATTCAAACATAGAAATCCAAGAAGGCACCCTAATGTATGAAGTTTATGGGATTAAGATGGTCATTGACCAATCCCTATTCTATGATTCAACCCAATTGCCAAGTGAAGGTGTACCATTTGAAGGTACACTGATTGACGATTGGAAGTTTGATTTTTCTGTGCATGATGCCCGCCAGTTGGTTTGCACCAACCAAGCGGATATGACCGGAAGGCTTCTTGCCGGTTCATTGGCTTTTGAAAGCCGCATCCTTCATTATCTAATTGTTCGCATCTTGCTTCCAAGATCTTCAAACATTGCACAGGTTTCTGAAGAAGATCTCATTGTTATGTGGGATTTTCATAAAGGTCTACAAATTGATTGGGCACATCTTGTTAGATATCGCATACATAAGGCATTGTGATTGAATGCTCCATTGCCATATCCACATCTAGTCACCCTCTTCCTTCAACACTTTAACATCCCTCTTGATTCTGAACCCTATTTTCCAATCAAGAGATCCTTTCTAATAGGCGCTTCAGTCATTGCATCCTTTGGTTATCAAAAAGAGCATGATGGCTCTTGGGTGAAAAAGGGTGCTCGACATGTTGGTGAAGAAGGACATGATGAAGAAGATTCATCTCTTCTTTCAAAGATTTTGGATAAGTTCGATGGTCTTCAAACCTTTGTTGGTGAAAGGTTTGATACTTTGGAATTACAAGTGGACATGCGCTTCAATGAGATGGAGTCAAGAATCACCAAGGTCGAAGAAGATGTTTCTTATATTCGTTCAAGCTTTGGTCTACCACTGCCGCCGCCACCATTATCTTAGTTTTCTATTATTTAATATTACTAGTACTTTGATTTCCAGCCGTGTATTTGGCTATATTATTATTACATTTGAACAATTTAGTATTTCTTTATTTGCATGGTGTGTTTGAACAACTATGAAATATGTTATATGACTATGTGATTTTTCTATATATTTGATCTATTCATGTTTCTTGCTTCATGATTGGTTTATATTTTTCCATGATTGTTATGTAAATGCTTAGTTGTATTTGTATGTTTCAAACTTGTTACGCACTTTGGCGTTTTGTTGATGCCAAAGGGGGAGAGAAATAGGGATTAAATCAAGAACTCACACGAGTAATCAGCTTAATTTTAAGAGAAGCATAAATTCAAAAACAAAGGGGGAGAATGAAAATTTATGTGAGTGATTGACTAGGAAAAAGTGTATGTGTGTGTGTGTGTGTGTGTGTGTGTGTGTTTCTTGATTTCAGAAGTTGTCATCATCAAAAAGGGGGAGATTGTAGAAGCAAGCTTCATGATGAATCAAGATTGATTCAAAGAGTTTTGATGATAAAAAAGATGATGACAAAAAGCTCAAAAGTCAAGAACACTTCATGATAACAAAGATGATGATCTCAAGAATCAAAGAATGAGTTCAAGATTGAATCAAGAACACTTCAAGGTTTAAAAGGAAATTTGATTTCAAGAATAAATAATCAAGTTTCAAGATTCAAGTTCCAAGAATCAAGATCAAGATTCAAGACTCAAAATTCAAGAATCAAGAGAAGACTCAATCAAGATAAGTATTAAAAAGTTTTTTTCAAAAACTGAATAGCACATGAATTTTTCTCAAAAACCTTTTACCAAATAGTTTTTAATCTCTGGTAATCGATTACCAAATTATTGTAATCGATTACCAGTAGCAAAATGGTTTTCAAAAAGCTTTCAACTGAATTTACAACGTTCCAGTTGATTTCAAAAATGTTGTAATCGATTACAATGATTTGGTAATCGGTTACTAGTGTGTTTGAACGTTGAAATTCAAATTCAAATGTGAAGAGTCACATTCTTTCACAAAAAAGCTTTGTGTAATCGATTACACTGATTTGGTAATCGATTACAAGTGATAGTTTCTGAACAAATCAAAAGATGTAACTCTTCCAATCGTTTTCAAATTTTTCAAATGGGTTTTTAAGTTTTTCTAAAGGTCATAACTCTTCTAATGGTTCTCTTGACCAGACATGAAGAGTTTATAAAAGCAAGGCTTTGATTTGCATTTCAATATATCTTTTCAATTCATTCTCTACACAATAAACTCTTGCCATTTGATTTCTGAATCTCTTTGAACTTCTTTTTCTTCTTCTTTTACCAAAAGCTTTCCAAAGTTTTCTGGTTTTCCAAACCTTGAAAACTGTGTTATTCATCTTTTTCATTCCCTTCTCCCTTTGCCAAAAAGAATTCGCCAAGGACTAACCGCCTGAATTCTTTTTGTGTCTCTCTTCTCCCTTTTCCAAAAGAACGTAGGACTAACCGCCTGAATTCTTTTGTGTCTCCCTTCTCCCTTGTCAAAGAATTTAAAACAACACAGTCTGAGAATTCTTTTGATTCTTCCCTTTCCCATATACAAAAGATTTCAAAGGACTAACCGCCTGAGAATTCTTTTGTATCCCCATTCACAAAGTTTCAAAGGTTTAACCGCCTGAGAACTTTGTCTTAACGCATTGGAGAGTACATCCTTTGTGGTACAAGTAGAGGGTACATCTACTTTGGTTGTTGACTGAGAACAAGAGAGGGTACGTCTCTTGTGGACCAGTTCTAGTGGGGGGTACATCCACTAGGTTGTTCAAAGAGAACAAGGGAGGGTACATCCCTTGTGGATCGTTGCTTGTAAAGGAATTTTACAAGGTTGAAAAGAAATCTCAAGGACCGCAGGTCGCTTGGGTACTGGATGTAGGCACAGGTTGATGCCGAACCAGTATAAAAACTCTTGTGTGTTTGTCTCCTTCTTCCCTACCCTTTTAATTTTCGCTGTGCACTTTAATTTTCACTTTTACTTTTGGTTAAGTTTCTTTTCTATTCTTCATTTACTTAACAACATAGTAAAAGCCTTAGAAGAGTAAATTTTTAATTAGTAAAGTTTTAGGAATAATTAATTCAACCCCCCTTCTTAATTATTCTGAGGCCACTTGATCCAACAGCTTAGATTTCCTTTTGGAAGGAAACCTATTCTTCATCAAGTAAATCCAAACCCAATCACCTGGTTTGAAAACCATCTTCTTTCTGCCCTTATTGGCATATCTTTCATATTGTTTGACCTTTTTCTCAATTTGCGCTTTCACCTTCTCATGGAAACTCTTAAAAAAGTTGGCTTTAGAAAGCTCATCCCTATTCATCATAGTGAAAGTTCTAGGCAAAGGTAACAAATCAAGAGGGGACAATAGATTAAAACTGTAAACTACCTCAAAAAGAGAATAAGAAGTAGTAGAGTTTACTACCCTATTATAAGCAAATTCAGCATAGGGTAGGCATTCCTCTCAAGTTTTCAAATTCTTACCTACCAAACACCTTAGAAGTTGAGATAGAGTTTTATTTACCACCTCGGTTTGTCCATTCGTTAGTTGGTAATGGAGTATATATTCAATGATGCATGACTTTTGATTTAGCCTTTTTACACACTAAACACCTATCACAAAATTTATGCACATCATGTTTCATATGTGGCCAAAAGAAATTATCGTGCAAAATGTCCAATGTTTTAATAACTCCATGATGTCCCATCAAACCACCTTCTCAAGCTTCTCTAATAAACAACTCATGCATGGAACTCTTAAGCACACACAATCTCTTATCTTTGAATAGGTAACTATCATGCCTAAAGTATATGTTATGAGCAACCTTTTTACATAATTAGAGAAGTCATCATCAAAAGCATACAACACCTTTATATGATCAAACACAAGCATCTTAGTTTCAAACATAAAGAGTAAAGAATACCTCCTAGATGTGGAAGCAATGTCTTCCAAGGTTATTTTGATGATGCCAAAGAATCCAGAGTCAAGCAAAATCTAAAGATTCAAGAATCAAGATTTAGGATTCAAGAATCAAGTTTCAAGAATCAAGATTCAAGAAACAAGGGAAGACTCAATCAAGAAAAGTACAAAAAAGTTTTCCAATACATTGAGTAGCACAAGAAGTTTTCACAAAATCATTACCAAAGAGTTTTACTGATGTAAGCTCCATTTGAGCTTCTAGGCCTAGGATCTTCTTCATCAATGGATTCCTTTGCTTCTTGGAAGATGAATGGCAGCAGAATGGAGAAGGAAGAGAGAGAGGAGACGTCACTTCAAGGAGAAGATGAGTCTAGAAGAAGCTCACCACCATAGGAGGCCATGGATAAGAGCTTGGAGGAAGAAGGAGATGAATGAAGGGAGAGGGAGAAAAGAGCACGAAATTTTGTGCTCTAAAAGAGCTCTGAAATCTGAAGTTAATATTCAAATGATCAAAGTTGAAAAAAATGCACACACATGACCTCTATTTATAGCCTAAGTGTCACACAAAATTGGAGGGAAATTTGAATTTCAATTCAAATTTCACTTGAATTTGAAATTGAATTTGTGGAGCCAAACTTTGGAGCCAAAATTTCAGTAATTATGATTAGTGAATTTTAGTTATGGTTCAGCCCACTAATCCAAGATCAATTCCAAGATTCTCCACTAAGTGTGCTTAGGTGTCATGAGGCATGTAAAGCATGAAGGACATGCACAAAATGTGACTATATGATGTGGCAATGGGGTGTAGTAAGCAAATGCTCACCTCCCCCTCTAAAATTTAATTGGATTGGGCTTCTACCAATTCAATTAAATTTATTTCCAACCACACACATCAAATATTCACTTAGTGTATGTGAAATTACAAAACTACCCCTAATACAAAAACTAGTCTAGGTGCCCTAAAATACAAGGGATGAAAAATCCTATATTTCTAGGGTACCCTACCTACAATATGGAGCCCTAAATACAAGGATCAAATATAATGACATCCTAGTCTAATTTGTACAAAGAGAATTGGACCCAAACTTGGCCCATGGGCTCAGAAATCTACCCTGAGGTTCATGAGAACCCTAGGGCCTTCTTCAGCAGCTCTAGCCCAATCCTCTTGGAGCCTCTTGCTCATGGCTCTAGTGACTGGTCCCTTCCTAGGGAGGATTGCATCATTTACTCTCTGGTAATCGATTACCAAAAGGTAGTAATCGATTACCAGTATTTTAAAACGTTAAGATTTCAAATTTCAAGAGTTACAACTTGTGTTTAAATATTGTCAACTTGTGTAATCGATTACACAATCCTTGTAATCTCTTCAGTGTTTTCTAAACATTTTAATTTTCAAAATTCAAAATGAAGAGTCACATCTGTTGATGTGTAATCGATTACACCTTCATGGTAATCAATTACCAATGATTGATTTCGAAAAATACATTTCCAAAAGTCATAATTCTTCAAGTGACTTGTTTTTGAAGATTCTTTCAAAAGTCACAACTTTTTAAGTGACTAGTTTTAAAGAAATTGGCAAGAGTCACAAGCTTTGACTTGAGTCATCAAAAGATTATAAATATGTGACCATGGCATGAATTTGAACAATCAAGAAATGTATCTTTCAATCTTCTCTCTCAACATCATTCAATATCTTTCAACTTTTTCTACAGAATTTTTTGATTCATTTCTCTTCATCTTTCTAAAAGTTTTTGTTCAAACACTTTCTCTTCCAAGAAAAGTTCTTTGTTCAAAAACTTGTGTTATTCATCTTTTTCATTCTCTTCTCCTTTTGCCAAAAGAACGAAGGACTAACCACCTGAATTCTTTTGTGTCTCTCTTCTCCCTTACAAAAGATTCAAAGGACTAACCGCCTGAGAATTCTTTTGATTCTTCCCTTCCCCTTAAGCAAAAGATTTCAAAGGACTAACCGCCTAAGATATATTTTGTTTCTGCTTACAAAGATATATTTGGCATGTCACTTATTGAGTTTTCCTGGGCCTTTAAATGCTTAAGGGATTCACGATCACTATGTATGACAAATTCCTTTGGTAAAAGATAATCCATTGATGAAGAAGATCCTAGGCCTACAAGCTCCAATGGAGCTTACATCATGTGGTATCAAGAGCATCTTCATCTAGGTGATGTTCTTTTGCTTCCTCTATCTTTTTGTTTGGTGAATTCTCTTTAATTCCTTATTCTTTATCTTATTCTCCATTGTTAGACAAGTGGCCTCAAATATCTTAAGAAGGGGGGTTGAATTAAGATATCACAAACTTTTCTTAATTAAAAAATTCTATTTTGATTTTAACCCAAATCCCAAGATTTCTTTCAAAATGAACAATCAAATAATTATGCAAATTAAACTTACTGAAAAGAAGAAATAAGAAATAAACAATAAAAGAGTTTAAGGGAAGAAAGATTGCAAACTCAGATTTATACTGGTTCGGCCACACCATTGTGCCTATGTCCAGTCCCCAAGCAACCCGCTTGAGAGTTTCACTATCTTGCAAAAGCCCTTTACAAGTTCTGAACCACACAAGGGTAACCGTTCCTTTGTGTTCAGATTGCTTTACAACAAGAGACCCTCGGTCTCTTAATCCCTTTTCAGAAATAAGATGAAGAGAAGAAAAAATCTCTCTTGAAAGAGATAGATTGAACAATTATTGGCCAAGGAATTTTTAAGAGGATAAGATAATTTTGCTTTATGAGAGGATAAGACCTTTTTGTTCTGAAAAACTTTAGGCAAATTCATGTTCCAAGTCTCATATAAATAGACCTTTGATGGCCATTCAAAAACCTTTTGAATAGATGTGACCCTTGGAAATAATTTTCTAAAAAATCTCCTCTAGTAATTGATTACAAGAATTGTGTAATCGATTACAGACTTTAAAATTTGAATCAAAACGTTCAGTAACTGCTGGTAATCGATTACCATCCATGTGTAATCGATTACACTGTAAAATTTGAATTCAAATTTCTAATGGTTGTTATAAATCATTTTGGCCACTGGTAATCGATTACCAGAGAGTAAATCTCTTGGAAAAGACAATTTAGCTTAAATTTCTTGGCCAAACCTTTTGCTATTTCAATTTGGAATTCCCTTCCTAAATCACTAGAGATCTTATTTATGATGTATCTTGAATCTCTTGGATTTTTGTCTTGATCTTAACTTGAGAAGCACATGTTCACATGGTATCAAAACATCATGATCACATGGCATCATCAAAACATCAAAGTCAAAGTCTTTGCTTCTACATCCATGTATATCCTCCATTGTCTTGTGGTTTGGTTCTGTTTAGAGTATATTCAAAAAAAATAAACCGATTAAATCTTAGATCTACACTTGTTCTTGCATTTCTATGGTTCAAATTTTGTAGATCTACTCTTGAATCATGTTTTTGAGTTGATTTTAGGTTCTATCATTTTTCATTCATAATATTCTTGTGCTGAACCTTAGATCTAAATTTTCTTCCAAAATATTGATTAGCAAAAAAAACACAAAAATCTAAGTGTAAATCACTTAATCCATGTTGTCTTAGAGTCATGTTTAGTCATAGTAATTGTCACACTATGTTCTAAGTTTGTGTTGAATTTTTATTTTGTTGATTGAATTCTAGATACATTTGTTCATGTATTCTTGGCCTATCTTTTGAATTTTGAGTCTAATTCATGCATGTTATTTAGTTCATAACATGTTCTAAATCAATTCCTAGAAGTAGTCTTGTTGTTGAACTCTTTTTTTTTTTGTTTTCTAAGTTTCCTACATGATGCCTATGATGAAGTTGAGTTGTGGTGCTGAGTTGTGGCTGGATTTGTGAATCAAAATAAGTCTTAAGATCTCTTGAATTGTGTTATTCAAGATAATTGAGCATAAGCAAACACAAATTGTAACTATCCGAGCCTTAAGCAACGTAAACACTACTCTTGATTTCTAGGTTGAAATCGCTGGTGCTGGCAGCTTGAACATACGAACTTGTATAAATTACTGGGAATTGGTAACTACGTGTTTTGAGCTGAAATTTTTACTGAATTTTCTAGACATCTGGAACAAAATTATGAAAAAAGAACCAAGCGATTTGGATTAAAGGAAAAAAATAAAAATCACACAAGTTGGAAGAAAAATCAGTGTCTAAGAAAAAAAAATTGAAAGGGAAGTGTGCTTGTTGTTTTGGCTCAAAATTTGTTCTATAATTGGTGCCTATTTTATACCAATCCTAGTTCTGAAATTGCAATTGAAAATTATTGGGAAAACAAGTGCCAAAACTAGAGGTTTCTTGAGTCTTTTTATTTTTATTTTTTCTACTCTACTCTAGAGCCATTCTAGGTTTCTCTTTGAGTCCTAGCTGGCTTTTGTGTGCTTTTCATTGCTTTAATTGTTGAATAATCCTTGAAAATTTGTCTTGTTAAAACTCTATTGGTTTAGCCTTCATTTCATTTTTTTTTTGGTCTTTGGTTATTGCTTGTCTGTTGGTTTCCTTGCTTTTGAGTTGCCATATAGGGAATTGGAAAGGAAGATTGGTGCCATACCTTGAAGAATTTGAGTCAAAAAGCAAGGGGCCAACCACCTTAAGAGCAATTGGACTAAGAAGCACTCCAAATTGAGTGAAACACCTGTCATACCCTAATTTCGTCCAGGGACCATCCGTTGTTAGGATGCGACCCTCGTTTGACCAGTTCGAGGTACTTGGCACCCATCGTTAGGCAATTCGTGAAGATCTGTGATATGCTGGAAGTCAAAAGAAAGCATTGTAGCACAATCCGTGAAGTTTTGTGACATGCCGGAAATTAAAAAGAAGTGTTAGTGTGCAATCCGTAAAGTTCCATAACATTCCGGAAGGCAAAAAAGGGATGATTACGTAATCCATAAGGTTTCGTAACATTACGGAAAGAAAACAAGCATCGTTACGAAATTCGTAACATTACGAAAAAAGAATCACCAAAAAAGAGCAAGGGGTGTTTTTAGTAAAAAATGGGGGTGCAAAAAGCAACCAGACCCACTTGGGCCTTCCAGAAAATTCCTCCAGAAGGCGGTTGCTTCTGGAGGAAGCAACCTAGCTCGCCTGGGCGAGCTGGGTGGCAAGCTTCTCCCCCATTTTCCTATAAATAGGGGGAGAGGAGAAGGGAAAAAATGTCCAGCCCTCCTGGTAATTCGAGATCACTTGAAATTAGTGAAAAAAATTGGTTCTGTGAAGAAAATCCAAGCCAAGGCACTTCCGTAACGTTTCTGTGGGTGATTTCGCGAAGATTTTCAACCGTTCTTCGACGTTCTTCATTCGTTCTTCGGTCTTCAACCGGTAAGTTCCCGAAATCGAACTTTTCAATTCATTTTATGCACCCTTGGTGGTCCTCATTTGTTTCGCGTACTTTTATTCTCGTTTCATTTACTTTTCGTACCCCCTTTTGACTTGCTTTAGTCATTTGCTTAAGTCATTTTCTCGCCTAATCAAAAAATAAAATAAATTTCCACCGATCATATGAATTGTAACATCCGTTAATTTCTGTTAAAATGAAATCCGACCGTTCGGTCATGCCGTAACCACGTTGGAAACCAAAAAGAGGTAAAATAATAATATAATAATTAAAAATATCTTTTAGTAAAATAAATAAAAAAAAATCAATCAGACGTTTCTCTTTGGGATTTTTCTTTCTTAATCGAATCGACTAATAAACAAAGTGAAACTAAGGCTAAAATCAATTCATAAACCAAACTTTTGTCATCGCCTAAAAAAGCCATTTTCAAAGGTCCAAACGCCTTGAAGTGGTCTTTTCCGCTTTTATTGGTTAAGTGTAGATTTATAAAGGCCTAAAATCAACATGTAACTTTATTACCTCTTTCAAAAATAAAGAGATCATTAATGGTCCAATACCTTAATGTCTTCTCTCTTTTCAAAAGAATCGAAAGATTGTTTAATGGTCCAACGCCTTAAATAACCTTTCATTCAATAAAAACATATTTTGCAAAAAGGATAAAAACAACTTAACCAAATACTTTGTTCACAAAGAACTACGTAGGTCTGATTTCCTTATCGCAATTAAGGAATATGTAGGAGCAAGGGAAGCACCCTCGTCGACCGCAAAAAGATAAAAAATATAAAAAGAAATAAAGACGTAAAAGGGAACACAAAATTGAAGTCATGTTTGCACATTTAATTAAAGGTTGTCGTCTCTTGTGACGGACGCGTGGGGTGCTAATACCTTCCCCGTGCGTAACTACAACTTCCGAACCTTTCACTTGAAGTTCGTAGATCACGTCTTTTTCCGGTTTTTCCGACGTTTTCCTCAAATAAACGTTGGTGGCGACTCCGCGCGTATTCCTTTCTTGGAAGACGCACCCGCGAGTCACGCGTCGCCCTCCCGCCGAAGGGTAGGTTGCGACAGTTGGCGACTCCACGAGGGACGATTTTTTGAGAGTTAGGCCATTTAATCTTGTGCAATGTTTTATCATGACATCCTCCTTTGTTGGTTTCCATTTATTTTTCTTATGTTCTTGTGTATATAACTCTTTGATGCTTTTAGTGCGTTTTAAAATGTATGCATGAGGTAAATATTTATTCATTTGATGCACACAAACACCAACGCTATTTGCACACACGGTGAGTTGAAAAAGGGCCCTATACCCGGGTTCGTGGGAACATAAAGAGTGGAGGTGAATCTGTAATCATGCTAGGTCTCCGACTTGCTTGGTTACAGTGAGCCCTCATCTAGAGTTTTTCTCTTTGAAAACATATTGTTGCTAGTAGTCCCTACTGCTACAGTATGTTCTTCGAAGAGGATGATACCTCTAGAGACCATCAAGAGAGATATGACCACCTTGGAGATTATCACTAAAAACCTTTTTAGCTCTTTCCCATATAGGTCCCTTAAATAGGGGCACGGAGCAAACACGCTGCGTGCCATTTTTTCACTGCCATGCATAAGTGTCATGTATCCTTTTGCTTATATTTGTTTGTAAATATTGTCGTACTATGTACATCCCCGTATTGTACCTTTCACATATGCATCATGCGTGGGTTCCGTCTTAATCCCCTTTCTTGGGCAAACCAACGGAGGGTCCGTGTCACCTTCTTAAATACATACGTTGGGCGCTTTGCTACCCCAAGACGTTGTATCTAAGAAGGAGACAATTTCCCGGGCTCCCGTATTCATAAATTACATCTGTGTCATGTTCATTCCTTCATGCATTCATTCATTCCACCCATGATAGATGTCGGAGTTTTGATTTGCACCAGGTTTTTGTTTCACTTTAGTAAAGCATGGGGATAAATCAAACTGGAAAAAGATTCTATCAAGTCAAGATTAAGGGCCTAGATGTCATCAGCCTTAAGGAGTTGGGGCGATTGATGGGACCTCTCCAAATGCAAGCCTTCCGCAAGGCGTACGGAAAGATTTTAGATTTGACCATAGCGGAGATATTCACGGCGGCCGTTGTATCACTCACCCAATACTATGACCAGCCTTTGAGATGCTTCGCGTTTGGAGACTTCCAATTAGTACCGACTATTGAAGAATTTGAGGAGATTCTAGGATGTCCTCTTGGGGGAAGAAAACTGTATCTTTTCTCCGAGTTTCTTCCCTCCTTGAGCAAGGTTGCAGTTGTGGTCAGGGATTCGACAAGAGAGTTGGATCGTGTAAAGCAAACTCAAAACGGCATAGTGGGCCTACCACGAAAGTACTTAGAAGGCAAGGCGAGGGATATGGCAAATCAAGAGGAGTGGGTTCCGTTTATGGATGTATTAGCATTGCTAATCTTTGGGGTTGTCCTATTTCCAAACGTGGATGGTTTGGTGGACCTAGCCACAATTGATGCTTTCCTTGCATATCACCATAGCAAAGAAAGCCCGGTGGTAGCTGTCTTGGCGAACTTATTTGACACATTTGACCGAAGGTGCGAAAAGATTAGTGCACGGATCATCTGTTGTTTACCCGTTCTTTATGTATGGTTGGTTTCACACTTATTCCAACAAGACATAAGGCATCCATGTCCGCTCTGAAGCCATCGCTCGTGGGTCGAAAAAAGAAGAGTAGATTGGGACCAACACTTGGCTGGGATAGGAGGCAGAACAGTCAATTGGTTTCCACGATGGAAAGAAGGAAAGGAGGGAGTTCTCTTCTCATGTGGGGGCTACCCAAACATCCCGCTGATAGGAACGAGGGGTTGCATTAACTACAATCTCGCACTTGCTATAAGACAGTTAGGGTACCCCATGAGGGGAGCACCGACGGAAGAAAGCCTGTCTCCTTTCCTTGTGAGAGATTTTGGCGCGCAAAGTTTCAAGGTTATACAAAGAGTCCATAAGGCGTGGAAAAGCCCGTTAAGGAAAGATAAAGAACTTAGGGGCATTCATAATGGCATCATTGGTGGTTATCATGAATGGCTGAAAGTTCGTACACGAGGTTTAGATTGGCTCGCCAAGTTAATGATTGTCAACGAAGAGAACTTCGAAGCTCTGGAAGAGGATGAAGAAGTCCGAGCTCTAAAAGCCGAACTAGGAAAAATGAGACTTGCCAAAGAAAAGTTCAAGTTGGTCGCTACAAATGTCCAAAAAGAGTGTGTCGGGTTACGAGAAGAAAATGCAGCTACCGCAAGAGCCCTTGAACAAGAAACCAAGAGGGCTCGCAAGGAAGAGCATGGCCGTGACAAATTCCGTGGAGCATTGTGGGGCAACAACAGTGAGCTCAAGCTTTGAAGGGAAGAGAGAGACCGATCACGAGCGCATAGCATGGTTTTAAAAGAAGAGTTAGCCATTTGCTCAAGGTCCAAAAGAAACTTGTCTCAGTGTTTATGCGAGACAGAGACCAACATGTTAGCTATCATCACCAAGTACCAAGAAGAACTAAGTCTAGCCACGGCCCACGAGCATAGGGTGGTGGACGAGTATGCCCAAGTGTACGCGGAAAAGGAGGCTAGAGGGAGAGTGATCGACTTGTTACACCAAGAGGCAACCATGTGGATGGACCGATTTGCTCTTACCTTGAACGGGAGTCAAGAACTTCCCCGATTGCTAGCCAAGGCCAAAGCAATGGCGGACACCTACTCCGCCCCCGAGGAGATCCACGGACTTCTTGACTATTGTCAGCATATGATAGATTTAATGGCCCATATAATTAGGAACCGCTAGGGAACATGTATTGTTACTCAGATCTTGACTAGCTATAAACTTTTTGAATAAAATGAGTTCATCCCATGTTTTTACTCCAAAAAGTCAGTGCGAATCAAATCACTCCTACATTTTATCTCTAAACATGCATTCATTATTTTACCTACTCCTCACGTTTGGTTTTTTTAGGGAAAAACACCATAACTAAACGCGCCCCAAGGCATCCCTATCGCACCAGATCCAAATCTAGAACGATGGGTGATCAAGAGGAGACACAGGAACAGATGAAAGCCAACATGTCGGCTTTGAAAGAACAAATGGCTTCCATGATGGAGGCCATGTTAGGAATGAGACAACTCATGGAGAAAAATGTGGCCACCGCTGCCGCTGTTAGTTCGGCTGCCGAAGCAAACCCAACTCTCCTAGCTACCGCGCACCATCCTCCTCCAAATGCGGTAGGACGAGGAAGGAGCACACTAGGGCACAACAGCAACCCCCATTTGGGATACAACCGAGCGGCTTACCCTTATGGATTGTCGCCTAATTACACGCCGCCAGTCATGCAAGATGATGCGGGTCATGTCTCTTCCCCCATCCTTGAAGGGGAGCCTCCTCGACAGCCCGACGAGGTCCACGAAGATCATCAAGAGTATGCCCAAGGGGATGTCGAGTTCTACCCCCCGATCCCCGTCGAGGGGCCGGCACCCAACACTTTGCCTCAGCCCAACCTCACAGCACAGCCAATATTCTTGTCCACAAAAGGACCACCCCCGGCGATCGAAGAAAGAAGGAAATTCGATCTCCTCGAGGAGAGACCGAGGGCTGTTGAAGGCTTTGGTGAATATCCATTCGCAGACATGACGGATCTTTGCTTGGTACCAGATGTTGTTATCCCCCCAAAATTCAAAGTGTCGGACTTCGACAAGTATAAAGGGACGACTTGTCCCAAGAACCATCTCAAGATGTATTGTCGCAAGATGGGCGCACACTATAGGGATGAGAAGCTATTAATACACTTTTTCGAAGATAGCTTGGTCGGGGCCTTGGTTGTTTGGTACACTAATCTGGAAGCTTCCCGCATCCGTACTTGGAAGGACCTGATTACTGCTTTCCTAAGGCAATATCAGTATAATTCTGATATGGCTCCCGATCGCACTCAGCTACAGAATATGTTCAAAAAGGAAGGTGAGACCTTTAAAGAATACGCACAGCGGTGGAGAGACCTGGCAACACAAGTGGCCCCTCCCATGGTCGAAAGGGAGATGATCACCATGATGGTAGACACCTTGCCAGTGTTTTACTATGAGAAGTTGGTAGGCTACATGCCGTCCAGCTTCGCGGACCTAGTATTCGCTGGGGAAAGAATCGAAGTAGGGTTGAAAAGAGGGAAGTTCGATTACGTTTCCTCCACAAGTGCCAATGCTAAAAGAATCGGAGCAACTGGGGCAAAAAGGAAGGAGGGAGATGCCCACGCCGTCACTTCGGTGCCCGCATGGGTCAAACCCCCGTAGACATCTCATGGTACACATCAGTACACTCAACATCATCTGAGCTTCTCAGCTCACACCGAGAACTCCTCTAATTCAGCACTCGTGCAGCCTAAGGCACCCGTCCAGAGGGAGGCCCCCCAAGTTCCAACTCCAACCATGACTCATCCGGCCGGCAATTCCAACGCAATGAGGAACTTTCCCCCGAGGCCAATTCAAGAATTCACCCCACTCCCAATGACGTATGAAGACCTCTTGCCATCCCTCATCACCAACCAACTGGTCGTAATAACTCCCGGGAAGATCTTCCAACCCCCTTTCCCAAAGTGGTATGATCCTAACGCAACTTGCAAGTACCATGGGAATACCCCGGGGCATACCACCGACATCAGTTCGTTGTCGGCCAAAGTAACCAATATCACGGGGCTGAGCGGTGTGACCCGCAGCGGTCGCGTGTTTGCGCCCCCCGACCTACCAATTCAGCCCACGAACATCAAGGGGAAGGAAAAGGTAGTGGAAGAACAAGATGATAAAACGCCCCTCACTCCGAATGAGGATATCCCGGTGAAAGGTCTTCCGGAGAAAAGGGATGGTTATGGCAAGAAGGAGGTGTCGCTAGAGGAAGCCAGCGAGTTTCTCCGCATAATTCAGCAGAGCGAGTTCAAGGTTATTGAGCAGCTCAACAAAACTGATGCAAGCTCCATGGGAGCTTGTAGGCCTAGGATCTTCTTCATCAATGGATTCCTTTGCTTCTTGGAAGATAAATGGCAGCGGAATGGGGAAGGAAGAGAGAGAGGAGACGCCACTTCAAGGAGAAGATGAGTCTAGAAGAAGCTCACCACCATAGGAGGCCATGGATAAGAGCTTGGAGGAAGAAGGAGAAGAATGAAGGAAGAGGGAGAGAAGAGCACGAAATTTTGTGCTCTAAATGAGCTTTGAAATCTGAAGTTTAATATTCAAATGTTCAAAGTTCAAAAAAAATACACACGCATGACCTCTATTTATAGCCTAAGTGTCACACAAAATTGGAGGGAAATATAAATTTCACTTGAATTTGAAATTGAATTTGTGGAGCCAAACTTTGGAGCCAAAATTTCACTAATTATGATTAGTGAATTTTAGTTATGGTTCAGCCCACTAATCCAAGATCAATTCCAAGATTCTCCACTAAGTGTGCTTAGGTGTCATGAGGCATGAAAAGCATGAAGGACATGCACAAAGTGTGACTATATGATGTGGCAATGGGGTGTAGTAAGCAAATGCTCACCTCCCCCTCTAAAATTTAATTGGATTGGGCTTCTACCAATTCAATTAAATTTATTTCCAGCCACACACATCAAATATCCACTTAGTGCATGTGAAATTACAAAACTACCCCTAATACAAAAACTAGTCTAGGTGCCCAAAAATACAAGGGCTGAAAAATCCTATATTTCTAGGGTACCCTACCTACAATATGGAGCCCTATATACAAGGACCAAATATAATGACATCCTAGTCTAATATGTACAAAGATAATTGGACCCAACCTTGGCCCATGGGCTCAGAAATCTACCCTAAGGTTCATGAGAACCCTAGGGCCTTCTTCAGCAGCTCTAGCCCAATCTTCTTGGAGCCTCTTGCTCATGGTTCTTGTGATTGGTCCCTTCCTAGGGAGGATTGCATCATCCCCTTCCCCTTGAAGAGGATTTGACCTCAAATCTGTTAGTTCCTCCTCCTCAATATCAGCTCCACCTGCAAAAGGAGTTAAATCAGAAATGTTAAAAGTGGTGCTGACTCCATACTCTTCTGGGAGGTCCAACCTATAGGCATTGTTATTGATCCTCTCCAAAACCTGAAAAGGTCCATCCCCTCTAGGGCTAAGCTTGGATTTCCTTTTAGTAGGGAATCTATCCTTCCTAAGATGGAGCCAAACCCAGTCACCCTCATTAAGAACTAGCTCTTTTCTTCCTCTATTGCCTTTAGTTGAATACACCTTTGTTTGGTTCTCTATTTGGTTCTTAACCCTCTCATGCATCTTCTTTACAAATTCTGACCTAGATTCCCCTTCTTTATGTATAAAAGAAGTGTCCAGTGGGAGGGGAATGAGGTCTAACGGTGTTAGGGGATTGAACCCATAGACAACCTCAAAAGGGGACTGCTTGGTGGTTCTATGAACCCCCCTGTTGTAGGCAAATTCTACATGAGGAAGATACTCATCCCAAGACTTATGGTTGCCTTTCAGAAGAGCCCTTAAAAGGGTGGATAAAGACCTATTCACTACCTCTGTTTGCCCATCAGTTTGTGGATGACAAGTGGTAGAGAAAAGAAGTTTAGTTCCTAACTTAGCCCATAAGGTTTTCCAGAAGTGGCTAAGGAACTTAGCATCTCTATCTGACACAATGGTCCTAGGCAAACCATGGAGTCTCACAACTTCCTTGAAAAAGAGTTTTGAGATGTGGGAAGCATCATCCACCTTGTGGCATGGTATAAAGTGTGCCATCTTGCTAAACCTATCCACCACCACAAAGATAGAGTCTACACCTCTTTGGGTTCTAGGAAGCCCAAGGACAAAGTCCATACTAATGTCTACCCAAGGTGCAGATGGGATGGGTAAGGGTGTGTATAGCCCATGAGGCATCACCCTAGACTTGGCTTGTAAACAAGCCACACACCTAGTGCAATGCTTATGGACATCTTTCTTCATATGGGGCCAATAAAACTTTTCTTTGAGGAAGACAAGGGTCTTGTCTATCCCAAAGTGGCCCATGAGCCCACCCTCATGGCTCTCTTTCACAAGTAATTTCCTAATGGATCCTTGGGGTATGCAAAGCTTTCCCTCTTTGAACAAATACCCCTCAGCCAAATAGAATCCATCTTGGGCCTTTTTCCCACAACTCTCATAAATGGGAGAGAAATGTTCATCTAAAGCATACAAGTCCCTAATATTATCAAATCCTAAAATTTGAGCTCCTAGGGAGCAAAACAATGTGTGTCTCCTAGAGAGGGCATCAGCTACCACATTTGTTTTTCCCTTTTTGTATTTGATAACATATGGAAATTGCTCTAGGTACTCTACCCATTTTGCATGCCTCTTGTTTAACTTGCTTTGCCCTCTAATGTACTTAAGTGATTGATGATCACTATGAATGACAAATTCCTTGGAAACAAGGTAATGTTCCCAAGTTTGGAGGGCTCTTATTAAGGCATAAAGCTCTTTATCATAGGTGGGGTAGTTGAGGGTGGCACTATGAAGTTTTTCACTAAAATAAGCAATAGGGTGCCCACCTTGTAACAATACAGCTCCAACTCCCACTCCAGAGGCATCACATTCTAGCTCAAAAGTTTTAGAAAAGTCAGGAAGAGCTAGAACAGGTGCCTTAGTAAGCTTTTCTTTGAGCAAAGCAAAGGCTTGCTCTTGTTTTTCACCCCAGGTAAATGCCACATTCTTCTTCACCAGCTCATTGAGAGGTGATGCAATTGTAGAGAAATTAGGAACGAACCTTCTATAGAAGCTTGCTAACCCATGGAAGCTCCTAATATCTCCCACACTTTTTGGGGTGGGCCATTCTTGGATGGCCTTGATTTTCTCAGGGTCCACTTGGACCCCATTTCTACCAACTACAAAACCTAAGAAAACTATATTATCTACACAAAAGGTACACTTCTCTATATTTGCATAGAGGGTGTTTTTCCTAAGGACTGAAAGAACTTGTCTGAGATGTCCTAAGTGATCATCTAGGCTCCTACTATACACTAAAATATCATCAAAATAAACAACTACAAATCTACCTATGAAATCCCTTAAGACATGATGCATAAGCCTCATAAAGGTGCTTGGTGCATTAGTGAGCCCAAAAGGCATCACTAGCCATTCATACAAACCAAACTTGGTCTTGAAAGCAGTTTTCCACTCATCACCCTTTTTCATCCTGATTTGGTGATAACCACTTTTAAGATCAATTTTTGAAAAGATATTGGCACCATGCAACTCATCAAGCAGATCATCAAGTCTAGGAATGGGGTGCCTATACTTTACAGTGATGTTGTTGATGGCCCTGCAATCTGTACACATTCTCCACGTACCATCCTTTTTGGGCACCAACAACACTGGCACAGCACATGGGCTTAGGCTCTCTTGGACCCAGCCCTTCTCCAACAATTCTTTAACCTGAGACTCTATCTCCTTAGTCTCCTGAGGGTTAGTCCTATAGGCTGGCCTATTAGGAAGGCTTGCTCCTGGGACTAAATCTATTTGGTGTTCTATTCCCCTTAAAGGAGGTAGCCCAGGGGGTATCTCTTTGGGAAATATATCACCAAATTCATGTAAGAGTTCTTGGACCTTTGGGGGTAAGGTCTCAAATGTAGGAATTGTGGCAGTGCTAAGGGATGTTTCCCTTGATAGGAGAAGGTAGAAAGATTGTTTAAGAAGGAGTGCTCTTTTAATATCACCTTTTGTTGCAAAATGATTTTCCTTCTTAACAATCTTCTTGGAGGAATCCTTTCCCTCTTTTTCCTTCCCCCTGGCCTTTGAAGACAAGACCTTACTATCCTTCTTTTTCTTTTGTTTTTCTAATTTTTCTTCCTCATCCCTCTTATCTTTCATAGTTAGTTGATCTTTGGCCACCTGTGAAGGTGTTTGAGGATGCAACACAAATTTAGTGCCAAGATGGGTGAGGCTAATCTCATTAGTTAGGCCATTATAAATTATCTTCCTATCAAATTGCCACGGCCTTCCTAAAAGAATATGTCCTGCCTCCATGGGAACTATATCACAATTAACTTCATCCTTATATGTCCCAATGGAGAAAGGTACCTTCACTTGTTGGTTAACTATCATTTCCCCTTGCTCATTGAGCCATTGAAGTTTATAAGGTTTTGGGTGGGGAATGATAGTGAGGTTCAACTTGGAAACTAATCTTGTGCTACAACAATTGCAACAAGATCCACTATCCACAATGAGAGAACAAGTTTTATCTAAAATTTTGCATCTTGTATGAAAGATGTTCTCTCTTTGGGATTGAGATAAATCACAAGATTGACCTCCAAGGAGCCTTCTAACCATTAAGAGGTCACCTTCTTCATGAGGGTAGACTTCCTCACTAGACTCTTCATCCCTTACTTCATCTTCACTTCCACTAGAGGAAGGGCAAGAAGTAGTCTCCTCTTGACTACTATAAATGTCTTGACCCCTCATGATCATGGTTTTCTTTGTGGGGCATTGAGAGGCAATGTGACCTCTCCCAAGACATTTGAAGCATTTACTGTTGCTAGTCCTTTCTTGGGAACTAGTCTTAGGGGTGTATTTCTCTATGGTCTTACCCTTATCTTCCTTGGGTTTTGAAGGTGCAGCCCCTAAAATTCCATGGGCTTGGTCCTTCCTTGGATAAGAGTGAGAGCCATAAGTTTTTGAAGAAGGCTTTCTTTTAAGTTGTTGCTCCACTCTTATACAAAGTTGGACTAGCTCATCTAGGTCCCTATATGGAAGGAGTTCAACCTTGTCCCTCACTTCCATATTGAGCCCACTAAGGAACCTAGCTATGCTTGTTCTTTCCTCCTCCCTAAGTCCAGCTCTTAAAAGGAGTAGTTCCATTTGTTGTCTATATTCTTCAACACTCATACTCCCTTGTCTAAGCCTTTGGAGCTTGTCCATAAGCTCCCTTTCATAGTAGGAGGGAATGTGCCTCTTCCTAAGGGCACTCTTAAGATCATTCCAATACTCTACTGGAGGATCCTCATGAATCCTTCGTTCTTTAACAAGGGAAGTCCACCAATAGAGGGCATACCCTTGAAAGCTAAGGGTAGCCAATGGAACTTTTCTCTCTTCGCTAATATGATGGCAAGCAAAGAGTTGTTCAACCTTCATTTCCCAATCTAAGTAGGCCTCAACATTATCTTTTCCGTGGAAATATGGGAGGCTAATGTTAACCTCTTGAGGCCTTCTATCCTTTTCTCTTCTTTGGGAGTGATGTTTAGTATGTGAACTATGACGCCCTCTATAATAGTCGCTAAGTTCTTCACTTAAACTCTTGCAAGAGTCATGACTACTATAGGAGGCATGTTTTTCTCTTTTCATTTCTTTCATTATTTTTCTTCTTTCTTCCTCTCTTATTTTCTCTCTTTCATCTTGACTTATTTCTTCCACTCTTTTTTTACCTTTTTCTTTTCTCTCTTGTTTTTCTTTCCACAACTTAAGGGATCTCAACTCATCTAATATCTTATACAAGGGGTCCTTAGGAGTAGAACCCTCACCATTAACACTAGATGAAGAATGAAGACTCATGTTGGTTCCTAAGTTATGGTTCTTTCTTGTTGGGGCTTTGAAAACAAAAGGTAAAAGAAACTATGGTTGAAACTAGCCAAAATAAACACTAAAAGAGGTGTGAAAGATAAGGTAAAAACTAATTGGTAAAAGGCAAGCTATCTAGGTGGTTTGACAATGGAGGGTAAAAGAAATAAGCTATGAAAGTAAGCAAGAAATTAAAGTGCAAGAAATGCAAACTAGGCGGATCCTAAGAGTGTTTGGATGACCTCATTTAAGGTTCCCAACAAAACACTCACTATCCTAAGGGAAAATTGCCTAAAATTATTACACACAAATGGAAGTAGGGTGACCTAGCGGAGGCTCCCAACTTACTTCCAATGAAAGGCCTTTTTGTTACAAAATTTGAAAACAAAGCAAATTGCCAATTACAAAATTACAAAGAAAAAAGTCCTCAATTGTGGTGGCTATTCTCTCTTTAGTGTTTCACTCAATTTGGAGTGCTTCTTAGTCCAATAGCTCTTAAGGTGGTTGGCCCCTTGCTTCTTGACTCAAATTCTTCAAGATATGGCACCAATCCTCCTTTCCAATTCCCTATATGGCAACTCACAAGCAAGGAAACAAAGAGACAAGCAATAACCAAAGACAAAAAAAAAAATAAAAATGAAATGAAAGCTAAACCAATAGAGTTTTAACAAGACAAATTTCCAAGGATTATTCAACAATTAAAGCAATGAAAAGCACAAAAAGCAAGCTAGGACTCAAAGAGAAACCTAGAATGGCTCTAGAGTAGAGTAGAAAAACTCTAAAAAAAAAGACTCAAGAAACCTCTAGTTTTGGCACTTGTTTTCACAATAATGTTCAATTGAAATTTCAGAACTAGGATTGGTATAAAATATGCACCAATTATAGAACAAATTTTGAGCCAAAACAACAAGCACACTTTCCTTTCACTTTTCTTTTTTTTCCTGGACACTGATTTTTCTGCCAACTTGTGAGATTTTTATTATTTTTTTCTTTAATCCAAATCGCTTGATTCTTTTTTTATAATTTTGTTCCAGATGTCTAGAAAATTCAGTAAAAGTTTCAGCTCAAAAAACGTAGTTACCAATTCCCAGTAATTTATACAAGTTCGTATGTTCAAGCTGCCAGCACCAGCGATTTCAGCCTAGAAATCAAGAGTAGTGTTTATGTTGCTTAAGGCTTGGATAGTTACAATTTGTGTTTGCTTATGCTCAATTATCTTGAATAACACAATTAAAGAGAGCTTAAGACTTATTTTGATTCACAAATCCAGCCACAACTCAGCACCACAACTCAACTTCATCATAGGCATCATGTAGGAAACTTAGAAAGCAAAAAAAAAAGTTCAAGAACAAGACTACTTCTAGGAATTGATTTAGAACATGTTATGAACTAAATAACATGCATGAATTAGACTCAAAATTCAAAAGATAGGCTAAGAATGACAAGAATACATGAAAAAATGTATCTAGAATTCAAAAAACAAAATAAAAATTCAACACAAACTTAGAGCATAATGTGACAATTACTATGACTAAACATGACTCTAAGACAACATGGATTAAGTGATTTATACTTAGATTTTTGTGTTTTTTTTTTCTAATCAATATTTTGGAACAAAATTTAGATCTAAAGGTTCAGCACAAGAATATTATGAATGAAAATTGATAGAACCTAAAATCAACACAAAAACAAGATTCAAGAGTAGATCTACAAAATTTGAACCATAGAAATGCAAGAACAAGTGTAGATCTAAGATTTAATCGGTTTATTTTTTTTTAATCTACTCTAAACAGCACCAAACCACAAGACAATGGAGGATATACATGGAGAATAAGATGAAGAATAAGGAATTAAAGAGAATTCACCGAACAAAAAGATAGAGGAAGCAAAAGAACATCACCTAGATGAAGATGCTCTTGATACCACATGATGCAAGCTCCATGGGAGCTTGTAGGCCTAGGATCTTCTTCATCAATGGATTCCTTTGCTTCTTGGAAGATAAATGGCAGCGGAATGGGGAAGGAAGAGAGAGAGGAGACGCCACTTCAAGGAGAAGATGAGTCTAGAAGAAGCTCACCACCATAGGAGGCCATGGATAAGAGCTTGGAGGAAGAAGGAGAAGAATGAAGGAAGAGGGAGAGAAGAGCACGAAATTTTGTGCTCTAAATGAGCTTTGAAATCTGAAGTTTAATATTCAAATGTTCAAAGTTCAAAAAAAATACACACACATGACCTCTATTTATAGCCTAAGTGTCACACAAAATTGGAGGGAAATATAAATTTCACTTGAATTTGAAATTGAATTTGTGGAGCCAAACTTTGGAGCCAAAATTTCACTAATTATGATTAGTGAATTTTAGTTATGGTTCAGCCCACTAATCCAAGATCAATTCCAAGATTCTCCACTAAGTGTGCTTAGGTGTCATGAGGCATGAAAAGCATGAAGGACATGCACAAAGTGTGACTATATGATGTGGCAATGGGGTGTAGTAAGCAAATGCTCACCTCCCCCTCTAAAATTTAATTGGATTGGGCTTCTACCAATTCAATTAAATTTATTTCCAGCCACACACATCAAATATCCACTTAGTGCATGTGAAATTACAAAACTACCCCTAATACAAAAACTAGTCTAGGTGCCCAAAAATACAAGGGCTGAAAAATCCTATATTTCTAGGGTACCCTACCTACAATATGGAGCCCTATATACAAGGACCAAATATAATGACGTCCTAGTCTAATATGTACAAAGATAATTGGACCCAACCTTGGCCCATGGGCTCAGAAATCTACCCTAAGGTTCATGAGAACCCTAGGGCCTTCTTCAGCAGCTCTAGCCCAATCTTCTTGGAGCCTCTTGCTCATGGTTCTTGTGATTGGTCCCTTCCTAGGGAGGATTGCATCAAAAACCCCGGACAGGGTCTCGCTGTTGGAATTACTCATGAGCTCGGAGCCTCATCGGGCTTTACTAGTAAAGGTTTTGAACGAAGCCCATGTGGCCCAAGATATCTCTGTAGAAGGCTTTGGAGGGCTCGTCAATAATATCACCGCCAACAACTATCTCGCCTTCACCGAAGAAGAAATCCCTGCCGAGGGAAAAGGGCATAAGAAGGCTTTGCATGTATCAGTCAAGTGTATGGACCATGTTGTAGCCAAGGTGCTCATCGATAATGGTTCCAGCTTAAACGTAATGCCCAAAAGCACTTTGGAGAAATTATCGTTTAATGCTTCCCATCTAAAGCCAAGTTCCATGGTAGTTCGTGCCTTCGACGGCACCCGCCGAGAGGTTAGGGGAGAGATCGACCTCCCGGTACAAATAGGCTCTCACACCTGTCAGGTTACCTTTCAAATAATGGATATTAATCCCCCTTACAGCTGCCTGTTGGGACGCCCGTGGATCCATTCGGTGGGGGTCGTTCCCTCTACGCTCCACCAGAAATTGAAGTTCGTAGTCGAAGGGCATTTGGTTATCGTATCGAGCGAGGAAGACATCTTGGTGAGTTGCCCATCCTCTATGCCATATGTGGAGGCCGCGGAGGAGTCATTAGAAACCGCTTTCCAGTCTTTCGAGGTGGTAAGCATTTCCTCCACGGATTCCTTCTCTGGGCAACCTTGCCTGTCAGATACGGTAGTAATGGTGGCCCGGGTAATGTTGGGGAATGGTTACGAGCCCGGAATGGGTTTATGCAAGGACAACGGTGGCATAACTAGCCTGATAAGCGCCAAAGGAAATCGTGGGAAGTTTGGGTTAGGCTACAAACCCACACAGGCAGATATAAGGAAAAGCATTGCGGGAAGGAAAAACGGAAGTCAAGGCTCGCGATTAAGACAAGAAGACGAAGGAAGCCCGCCCGGCCACATAAGTAGGAGCTTTATAAGCGCGGGTCTAGGGGAGGAAGGCCAAGTCGTTGCAATATGCGAAGATGATGCTCCGAGTGGGTCAGATTTGGTACGACCATGCCCTCCTGATTTCCGACTAAGAAATTGGCGGGTGGAGGAGCGCCCAGACATTTACGCGACAAGCATAATGTAAACCTTTTTATGGCTTTAAAAGCTCTATAGTTGGGCCTAGGCTTTAGAGTTTCCTTTTGTTAAGGCTTTGTGTCTTTTGCTCCTGAATCTATAATACAAAGATCTTTCTTCATCTGTTCTTGCGTCTCTACCCATTCTCATCCATTTGCATGTTTACTTCTTTATGTTTAAAACGCCAGATCCGACGACGAGTCCCTCGAAGGTACTAATACCTGGGACCCGCCCATCGACTTCGAGCAAGAAATGAATCGAACAGAAGATGAAGAGAACGAGGATGTGGGACTTCCCCCGGAGTTGGAAAGGATAGTCGCCCATGAGGACCAAGAAATGGGGCCTCATCAAGAAGAGACAGAGCTAGTAGACTTGGGAACTGGTAATGTAAAAAGGGAAGTAAAGATAGGCACGGGTATGACCGCACCCATCCGTGAAGAATTAACAGCCCTGCTAAGAGACTACCAAGACATCTTTGCTTGGTCGTATCAAGATATGCCCGGTTTGAGTTCTAACATTGTACATCACCGATTACCCCTAAATCCCGAGTGTCCCCCAGTAAAACAGAAACTGAGAAGGATGAAGCCCGAGACATCCTTGAAGATAAAATAAGAGGTAAAGAAACAATTTGACGCTGGGTTTTTGGCTGTCGCTCGGTACCCAGAATGGGTTGCCAACATTGTACCCGTCCCTAAGAAGGATGGGAAGGTGCGAATGTGCGTGGATTATCGGGACCTGAATCGGGCCAGTCCCAAAGACAACTTTCCTTTGCCGCACATCGATATCCTTGTGGATAATATGGCCAACTTTGCTTTATTTTCCATCATGGATGGGTTCTCCGGTTACAATCAGATAAAGATGGCGCCAGAGGATATGGAGAAGACTACCTTCGTCACCCTGTGGGGAACGTTCTGTTACAAGGTGATGTCCTTTGGACTCAAGAATATCGGGGCAACTTATCAACGGGCTATGGTAGCTTTGTTCCACGATATGATGCACCAAGAGATCGAGGTCTATGTGGGCGACATAATTGCCAAATCTAAATCTGAGGAGGAACACCTTGTCAACCTGCGGAAGTTATTCGAAAAGCTTAGAAAGTATCAATTGAGGATGAACCCCGCTAAGTGCACTTTCGGGGTCAAATCAAGGAAATTGCTAGGTTTCATCGTAAGCCAGAAAGGGATAGAGGTAGACCCCGAAAAGGTGAAGGCCATCCTTGAGATGCCGGAACCCCGTACCGAGAGGCAAGTTCGAGGTACTCAAGGTGTACGGGTGATGCAATCCTACCCCGCAAGGGCATTGGATAGAAAACTCCAAGTAGATTGGGCCTGAGATGCAAGAGAAGGCCCTAGGGTTCTTATGAGCCTTAGGGTAGATTTTGGGCCCATGGGCTAAGTACGAGCCCACTTATCTTTGTAAATATTAGATTAAGGTTTCATTAATTTTGGGCCTTGTATTTAGGGCTCCATAATGTAGGTAGGGTACCCTAGAAATATAGGATTTTTCAGCCCTTGTATTTTAGGGCACCTAGACTAGTTTTTGTATTAGGGGTAGTTTTGTAATTTCACATGCACTGAGTGGATATTTGATGTGTGTGGTTGGAAATAAATTTAATTGAATTGGTAGAAGCCCAATCCAATTAAATTTTAGAGGGGGAGGTGAGCATTTGCTTACTACACCCCATTGCCACATCATATAGTCACACTTTGTGCATGTCCTTCATGCTTTTCATGCCTCATGACACCTAAGCACACTTAGTGGAGAATCTTGGAATTGATCTTGGATTAGTGGGCTGAACCATAACTTAAATTCACTAATCATAATTAGTTAAATTTTGGCTCCAAAGTTTGGCTCCACAAATTCAATTTCAAATTCAAGTGAAATTTGAATTTCCCTCCAATTTTGTGTGACACTTAGGCTATAAATAGAGGTCATGTGTGTGCATTTTTTTCAACTTTGATCATTTGAATATTAAACTTCAGATTTCAAAGCTCATTTAGAGCACAAAATTTCGTGCTCTTCTCTCCCTCTCCCTTCATTCATCTCCTTCTTCCTCCAAGCTCTTATCCATGGCCTCCTATGGTGGTGAGCTTCTTCTAGACTCATCTTCTCCTTGAAGTGGCGTCTCCTCTCTCTCTCCCTTTCTCCATTCCGCTGCCATTCATCTTCCAAGAAGCAAAGGAATCCATTGATGAAGAAGATCCTAGGCCTACAAGCTCCAATGGAGCTTGCATCATGTGGTATCAGAGCATCTTCATCTAGGTGATGTTCTTTTGTTTCCTCTATCTTTTTGTTCGGTGAATTCTCTTTAATTCCTTGTTTTTCATCTTATTCTCCATGTATATCCTCCATTGTCTTGTGGTTTGGTGCTGTTTAGAGTATATTCAAAAAAAAATAAACCGATTAAATCTTAGATCTACACTTGTTCTTGCATTTCTATGGTTCAAATTTTGTAGATCTACTCTTGAATCTTGTTTTTGTGTTGATTTTAGGTTCTATCAATTTTAATTCATAATATTCTTGTGCTGAACCTTTAGATCTAAATTTTGTTCCAAAATATTGATTAGAAAAAAAAAACACAAAAATCTAAGTGTAAATCACTTAATCCATGTTGTCTTAGAGTCATGTTTAGTCATAGTAATTGTCACATTATGTTCTAAGTTTGTGTTGAATTTTATTTTGTTGATTGAATTCTAGATACATTTGTTCATGTATTCTTGTCATTCTTAGCCTATCTTTTGAATTTTGAGTCTAATTCATGCATGTTATTTAGGTCATAACATGTTCTAAATCAATTCCTAGAAGTAGTCTTGTTCTTGAACTTTTTTTTTGCTTTCTAAGTTTCCTACATGATGCCTATGATGAAGTTGAGTTGTGGTGCTGAGTTGTGGCTGGATTTGTGAATCAAATAAGTCTTAAGCTCTCTTGAATTGTGTTATTCAAGATGATTGAGCATAAGCAAACACAAATTGTAACTATCCAAGTCTTAAGCAACATAAACACTACTCTTGATTTCTAGGTTGAAATCGCTGGTGCTGGCAGCTTGAACATACGAACTTGTATAAATTAATGGGAATTGGTCACTACGTTTTTTGAGCTGAAACTTTTACTGAAATTTCTAGACATCTGGACCAAAATTATAAAAAAAGAACCAAGCGATTTGGATTAAAGAAAAAAATAAGAAAAATCTCACAAGTTGGCAGAAAAATCAGTGTCCAGGAAAAAAAAAAAAAGTGAAAGGAAAGTGTGCTTGTTGTTTTGGCTCAAAATTTGTTCTATAATTGGTGCCTATTTTATACCAATCCTAGTTCTGAAATTTAAATTGAACATTATTGTGAAAACAAGTGCTAAAACTAGAGGTTTCTTGAGTCCTTTTTTTTAGAGTTTTTCTACTCTACTCTAGAGCCATTCTAGGTTTCTCTGAGTCCTAGCTTGCTTTTTGTGCTTTTCATTGCTTTAATTGTTGAATAATCCTTGGAAATTTGTCTTGTTAAAACTCTATTGGTTTAGCTTTCATTTCATTTTTTTTTGTCTTTGGTTATTGCTTGTCTCTTTCTTTCCTTGCTTGTGAGTTGCCATATAGGGAATTGGAAAGGAGGATTGGTGTCATATCTTGAAGAATTTGAGTCAAGAAGCAAGGGGCCAACCACCTTAAGAGCTATTGGACTAAGAAGCACTCCAAATTGAGTGAAACGCTAAAGAGAGAATAGCCACCACAATTGAGGACTTTTTTCTTTGTAATTTTGTAATTGGCAATTTGCTTTGCTTTCAAATTTTGTAACAAAAAGGCCTTTCATTGGAAGTAAGTTGGGAGCCTCCGCTAGGTCACCCTACTTCCATTTGTGTGTAATAATTTTAGGCAATTTCCCCTTAGGATAGTGAGTGTTTTGTTGGGAACCTTAAATGAGGTCATCCAAACACTCTTAGGATCCGCCTAGTTTGCATTTCTTGCACTTTAATTTCTTGCTTATTTTCATAGCTTATTTCCTTTACCCTCCATTGTCAAACCGCCTAGATAGCTTGGCTTTTACCAATTAGTTTTTACCTTATCTTTCACACCTCTTTTAGTGTTTATTTTGGCTAGTTTCAACCATAGTTTATTTTACCTTTTGTTTTCAAACCCCCAACAAGAAAGAACCATAACTTAGGAACCAACATGAGTCTTCATTCTTCATCTAGTGTTAATGGTGAGGGTTCTACTCCTAAGGACCCCTTGTATAAGATATTAGATGAGTTGAGATACCTTAAGTTGTGGAAAGAAAAACAAGAGAGAAAAGAAAAAGGTAAAAAAAGAGTGGAAGAAATAAGTCAAGATGAAAGAGAGGAAGAAAGAAGAAAAATAATGAAAGAAATGAAAAGAGAAAAACATGTCTCCTATAGTAGTCATAACTCCTGCAAGAGCCTAAGTGAAGAACTTCGTGACTATTATGAAGGAAGGCATAGGTCACATCTTAGACCTCACAACCATAGGAGAGAAAATGAAAGAAAGCCTCAAGAGGTTAACATTAAACTCCCATACTTCCATGGGAAGGACAATGTAGAGGCTAATTTAGATTGGGAAATAAGGGTAGAGCAACAACTTAAAAGGAAGTCTACTTCAAAATCTTATGGCTCTCACTCTTATCCAAAGAAAGACCAAGGTCAAGGAATCTTAGGGGTGAGACCTTCTAAGCCCAAAGATGATAAGGGGAAGACAATAGAAAAGCAACCCCTTAAGGCTAGTATGCAAGAGAAGACTAGCTCCATGAAGTGCTTTAAATGTCTTGGAAGAGGACACATTACTTCTCGATGCCCCACCAAGAAAACCATGATTATGAGGGGCCAAGACATTTATAGTAGCCAAGATGAGGCTACTACTTCACCTTCCTCTAGTAAAAGTGAAGAAGCAAAAGGGGAAGAATCTAGTGAAGAGATCTACCCCCTAGAAGAAGGACAACCTTTAATGGTTAAGGAGGAGTGTAAGGAGGTAAGTGTCTCCTCCAAGAGGTTAGCTAAGAAGCAAAGACATTTTGAAATAAAGACAAATATTAAAGAAATTTCCCTTCTTAGACAACCTCCACATTTTCTCCTTTGTAAAAAGACACTTGTTAGCATTGCCACATCTCTTAGGCTTGAGTTTATTCCTCAAGTAAAGGAGTTGTTGGATGAGGGTTTGGTTCGCAAGAGATTAAATCCTTGTGCTTTGTTGGTGCCCAAAATAGGTATTATAAGGCACCAAATCCCTAAAATAGGTGGTGTGATGAATGCTTTGGGTGGTGCAACACTCTTTTGTAAAATCACTCGTGCACCCAACATCTTCATGATTTGTGTACATAGGGACTCATTAGGTAGGTTTGTTCTTATTTTTAGTTTCAATACAAACTTAGGCACTCATATGGGACACCTTAAGTTTGTCATACTTTTTGGTAGGAATAATCAACATGAAAATACAGAAAAAGGTATGTTCTATTGCTTTACTTTTCTTAATTTTTTAAATTGTGATCAAGGGGTTCCTATGAACCCTAAGAGAATAAAGGTCATTCCTGAGTCGCCCGCTCCACCAAGTGTAAGAAAAATTTGGGGCTTCCAAGACTTAACAAACTTTTACAAAAGGTTTGCCCCATATTTTTCTATACTTGTAGCACAACTCTTTGAGTTGGTGAGGAACCATGTTCCTTCATGGGAAGATGCCCAGGAAATGAGTTTTCAGACCTTACCTTACTTCAACATACTAAACACCACTAGTACATATGTTTTTGTTCTATTTACAGGTGTTGAGGAAAAAAGCCCAGAGTTTCAAGAACCTCGGGATTTGAGGTCAAATCCTTTTCAAGGGGGAGGGAATGATGCAATCCTACCCCGCAAGGGCATTGGATAGAAAACTCCAAGTAGATTGGGCCTGAGATGCAAGAGAAGGCCCTAGGGTTCTTATGAGCCTTAGGGTAGATTTTGGGCCTATGGGCTAAGTACGAGCCCACTTATCTTTGTAAATATTAGATTAAGGTTTCATTAATTTTGGGCCTTGTATTTAGGGCTCCATAATGTAGGTAGGGTACCCTAGAAATATAGGATTTTCCAGCCCTTGTATTTTAGGGCACCTAGACTAGTTTTTGTATTAGGGGTAGTTTTGTAATTTCACATGCACTGAGTGGATATTTGATGTGTGTGGTTGGAAATAAATTTAATTGAATTGGTAGAAGCCCAATCCAATTAAATTTTAGAGGGGGAGGTGAGCATTTGCTTACTACACCCCATTGCCACATCATATAGTCACACTTTGTGCATGTCCTTCATGCTTTTCATGCCTCATGACACCTAAGCACACTTAGTGGAGAATCTTGGAATTGATCTTGGATTAGTGGGCTGAACCATAACTAAAATTCACTAATCATAATTAGTGAAATTTTGGCTCCAAAGTTTGGCTCCACAAATTCAATTTCAAATTCAAGTGAAATTTGAATTTCCCTCCAATTTTGTGTGACACTTAGGCTATAAATAGAGGTCATGTGTGTGCATTTTTTTCAACTTTGATCATTTGAATATTAAACTTCAGATTTCAAAGCTCATTTAGAGCACAAAATTTCGTGCTCTTCTCTCCCTCTCCCTTCATTCATCTCCTTCTTCCTCCAAGCTCTTATCCATGGCCTCCTATGGTGGTGAGCTTCTTCTAGACTCATCTTCTCCTTGAAGTGGCGTCTCCTCTCTCTCTCCCTTTCTCCATTCCGCTGCCATTCATCTTCCAAGAAGCAAAGGAATCCATTGATGAAGAAGATCCTAGGCCTACAAGCTCCAATGGAGCTTGCATCAACGGGGACTCAGCGTTGGTGATCCATCAGCTGAGAGGGGAATGGGAAACTAGAGACCCCAAGCTGATACCCTACAAAGCCTATATCAAGGAGATGGCTAATTCCTTTGATGAGATCTCCTTCCATCATGTTCCCCGGGAGGAAAATCAAATGGCTGATGCGCTTGCCACTTTGGCGTCCATGTTCTAGCTAACACCGTACGGGGATCTACCATACATTGAGTTCAGGTGTCGTGGCAAACCCGCACATTGTTGCCAGGTGGAAGAGGAACGGGACGGTAAGCCTTGGTATTTCGAAATCAAGCGATATGTCGAAAGCAAAGAGTACCCACCGGAGGCTTCCGACAATGATAAAAGGACATTGAGGAGAATGGCGGCCCGTTTCTTCATGAGCGGGAACATACTATATAAAAGAAATCACGACATGACTCTCCTGCAATGTGTGGATGCCAAAGAGGCGAACCACATGATCGAGGAAGTCCACGAGGGTTCGTTTGGAACGCACGCCAATGGGCATGCTATGGCCAGGAAGATCTTGAGGGCAGGTTATTACTGGCTCACCATGGAAGGTGATTTTTGTGTCCATGTAAGGAAATGCCACAAGTGTCAAGCATTCGCGGACGATGTCAATGCTCCGCCAAATCCTCTAAATGTCATGTCTACCCCTTGGCCTTTTTCCATGTAGGGAATAGATGTCATCGGGGCCATCGAGCCCAAGGCTTCTAACGGTCATCGCTTCATTCACGTGGCGATAGATTATTTCACCAAGTGGGTCGAGGTGGCTTCCTACACCAATGTCATGACGAATGTAGTGGTCAGCTTCATAAAGAGGGAGCTGATTTTTCGGTATGGACTCCCTAGGAAGATCATTACTGACAATGGCACCAACCTGAATAACAAGATGATGCAGGAAATGTGTGCGGATTTCAAAATCCAGCATCACAACTCCACGCCCTACCGGCCAAAGATGAACAGAGCCGTGGAAGCAGCCAACAAGAATATTAAGAAAATTATTCAGAAGATGACAGTGTCATACAAAGATTGGCATGAGATGTTGCCTTTTGCCTTGCATGGATACCGAACTTCAGTACAAACTTCTACTGGGGCAACGCCATATTCCTTGGTTTTGAAATGGAAGCGGTACTCCCATTTGAAGTAGAGATCCCTTCCCAGAGGATACTGGCCAAATCGGGATTAGAAGAATCAGAATGGGCTCAAACACGCTATGACCAACTCAACCTTATTGAAGGTAAGCGCTTGACGGCCTTGAGTCATGGGCGCCTGTATCAACAAAGAATGAAGAATGCGTTCGACAAGAAGGTACGCTTGCGCAAGTTCCATGAGGGAGACCTTGTGCTGAAAAAGATGTCCCACGCTATTAAAGATAATCGAGGGAAGTGGGCCCCGAACTACGAAGGGTCTTTCGTTGTGAAAAGGGCTTTTTCCGGAGGAGCCCTGGTGCTTACCAACATGGATGGCGAGGAGCTACGTTTACCTGTGAACTCTGATGTTGTCAAGCAATACTATGCTTAGAATCTGGGGCAATTAAGGATGTCGCTGCATGTTCTTTTATTTTTGTGTGTCTTCTTGGTTTCCCTCAGGGATTCCCGTCTATTGTATATCTCTCGTCACAGTCTTTTAAAAGAAGAGAACATGGGTTTGAGGCTTTAGTCCTCACTTTGGTTTTAAACCATGTGTTAGTTTGTAATAACCTGAGCCCTTTCGCTCAGTTCATGGGGTGCCCCAAGCGCTTAATCAAAACTGAACCTAACCAGCTTTCACTAATAAGATTATTGTGTTTGAAAACATTCATGCATACGCATACGCATGCATATTTTTGTGATAACAGGGGCAGAATCGTCTTAGGCCACAGTCAGAGGTTGAGACAAAGCTAAAAGCAGAAACCAATCAAGGTAAGACGACGACGCAGTCACGATTTGCCACGCATTGTTTCCTACTTTCAGGTACTTAGGAACGGACGCAAATAGAGGCTAGGGTCACGACCGACAGATCGTCATCCCTTCCCAGCTCGGGACAAGTGGAAAACATCGCTGCAAGGCAGCCTAGTATCCTTTAAATTCACAGTAATTATTACTATTGTTTGTTTAAAATAAATAATGGATGCCTAATCTACCTTGAGTGGGTTCGAGTAAGCGAACGCCAAGGGCCATGCTTATGTTTCCCTAAAAAAAATGGCAGTTTAGCTCGCCTGGGCGAGCAACCCCTGCACGAAAACATAAAAAACGAGGGAGGGGGAGTTTTCTGCACTCCAAAAACTCCCCCCCCCCCCTCATCCAATAGAAGAAAGCTCACGGGAATTAAGGGTTTTTCACCCCTAGGCCACCATTTTGGCGCTTTTGCTTCCATTGTTAGTGTTGTTACTCACTCCATCAAGTAAGTATCTCATCCTTGAGCTTTCTAGCTTTCCATTGATGTATTTTGGTCTTCTTTTGGTGCTCTAAGTTGTGTGAATATGCCCAAATCTATGGAGCAATTTTGGCTTTGTTTCATGCTTGATTGGTTTGAATTGAGGGGTTGTATGGGATGGCCCTAGGCCTATGTTGCATTCTGAAGCAATGGGGCATGCCACATTGCCCCCATTCTCTTGCTATTCATGCCAAAACATGCGCCCACCAAGTGCTCGGTGAAATGTCTCAATGACATATGAGCATGGTTTTGTAAGCTTTGGATTGTGGGACTGTTTTATATATATAGGGACAGCATGAAGGATTTAAAATGAGTGCCCGAATGCAATTCTAGGCCTAGGAACCCAAGCTTTTAATTTCAATACAAGGAAGCATGACTTATGCCTAGGAATCTAAATTTTGGTTTTGAATGTAAAAAGGCATGAATATTAGGACATGTTTGAGAGGTTTTTTTAGAATTTAAATTTGGCTGCCCCATGAGGAATACCTTACACCTAGGTAGCATGGAAAATACCTTTCAACGGTATGTATAGATGTGAATATAGGTAGCGCGGAAATGCCATGCAAAGTGTGTGAATATATGGCATAAAAATACCTTGCAAAGTGTGAATGAATAGCAAAAAATGCCTTTCAAAATATGTATATTTGTGGATAGGTAGCATAAGGAGCCTTTCAAAAAATGTACCCATGTCAAAAATGGCATGAGAATGCTTCCCAAATGAATATATGATGTGGAATCGCCCCTCAAGTGTAGATAGATAGCATGAAAGTTCCTTTTCAAATGCAAGTGTGTGCGTGACGTGAGATTGGCTCTTCGATGTGAATATGTGTATAAATAATGTGAATGAAACAACAAAAATATGTATGTTAATACTTCAAATGTGCATAGGTAGTTTGTGGTAGCGAAATGCTTAGGATATGAACATGTGTAATTTGGACACAATATTTTGAGCATGTGTATATGTGTTCTTTTCAAAAAAAATATATGTGTGGTAACTAGAATATTTTAAATATCCTTGTATGTTGATATAAGTAGTAGGATATTTTACGCATATGCACGTTCATAAATGTTTTACATTGAGGAAATGTGTGCACGAGTTTGTTCTAAATCGGAAAGATTAACATGCCGTTTTTGCTTTAAAATAAGCGTTTTCTTGTAAACTAACTTTCCAAATGTCTTTCCTTGCAGGAAATGGCTCCGAGAAAGCTTTCCGCAAAGAGATCTAGGAAGGACGCCATGGTTGAAGGGACTAGTGCCGCTCCCGAGTTCGACAGCCATCGTTTCAGGAGCGCTGAGCACCAACAGCGTTTCGAGGCCATCAAGGGATGGTCATTCCACCGAGAGAGACGCATCCAGCTCAGGGACAATGAGTACACAGATTTCCAAGAAGAGATAGCTCGCCGGCGTTGGATGTCGCTGGTCACTCCCATGGCCAAGTTTGACCCAGATGTAGTCCTAGAGTTTTATGCCAATGTTTGGCCCACGGAGGAGGGCGTGCGGGACATGCGGTCATGGGTAAGGGGCCAGTGGATTCCTTTTGATGCAGACGCTCTCAGCCAGTTCCTGAGAGACCTGCTAGTGTTAGAGGAGGGTCAGGAATGCGAGTATAGTTAGAGAAGGAACCGGGCCGATGGATTTGACGAGGAGGCCATTGCCCAACTGTTATGCATACCGGGTCAGGATTTTGCCCGGACCGCTGCCGGGAGACGGGTGCGGATCATGCGCACCCACATGACTACCTTGACCCAGACGTGGATGACGTTGCTGCTCAGCAACATCCTGTCCAGCGATCATAACTCCGACCTCCCTCTGCCAAAGTGTCAGCTGGTGTATGCCATCCTGACACGGATGAGCGTCCATGTGGCTCAGTTGATCACTGACGCCATTTATTTATTTGCAGGTATGCCACCTACCAGGCACCCTTTAGACCCAGATAAGTCTAAAAGGGCCCTGGGTTTTCTAGCATTGATCACGGGTCTCTGCCAGTCGTTCGGGGTTCCCGTCACACCTAGTAAGGTGATTCAACCGCCGATCACCCGGGCCTTCATAGAGAAGTATTGCACGCCTAGACAGGCGCAAGGTGGCGCACCGCAGGCCCCAGACGCACCGCCGCCACCTCATCAGGCTGATCCAACTGGGTCATTTGACACGGAGCGATATTTACGGCATTTGGTTCGCCAGTAGGCGGCCAACCACAGGGGGCAGGTGCAGACCCATGAGTGTCTCTACCAGCTCAGCCTCAGTCTGCAGAGCCAGGGTTTCGCTTCTTTTACGTGCCCTACTCCATATCAGTTTAGGGCTGAGGTCGCATGGCCCGGAGATTGGCCTGAGGCCCAGGCAGGGGAGGCGCTCGCAGAGGCTCCCGGCAATGGAGAGGAGGCCCGCATGGATGAGGAGATGACATATTTCCTCGATTTCTTGGGAGGAAGCAGAGCCACGTGACCGAGGTCACTGCATTTTTTGACATCTGTTTTTGTTTTGTTTAGTTTGCTATTAACGTTTTCTGTTATTGCTCATATTGCTGTTGACATTACTATTTTCTGTTTTGTTCATATGGTTGCTAACGTTACTATCATTATTGCTCGTTTCTGTTAGAAATTTTCGGCGTTATGGATCTCAGTTATTTCGTCACCGTTTTGCGACTTACCATTTTCATGCGTTTCTCGTTCTCCTCGTGGTTAGACGTAAGTAGGTAGTGTGCGCCCTAGTCCGCACGACTTTTTCAGAGAGAAAAAGAGGAAAAAAGAAAGAAGAGAGAGGAAATGAACAAATGATAAATAACTAGAAAAAAATAAAAAAAAGGAGAAAAGGGGAAAAAGAGTAAGAAAAGAAAAAAGAAGGAAGAAAAAAAGAAAATGATAAAAATAAAAAGTTGTCTGGCTAAAAAACAACATGCTTGTGAAAAGAGATAATTTCCAACTTTTCTTTGAAAGAATTCACTGATTATAACCAGTTTTTGAAAAAAATGTGTGTACACATTTGAAGGGTAAAATGCTGTGAAAGTTTTTCCGAACACCCAAGATAGACTCGGATGAATGCACAAATTGATAAAAGAACATATTTTTGGAAACACTGGGTTGACTAAAATAGAGGAAATGAATCCTGAGCCCTAGCATCACATGACCATAAAAGTTTGACACTTGAGTGTCCACATAGGTGCATGCATGACTAGTTTTGCATAAAATTTCCAAATCATCATTGTTGCATTTATGTCATGGAAATAATGTGGGGCATCCCCTTTTTATCCTTGAACCAAACCAAACCCTGACATATATCATGTCCAGCCGTGCTACAAGCCTTGAGCCAAAATCTCAATTTACCATAAACCTTGACCCAGGGTGAGAATATCAATCCTTGCCCTTGGAAGAAAACACAAAAAGAAGGAAAATCCCCAATCAAAGAAAGGGAGAAAGCAAAAAAGGAAAGAAAATCCCCGATCAAAGATCGGAAGAAAACAGAAGAAACATGCAGAAAGGTCTTTGAACCAGACGACATCTGAACAAATACAGAGTTATCACCAAAGTAAATATGAAAAGAAAGGAAACCACGACCTTAAGTGGTCCTCACCCTTTGATTACCAACCAAAATCCTGTGCGTCGGTGACTTGTTCGCCTCGCGCTAAACGAAAACAGAAAAGAAAAACGCCAAAAACACTCAAAGCCAAATTTCCCACCAAAATGAACCCATTCCCGAGAAAAAGTCCTATTGATCCATGATCACGCATGTAATCTTTGAGTTGATAGGAAATGATTTGCAAAATCAAGTCATGACATACCTATGGTTCGAAATTAGGATGAAACACTTTCCTGTGTGAGATTGATACACTTTGAGTGATTTTCTTCTATTTTTGTTGAACCCAGTGTTTCCTCTAAATGGTCATTTAGAAATGAAATGCTAACATCCAAAATCTCATTTGTGGTTATGAGAAGATTTCATCAGCATATTCCCCTTCCCCGGTAGACACATTGTTTTTCATCTGAAAAGCATATGTTGCTCTGATTAGTTGGAAGTTTTCTCTCTTTACTAAAGCATGTTCGCATTTTAGTGAAGAAAACACCGTGACTATTTTTAGTCTCACAAGTTATCCAGAACTACGTAGGTCTGAGTTCCTCATTAAGGATACGTAGGAGCAAGAGCCTCGCTTTTGTCGGCCGCCCCCACAATTTCTGTCATACTGACACTAGAGTCACGTGACATGCGGAGATACCCAAGTGGTTATCCGTTTAAACTTTCTTTTGCTATCTCTAAGACTCAAAGCGTGATAGCACGCAGAGACTAACGTCGTCTTCTGCACCCTTTGTCAATCGCGGCCAACAAGCCCGTTGACACGCGGAGATTTACGTCATCTTCCGCGCAGACAATTTCTGTCATACTAACACTGGAGTCACTTGACATGCAGAGATACCCGAGTGGTTATCCGTTTAAAACTTTCCTTTTCTATCTATAAGACTCAAAGCATGATAGCAAGCTGAGTGGGTAAACGCGTAGAGACAGATTTTGCGCCCTTTATCATTCAGGAGCAACAAGCTGAGTGGGTAAACGCGTAGAGACAGATTCTGCGCCCTTTATCATTCAGGAACAACAAGCTGAGCAGGTAAACGCGCAGAGACAGATTATGGGCCCTTTATCATTCAGGAACAACAAGCTGAGTGGGTAAACGCGCAAAGACAGATTCTGCGCCCTTTATCATTCGGGAGCAGCGAGGCGGGTGATAAACGCGCAGAGACAAATTCTGCGCCCTTTGTCATTCAAATTTCGCAAGTTAGGTGATAAACACACAGAGACAAGTCTGCGCCCTTTGTCATTCAAAAACAGTAAGTCGAGAGGTGGGCGGAGACAAATTATGGTCATTCCGCGCACCTTTTCGCCATCCAGAGGCGATCGTGTCCGGTGGCATGCAGAGACAAATAATAGTCATTCTGTATCTCGCTGCCCAGGCTCGATCGTTTCCAACAAAACGCAGAGACAAATTATGGTCATTCAGCATCTTGTATCAACCGAGAGGAACAAATTCGACAGTATCAGGATGATGTGTTGGTACTGATCATTTTCAAATTTTTGCAGGTTCCGTTGGCAGGGAGGTTCACTGGCTGAATGGTGTTTCGCTCGAACGAAATTAGTGTCTTATCTTTACTTCCCCTTTATCTCCAATAAAAGACAAGTAAAGAGGGGCAACTATCATACCCTAATTTCGCCCAGGGACCATCCGTTGTTAGGATGTGACCCTCGTTTGACCACTTCGAGGTACTTGGCACCCATCGTTAGGCAATTCGTGAAGTTCCGTGATATGCCGGAAGTCAAAAGAAAGCATTGTAGCACAATCCGTGAAGTTCCGTGACATGCCAGAAATTCAAAGGAAGTGTTAGTGCGCAATCCGTAAAGTTCCGTAACATTCCGGAAGGCAAAAAAGGGATGATTACGTAATCCATAAGGTTTCGTAACATTACGGAAAGAAAACAAGCATCGTTACTGATGCAATCCTACCCCGCAAGGGCATTGGATAGAAAACTCCAAGTAGATTGGGCCAAAGATGCAAGAGAAGGCCCTAGGGTTCTTATGAGCCTTAGGGTAGATTTCGGGCCCATGGGCTAAGTATGAGCCCACTTATCTTTGTAAATATTAGATTAAGGTTTCATTATTTTTGGGCCTTGTATTTAGGGCTCCATAATGTAGGTAGGGTACCCTAGAAATATAGGATTTTTCAGCCCTTGTATTTTAGGGCACCTAGACTAGTTTTTGTATTAGGGGTAGTTTTGTAATTTCACATGCACTGAGTGGATATTTGATGTGTGTGGTTGGAAATAAATTTAATTGAATTGGTAGAAGCCCAATCCAATTAAATTTTAGAGGGGGAGGTGAGCATTTGCTTACTACACCCCATTGCCACATCATATAGTCACACTTTGTGCATGTCCTTCATGCTTTTCATGCCTCATGACACCTAAGCACACTTAGTGGAGAATCTTGGAATTGATCTTGGATTAGTGGGCTGAACCATAACTAAAATTCACTAATCATAATTAGTGAAATTTTGGCTGCAAAGTTTGGCTCCACAAATTCAATTTCAAATTCAAGTGAAATTTGAATTTCCCTCCAATTTTGTGTGACACTTAGGCTATAAATAGAGGTCATGTGTGTACATTTTTTTGAACTTTGATCATTTGAATATTAAACTTCAGATTTCAAAGCTCATTTAGAGCACAAAATTTCGTGCTCTTCTCTCCCTCTCCCTTCATTCATCTCCTTCTTCCTCCAAGCTATTATCCATGGCCTCCTATGGTGGTGAGCTTCTTCTAGACTCATCTTCTCCTTGAAGTGGCGTCTCCTCTCTCTCTCCCTTTCTCCATTCCGCTGCCATTCATCTTCCAAGAAGCAAAGGAATCCATTGATGAAGAAGATCCTTGGCCTACAAGCTCCAATGGAGCTTGCATCAGTTACGAAATTCGTAAAGTTTCGTAACGTTACGGAAAAAGAATCACCAAAAAAGAGCAAGGGGGTGTATTTAGTAAAAATAGGGGTGCAAATAGCAACCAGGCCCACTTGGGCCTTTCAGAAAATTCCTCCAGAAGGCGGTTGCTGCGGGAGGAAGCAACCTAGCTCGCCTGGGCGAGCTGGGTGGCAAGCTTCTCCCCCATTTTCCTATAAATAGGGGGGAGGTGAAGGGAAAAAATGTTCAACCCTCCTGGTAATTCGAGATCACTTGAAATTAGTGAAAAAAATTGGTTCTGTGAAGAAAATCGAAGCCAAGGCGCTTTCGTAACGTTTCCGTAACGTTTTCGTGGGTGATTTCGCAAAGATTTTCAACCGTTCTTCGACGTTCTTCGTTCATTCTTCGTCGTTCTTCGATCTTCAACCGGTAAGTTCCCGAAATCGAACTTTTCAATTCATTCTATGCACCCTTGGTGGTCCTCATTTGTTTCGCCTACTTTTATTTTCGTTTCATTTACTTTCTATACCTCCTTTTGACGTGCTTTAGTCATTTGCTTAAGTCATTTTCTCGCCTAATCAAAAAATAAAATAAATTTCCACCGATCATTTGAATTGTAACATCCGTTAATTTCTGTTAAAATGAAATCGACCGTTCGGTCATGCCGTAACCACGTTGGAAACCAAAAAGAGGTAAAATAATAATATAATAATAAAAAATATCTTTTAGTAAAATAAATATAAAAAAATCAATCGGACTCTTTGGGATTTTTCTTTCTTAATCGAATTGACTAATAACCAAAGTGAAACTAAGGCTAAAATCAATTCATAAACCAAACTTTTGTCATCGCCTAAAAAAGCCATTTTCAAAGGTCCAAACGCCTTGAAGTGGTTTTTTCCGCTTTTATTGGTTAAGTGTAGATTTATAAAGGCCTAAAATCAACATGTAACTTTATTACCTCTTTCAAAAATAAAGAGATCATTAATGGTCCAATACCTTAATGTCTTCTCTCTTTTCAAAAGAATCGAAAGATTGTTTAATGGTCCAACACCTTAAATGACCTTTCATTCAATAAAAACATATTTTGCAAAAATGATAAAAACAACTTAACCAAACACTTTGTTCACAAAGAACTACGTAGGTCTGATTTCCTTATCGCAATTAAGGAATACGTAGGAGCAAGGGAAGCACCCTCGTCGACCGCAAAAAGATAAAAAATATAAAAAGAAATAAAGACGTAAAAGGGAACATAAAATTGAAGTCATGTTTGCACATTTAATTAAAGGTTGTCATCTCTTGTGACGGACGCGTGGGGTGCTAATACCTTCCCCGTGCGTAAATACAACTCCCGAACCTTTCACTTAAAGTTCGTAGATCACATCTTTTTCCGGTTTTTCCGACGTTTTCCTCAAATAAACGTTGGTGGCGACTCCGCGCGTATTCCTTTCTTGGAAGACGCACTCGCGAGTCACGCGTCGCCTTCCCGCCGAAGCGTAGGTTGCGACAACACCAAAGAGAAAATAGCCACCACAATTGAGAACTTCTTTTTTTGTAATTTTGTAACAAAAAGGCCTTTCATTGAAAGTTGGGAGCCTCCAATAGGTCACCCTACTTCCATTTCTGTGTAATAATTTTAGGAAATTTTCCCTTATGATAGTGAGTGTTTTGTTGGGAACCTTAAATGAGGTCATCCAAACACTCTTAGGATCCCCCTAGTTTGCATTTGCTGCACTTTAATTTCTTGCTTACTTTCATAGCTGATTTCCTTTTACCAATTAGTTTTTACCTTATCTTTCACACCTCTTTTAATGTTTATTTTGGCTAGTTTCAACAATAGTTTCTTTTACCTTTTGTTTTCAAACCCCCAACAAGAAAGAACCATAACTTAGGAACCAACATGAGTCTTCATTCTTCATCTTGTGTTAATGGTGAGGGTTCTACTCCTAAGGACCCCTTGTATAAGATATTAGATGAGTTGAGATCCCTTAAGTTGTGGAAAGAAAAACAAGATAGAAAAGAAAAAGGTAAAAAAAGAGTGGAAGAAATAAGTCAAGATGAAAGAGAGAAAATAAGAGAGGAAGAAAGAAGAAAGATAATGAAAAGAGAAAAACATCCCTCCTATAGTAGTCATGACTCTTGCAAGAGTTTAAGTGAAGAACTGGGCGACTATTATAGAGGGCGCCATAGTTTACATACTAAACATCACTCCCAAAGAAGAGAAAAGGATAGAAGGCCTCAACAGGTTAACATTAGCCTCCCATATTTCCATGGAAAAGATAATGTTGAGGCCTACTTAGATTGGGAAATGAAGGTTGAACAACTCTTTGTTTGTCATCATATTAGCGAAGAGAGAAAAGTTCCATTGGCTACCCTTAGCTTTCAAGGGTATGCCCTCTATTGGTGGACTTCCCTTGTTAGGGAACGAAGGATTCATAGGATCCTCCAGTAGAGTATTGGAATGATCTTAAGAGTGCCCTTAGGAAGAGGCACATTCCCTCCTACAATGAAAGATAGCTTATGAACAAGCTCCAAAGGCTTAGACAAGGGAGTATGAGTGTTGAACAATATAGACAACAAATGGAACTACTCTTTTTAAGAGTTGGACTTAGGGAGGAGGAAAGAATAAGCATAGCTAGGTTCCTTAGTGGGCTTAATATAGAAGTGAGGGACAAGGTTGAACTTCTTCCATATAGGGACCTAGATGAGCTAGTCCAACTTTGTATAAGAGTGGAGCAACAACTTAAAAGAAAGTCTTCTTCAAAATCTTATGGCTCTCACTCTTATCCAAGGAAGGACCAAGCCCATGGAATTTTGGGGGCTGCACCTTCAAAACCCAAGGAAGATAAGGGTAAGACCATAGATAAATCTACCCCTAAGACTAGTTCACAAGAAAGGACTAGCAACATTAAATGCTTCAAATCTATTGGGATAGGTCACATTGCCTCTCAATGCCCCACAAAGAAAACCATGACCATGAGGGGTCAAGACATTTATAGTAGTTAAGAGGAGACTACTTCTTGCCCTTCCTCTAGTGGAAGTGAAGATGATGTAAGGGGTGAAGAGTCTAGTGAGGAAGTCTACCCCCATGAAGAAGGTGACCTCTTAATGGTTAAAAGGTTCCTTGGAAGTCAATCTTGTGATCTATCTCAATCCCAAAGAGAGAGCATCTTTCATACAAGATGCAAAATTTTAGATAAAACTTGTTCTCTCATTGTGGATAGTGGATCTTGTTGTAATTGTTGTAGCACAAGATTAGTTTCCAAGTTGAACTTTACTATCATTCCCCACCCAAAACCTTATAAACTTCAATGTCTCAATGAGCAAGGAGAAATGATAGTTAACCAACAAGTGAAGGTACCTTTCTCCATTGGGACATATAAGGATGAATTTAATTGTGATATAGTTCCCATGGAGGCAGGACATATTCTTTTAGGAAGACCGTGGCAATTTGATAGGAAGATCATTTACAATGGCCTAACTAATGAGATTACCCTCACCCATCTTGGCACTAAATTTGTGTTGCATCCTTAAACACCTTCACAAGTGGCCAAAGATCAACTAACTATGAAAGATAAGAGGGATGAGGAAGAAAAACTAGAAAAAAAAGCATAGTAAGGCCTTGTCTTCAAAGGCCAAGGGGAAGGAAAAAAAAGGGAAAGGATTCCTCCAAGAAGATTGTTAAGAAGGAAAATCATTTTGCAACAAAAGGTGATATTAAAATAGCACTCCTTCTTAAACAATCTTTCTACCTTCTCCTATCAAGGGAAAAATCCCTTAGCACTACCACAATTCCTACATTTGAGAACTTACCCCCAAAGGTACAAGAACTCTTACATGAATTTGGTGATATATTTCCCAAAGAGATACCCCCTGGGCTGCCTCCTTTAAGGGGAATAGAACACCAAATAGATTTAGTCCCAGGAGCAAGCCTTCCTAATAGGCCAGCCTATAGGACTAACCCTCAGGAGACTAAGGAGATAGAGTCTCAGGTTAAAGAATTGTTGGAGAAGGGCTGGGTCCAAGGGAACCTAAGCCCATGTGTTGTGCCAGTGTTGTTGGTGCCCAAAAAGGATGGTACGTGGAGAATGTGTACAGATTGCAAGGCCATCAACAACATCACTGTAAAGTATAGGCACCCCATTCCTAGACTTGATGATTTGCTTGATGAGTTGCATGGTGCCAATATATTTTCAAAAATTGATCTTAAAAGTGGTTATCACCAAATCAGGATGAAAAAGGGTGATGAGTGGAAAATCGCTTTCAAGACCAAGTTTGGTTTGTATGAATGGCTAGTGATGCCTTTTGGGCTCACTAATGCACCAAGCACCTTTATGAGGCTTATGGATAATGTCTTAAGGGATTAAATAGGTAGATTTGTAGTTGTTTATTTTGATGATATTTTAGTGTACAGTTGGAGCCTAGATGATCACTTAGGGCATCTCAGGCAAGTTCTTTCAGTCCTTAGGAAAAACATCCTCTATGCAAATATAGAGAAGTGTACCTTTTGTATAGATAATATAATTTTCTTAGGGTTTGTAGTTGGTAGAAATGGGGTCCAAGTGGACCCTGAGAAAATCAAGGCCATCCAAGGATGGCCCACCCCAAAAAGTGTGGGAGATATTTGGAGCTTCCATGGGTTAGCAAGCTTCTATAAAAGGTTCGTTCCTAATTTCTCTACAATTGCATCACCTCTCAATGAGCTGGTGAAGAAGAATGTGGCATTTACCTGGGGTAAAAAAACAAGAGCAAGCCTTTGCTTTGCTCAAAGAAAAGCTTACTAAGGCACATGTTCTAGCTCTTCCTAACTTTTCTAAAACTTTTGAGCTAGAATGTAATGCCTCTGGAGTGGGAGTGGGAGTTGGAGCTGTATTGTTACAATGTGGGCACCCTATTGCTTATTTTAGTGAAAAACTTCATAGTGTCACCCTCAACTACCCCACCTATGATAAAGAGCTTTATGCCTTAATAAGAGCCCTCCAAACTTGGGAACATTACCTTGTTTTCAAGGAATTTGTCATTCATAGTGATCATCAATCACTTAAGTACATTAGAGGGAAAAGCAAGTTAAACAAAAGGCATGCAAAATGGGTAGAGTACCTAGAGCAATTTCCCTATGTTATTAAATACAAAAAGGGAAAAACAAATGTGGTAGCTAATGCCCTCTCTAGGAGACACACATTGTTTTGCTCCCTAGGAGCTCAAATTTTAGGATTTGATAATATTAGAGACTTGTATGCTTTAGATGAACATTTCTCTCCCATTTATGAGAGTTGTGGGAAAAGGGCCCAAGATGGATTCTATTTGGCTGAGGGGTATTTGTTCAAAGAGGGAAAGCTTTGCATACCCCAAGGATCCGTTAGGAAATTACTTGTGAAAGAGAGCCATGAGGGTGGGCTCATGGGCCACTTTGGGATAGACAAGACCCTTGTCTTAGTCAAAAAAAAATTTTATTGGCCCCATATGAAGAAAGATGTCCATAAGCATTGCATTAGGTGTGTGGCTTGTTTACAAGCCAAGTTTAGGGTGATGCCTCATAGGCTATACACACCCTTACCCATCCCATCTGCACCTTGGGTAGACATTAGTATGGACTTTGTCCTTGGACTTTCTAGAACCCAAAGAGGTGTAGACTCTATCTTCGTGGTGGTGGATAGGTTTAGCAAGATGGCACACTTTATACCCTGCCACAAGGTGGATGATGCTTCCCACATCTCAAAACTCTTTTTCAGGGAAGTTGTGAGAATTCATGGTTTGCCTAGGACCATTGTGTCAGATAGAGATGCTAAGTTCCTTAGCCACTTCTAGAAAACCTTATGGGCTAAGCTAGGAACCAAACTTCTTTTCTCTACCACTTGTCATCCACAAACTGATGGGCAAAATGAGGTAGTGAATAGGTCTTTATTCACCCTTTTAAGGACTCTTTTGAAAGGCAACCATAAGTCTTGGGATGAGTATCTTCCTCATGTATAATTTTCCTACAACAGGGGGGTTCATAGAACCACCAAGAAATCCCCTTTTAAGGTTGTCTATGGGTTCAATCCCCTAACACTGTTAGACCTCATTCCTCTTCCACTAGACACTTCTTTTATACATAAAGAAGGGAAATCTAGGTCAGAGTTTGTAAAGAAGTTGCATGAGAGGGTTAAGAACCAAATAGAGAACCAAACAAAGGTGTATTCAACTAAAGGCAATAGAGGAAGAAAAGAGCTAATTCTTAATGAGGGTGACTAGGTTTGGCTCTATCTTAGGAAGGATATATTCCCTACAAAAAGGAAATCCAAGCATAGCCCTAGAGGGGATGGATCTTTCCAGGTTTTGGAGAGGATCAATAACAATGCCTATAGGTTGGACCTCCCAGAAGAGTATGGAATCAGCACCACTTTTAACATTTGTGATGTAATTCCTTTTGCAAGTGGAGTTGATATTGAGGAGGAGGAACTAATAGATTTGAGGTCAAATCATCTTCAAGGGGGAGGGCATGATCCAATCCTCCCTAGGAAGGGACCAGTCACTAGAGCCATGAGCAAAAGGCTCCAAGAGGATTGGGCTAGAGCTGCTGAAAAAGGCCCTAGGGTTTTCATGAACCTTAAGGTAGATTTCTGAGCCCATGGGCCAAGGTTGGGTCCAATTATCTTTGTACATATTAGATTAAGTTGTCATTATATTTGGTCCTTGTATTTAGGGCTCCATAATGTAGGTAGGGTATCCTAGAAATATAGGATTTTTCAGCCCTTGTATTTTAGGGCACCTAAACTGGTTTTTGTATCAGGGGTAGTTTTGTAATTTCGCATGCACTAAGTGAATATTTGATGTGTGTGTTGGGAAATAAATTTAATTGAATTGGTAGAAGCCCAATCCAATTAAATTTTAGAGGGGGAGGTGAGCATTTGCTTACTACACCTCATTGCCACATCATATAGTCACACTTTGTGCATGTCCTTCATGCTTTATATGCCTCATGACACCTAGGCACACTTAGTGGAGAATCTTGGAATTGATCTTGGATTAGTGGGCTGAACCATAACTGAAATTCACTAATCATAACTAGTGAAATTTTAGTTCCAAAATTTGGCTGATGGAAGCTTGCTTGTAGGGCTTCTATGGAGGCTGGATCTTTGAGCTTCAATGGAGTCCTTTAATGGTGATTTTCCACCATGGAGATGCAGCGGAAGACAAAGGAAAAGAGGTGAGAGGAGGCGCCATCCATTAAGGAATAAGCCATGGAAGAAGGAGCTTCACCACCAAGATGAGCCTTGGATAAGAAGCTTGGAGAGGATGCTACAATGGAGGAAAAGAAAGAGGGAGAGAAAGAGAGAGGGGGGAGCACGAAATTAAAGGAAGAAAAAGGCAGAGAAGTTGAACCTTGAGTTGTGTCTCACAAGACTCTCATTCATCAAAGTTACCACAAGTGTTACACATGCTTCTATTTATAGACTAGGTAGCTTCCTTGAGAAGCTTTCTTGAGAAAACTTCCTTGAGAAGCTTCTTTGAGAAAACTTCCTTGAGAAGTTAGAGCTTAGCTACATACACCCCTCTAATAACTAAGTTCACCTCCTTGAGAAGCTTCCTTAAGAAGATTCTTAAAGAAGCTAGAGCTTAGCTACACACACTTCTCTAATAGTTAAGCTCACCTCCTTGAGATGAGAAGCTAGAGCTTAGCTACTCACCCCTATAATAGCTAAGCTCACCCCCATTCCAAAAATACATGAAAATACAAAAAAAAGTCCCTACTACAAAGACTACTCAAAATGCTCTGAAATACAAGGCTAAAACCCTATACTACTAGAATGGCCAAAATACAAGGTCCAAAAGAAGGAAAAACCTATTCTAATATTTACAAAGAAGAGTGGATCCAACTTTGACTCATGAGCTCAAAAATGTACCCTAAGGTTCATGAGAACCCTAGGGCCTTCTTTAGTAGCTCTAGCCCAAGCCTCTTAGAGTATTTTATCCAATACCCTTGGGGGGTAGGATTGCATCAGGTTATCATTTTTTATGTATTATATGGTTATGAATTTTAAGTAGAAAAACTTGATGTCATTGGTTTTTTAATATATATGGTTATCAATTTTAATGTTTTATATTATTTAAAGTAGTAAAATAATAAATAAAAAAATGTGTGATAGTATATGTATGGTGTGGTTAGGGATCGTTTGTTTGTGACTGAAATTTTTGAATGTCTTGTTAAGATGAACGAAGATCAATGGATGCATGATAGTATAATATCTGAAGAAGTTGATATGAATGAACAAAAAGAAGACGAAACTGGTGTGAAATCAGAACATGTTGATTGTTCTAATGCCTTCGATACTTATCAGGTATTAATATGATTTTTTGTTGTTAAAGTAAGTTATTGATTATCTCTTGAAGACTAAAGATGTTTGGATTGCATTGAAGGTGTTTGCTACCTGTGATGATGTTTTAAATTGGGCTCGAGTTGTTGCTTATGAAATTGATTTGTGGCAGTCATTATGAGGTTAGATACAAACACTGGTATAAGAGGAAGGACATCATTTGTGTTAATTGGTTTGAAAGGAGTGGTCAGTATAAGGCTAGGAAGAAAGATTTGGTAAGAATAGATATTGGCAGTAAAAATATGGGTGTCCTTTTAAGCTGCGTGAGAAACCAAGGATGGATGGTGAAGTTAATGTGTGGAAGTCACAATCATGAAATGGAAAAGTCATTAGTTGGACATCCATACGCTCGTCGATTGACTAAGGATGAAAAGATTATTATTGCTGATATGACAAAGTCAATGGTGAAACTAAGAAATATTCCGCTAACGTTAAAGGAGCATAATGTCAATAGTCATACAACAATCAAGAAAATATACAATGCAAGAAGTGCATACCGTTATTCCATAAGAGACAGTGATATTGAAATGCAACAACTAATGAAGCTTCTTGAACGGGATCAGTATATTCATTAGCATAGATTAAAGAATGAAGATGGTGTACGTGATATCTTTTGGTGTCATCTTGATGCAGTGAAGCTATGCAATGCTTGTAATTTGGTATTTTTGATAGATAGTACCCACAAAACAAACAGGTACAGGCTCCTGTTACTTGACTTTGTTGGTGTCACACCAACAGGGATGACATTCTCTACTGTTTTGCCTATTTGGAGGGAGAACGTCTAATTAATGTTGTATGAGCTCTAGAACGGTTTCGAGGTCTTCTCTCAGACATGATGTCTTCCCTGGAGTTATTGTTACCGATAGAGATCTAGCATTGATGAATGCAGTGAAAATTGTATTCCCTGACTGTACCAATTTGTTGTGTCGGTTTCACATTGATAAGAATGTGAAGGCAAAGTGTAAATCCCTGGTTGGTCAAAAAAATGCATGGCATTATGTCATGGAAGCCTAAGAGAGTTAGGTTGATTGTCCTTCTAAAGATGAGTTCAATGAGTGGCTTAAGAAGTTTGAAATTACTTGTTCACCATGGCTAATGTTAGTTGACTATGTCAACCAAACATGAATAATTTCCCACAAAGAAAAATTTGTTAAAGCCTGGACTAATAAGGTGATGCGCACTTAGAAAACACAACAACAAACAGGTATGAAAATTATAATTTTTTTTTTGCTTAGAGTTTAGGACTTAATGGATAAAAATAGTTGTCTTTGTTTAATTTTTTTGTGTATTTCACATGCAGAGTTGAAGCTGCTCATTAGGCCTTAAAAAGAATACTAAAGAATAGCCTTGGAGACCTATGTTGTGTTTGGGAAGCCATGAACAACATGATCATGCTACAACACACTGAAATCAAGGCATTTTTTGAGACAAGTACAAATGTGGTTGGACATGTTTTAAAAGTTATATGGATTGGCAATCCATATGACATGCAGATTTCACAATCCACAACAACATAATAAACAAACAGAGGACGAGGGACCCCGAGAACTTACGGCGGAGAAGACGACGGGGCAGTTAACGACGGACGTACTCATGGAGTGGTTTCACCGCACGACAACAGAGCTCTCAAGAGAAAACGAACACAATGAACAGTACCACAGGAGAGAGGAAAGAGAAAGGTTGAGGGTGACACATTTTTTAAATTTTTACTAAAGGACATTTTCGTCCCTTCGTATAAATTGTTGGGTGCACCAGCAATTCCTGTAGGGTGCACAAAGAAAAATCCCGAGGTGACCTTGTTGTGGTGAATTGGGCTCCAAGAATCCAGTCCGGAATAGTAGCAGAGATGTATTACCTAAATATATAAAAGGGATGAATAATAATTATGGGTTTGCCTTGTGAGTGGGCTTTGAAGATAAATATTCACTAAATTAACATTACACTTTAAGGAGAATTTTTTTCATAAAACTTAATGATAGGAAATAGATATTAAAATGTAGAAATAGATGGAGGTAATTATCTACTTCCAGTTAAAATTTTATGTGAATTTGGTTTGGTGATATTGAAAATCTGCATTATACGAAAGCTTTTTCTTGTTAAGCATGAATAAGATTGCTCTTTTATACGAAAGCTTTTTCTTGTTAAGCGTGACTTGTTAAGCAGTTGACTTTCTTGCTACTACTAGCTTTAATAACTTATTGTTCATAAAGTTAAGACAATAAGAGAAGTTTAGAAGAGAGTCATTTTAGTAAGAAGAGAGTATTATTTGATGATATAGAATCCCTGTATTCTGAACAGAGTGAACTAGATGAGGAAACTGAATTTGCCTTAGATCAGACAGATTCTTCTGACAAAGAATCTTCAGCTTCTCCAATCCACATCTTCTCTATACAAGAAGAACAGTCTATCAGGCTAGCGATTCCTCAACCATGTGTTCAAATTCAAGTATTGGCAAAAAAAGTTTGAAAAAACTATCAAAGTTATTTCTTTCATAGACACTGGAGCTCAAAGGACGATGATGGATCCAGATATTCTTCCACAAGAATATTGGAAAAATGAAGTAGCCTATTTTGTAGCAGCTAATGGGAAAGTTTTCATAACTGACTTAGTAACGCATGCTCCAATAGGCATCGAGTTTTTTCCTGATTGTATCATTTGGACCAAAGTCATTAGAAGCAAATTTCCTAATAGAGACCTCCTTGTAGGGATGGATGTCTATACTGCTGCTGATAAACTCCAAATACATTCTACTAGGATCAAATTCAAAAGAGAATTCAAGCCTTCTTTAGAAATTACAAGGTTTTTCTCTTTAGCAGAAGTCCCGCCAGAAGTTGGAGAGTTTAAACAAAATATTTCCTCCCTATGCGCAAACAGTCATGAAGATTTCAACCATCCATATCCTTTATGGAAAAAAAAAAAAAGAATACTTTGTTGATCTACCATTCAGATTAAATGAAGATATCAATCCAACAAAAGCAACTCATCCAGGGATGACACCTTCAGATCTACAAGCAGCAAGACAAGAATGCCAAGATCTACTGAGGCAAGATCTGATTGAGCCAACCCATTCAAATCGGGCATGCCAAGCTTTTTACGTAGAAAAAAGAGCTGAAAAATTAAGGGGAAAGAAAAGGTTAGTCATTGACTATAAGCCTCTCAATCATTTTCTCAAAGATGATAAGTTTCCAATCCCAAAGGCCTCGTCTCTCCCAACCTTGATCAGAGAATCAAACTTACTTTCCAAGTTTGATTTAAAATCAGGATTTTGGCAACTTGGCCTAAAACCAGAAGACCGGTATAAAACAACCTTTTGTATTCCAAATGCTCTGTATCAATTGTCAGTCCTACCTTTTGGTCTAAAAGTAGCACCCTCTCTCTTCTAGAAAGCCATGATCAAAATCTTTGAACCTATTCTAGAAAACGCTCTTGTTTACGTAGATGACATCCTCCTTCTCTCAAAAGATATTGCCTCTCATAAAAATTGTTGAATCAATTCTTTGAGATAGCCAACCAGCATGGCATGATGCTCTCAGAAAAAAAGATTCAGCTTGTTCAATCCCAAATTGATTTCTTAGGGATGCATTTTTCCCAGGGTACTTATCAGCCTCAGCCTCACATATCTCAAGAGCTATTAAATTTTCCTGATGAAAATCTCACCGTTAAACAGATCCAACAATTTTTGGGAATTGTAAATTATATCAGAGATTTTATCCCCAGGGTAGCCCAATATACTAGCTCATTGTCCAAACTTTTGAAGAAAAACTCTTCTCCATGGTCAGAAGAACAAACGATAGCAGTCAAGGAACTCAAGAAGATTGCCCAAAATCCCCCAGCCTTGAAGATTCCTGGAACAAGCCACAGGATATTACAAACTGATGCAAGTGATCATTATTGGGGAGCTATCATGATAGAACAAGAAGGAGGAAAGAATTATTATCGTGGTCATGCCAATGGACAATCCAAGGAAGCTGAGAAACATTATCATACAACATTCAAAGAGGCATTGGCGGTAAAAATGGAATCAAGAAATTTGATTTTCATTTGAGAGGACACCAGTTTCAGGTTCACATGGACAATTCGTCATTACCAAAAATTTTGGAATTTACAAACAAGATATCACCAGATCCTCAAATCTTAAGGCTCAAGGATTGATTCTCCAAATATGAGTTTTTTGTGAAACACATAAAAGGGAAGAATAATTTGATTCCTGATTTCTTATCCAAACCAAACAACAAGACCATTAAGGTGATAACTTCCACTCACTCCTTCCCATTGATATTCATGGTAAAACCATTATCTGAAACAACCAAAACTATTAAGGTTTTCCCTCCAGGATTGATTACCCAAACTCCTACACAAATCCTTGAATATGCTAAGTCTCATTACTTCCATTTTCTACTTGAAACCATGAGATTCAAATACACTCCAGTACAAATATTTGTGCCTGAGATACCCTTTGGAGGTATATTTGAACTATTCTGTGAGATTGGGTAGGATTTGTGTGAACCAACCATATGGGTCATTTGGTGTAATACAGTACAATATTCAATCCCCATCGCCCTAAAACCTTTGATGACATACAACATCATGACAAATCCATATAAAGATGAATATCTTTTATGAACAATATTAGAGTGGTTATCCCCTTTAGCATGGTGGCATATGAAGCTGAAACAAATTCTAGACATTGAGAGACAAAGAGGAATCTCAGAAGATCACATAAGAAAACTAGTTTCTATTGTGATTATTCACAGTCCTTACCTTATGGAGCAAAGACAACTCTGGTCTAGAAATGAAGCTCAAATTTGGGGAACTTTTGAAACATATCCCTTGGAAGAAAGTTATCGCAACCAACTGGCAAGACAAGACATCTCTGTGAAGTTAACAATTACTCATACAGACCTTTGGATCCAAATCTACCAAGTTCATCCCAAAGGCCAAGGGATAGTTATCCTACTGATAGGATAATACTTCAGAATACTAATGATGGTCAAATCTGAACAAAGATTTATGTTACAGAACCTGAGTTTCAAAAGGTGGAAGATTTGGTTGATGACTATTCTGCATTAGAACAAGGCTGGAAAGACTACAATGCTTAATTAATGGAAGAATTGTTACACAAAAAAAAGATATCCTTATCATCACCTAGTGTACGAAAGTCTCACCAGGTCAAAAGTACAGCATTACAACTTGTCATTATCCACCAGATCAGAATAGTGACTACTGAAAAAAATCTTGTATATAGGTGTGCTGTAAAGAGAGTAGTCTTCAGGATAAGGATGACCGTAATCCTATCCTCGTCATCATGTGCCACGTGTTAGTCGTTTAGAAGTTGTCTTATCTTGAGTCTACTCAGCCTTATCTTATCTATAATAAAGTAGATTCTATGTTATTTATTGTTGTAATAATCTTATCCTTCTCCGGATAAGACTTTGTACGTTAGTGTTCATTCCTATCCTATATAAAGGAGATGAGTTTGTATATTGAGACACACTGAATCAAATAATATTCTCTTCTTACTAAAATGACTCTCTTCTAAACTTCTTTTATTGTCTTAACTTTATGAACAATAAGTTATTAAAGCTAGTAGTAGCAAGAAAGTCAACTACTCAAATAATACAAATGTTAGTCAACTTTATCATGCTTCTCTATATTGTTTGAAATAGCTTTCATGAAGGAAAGCAAAGTGCATAGTGTTTTAAGTAAAACTTGTAATAGTTGAAAAATACTCAAAGGCATTAGCTGATAGAAAGGCTCCACCAACTAATTCAGCAGGCAAGATTTTTCTTACGTACGAAATTGCCAGAGATTCAAAATGATGGGCACATAATCTTGTTTGAAGTAAAAACAACTGCGAAAATGGGCTTTTCTGGGAGCGAATCTTAAATTCTTGGTCCTTTAATATAATGAAGGTCTTCTTTTTTGTCTTTGGTGGGTTGATATATGTCAATATATAATGAATTCAACTACCAAAATGAAATTTCAAGCTCAGTAACGATATAAGAACACACAAGTATAAAATTAAATTCTAAAACATAATTTTCATTCAAAAAATTTTAGCTTGTTTATCAACCTAATCAACTTTAACACATCCTTGAACTACAGTCAGAGAAATGCCACCTCAAAATGTATGATCATATGGTTTAGCTGCGCAAACACTATGCTTGCATCAATTACTGAGGAACTTCCGCTTTTTAGTGGTGTTCATGTAAGGTCTGATGATCCATTCTATTTGAGCTTCAGCTTGATCCACCGTTCCCAACTTTATCTGCAACAAAGTTTTTGAAATTGTTTTAACAGTTGTGGTACAAGGAATAGGCCCGGTTTCAATGACAATCGACTTAGGAAGAATACCGGAGTTTAAGGTAAACCAATGAATGCGGCCATGCAAAATATTCACTTTAAGCAGCTATAATACCAGGAACATAAGTAGCCAGTGGTTCACCAGACCGTTACAAAAAATAAAAGCAACAGTTGATCACAATTAAAAGTGATACTAAATGAATTAGTCTAGATTCTGTCAAGCAGCTTACAAAACCAAGACATTCAAATGAAAAATAAATCAATACGAAATCAAATCAAAATGAAGTTTAAACAGATTGGAAATATATCATATTAACCCATGCAAAACAATCACCAAACAATGCAAATTTAAGCAAAATCTTAAATCCTAATTGCAACAATGTGTTCAAGTGTAAAAGAAATTGTAGTTGGTTTCTTAATTTTATCAGCATGTAATTATTTGCTTCCAAGTGGAAGGTCATCCCCTTCTTTGCTACATCACTAATAACAAGCAATCGATAGTGAGCTTAATTGTGATGCAAACCTGATAAAGCTGTAACTCAAACCGTGGACCAATTTCCTTCAGTTCTATAGATTTAGGGCTCCCATTCTTTTCATAAATATGATGCCTGTATGTAACAGACACAATTTCAAATGAAAAACAAATTCTAACCAGAGAAAGAAAATAGAACTTGAACAAAAAATTGTAAAGAAGGCTGGATGCACAAAACAAAATACATTGACCCAACCTGAATGAGATATAGTCAGACTGGTTGGAAAACATGACAATACGTTTTGTGTCTAGTTTTGGCACTGGAAAAAGATGCTTCATAATGTTTGCGGTTCTGTCACCTAACTGTTTAATGTCCAAAAGAAATTGCAAACAAGATGAGCAGTCAGCACACAGCAGTGTAATTATTGTAATAGATAGTAATTACTTTTGTTAAGAGTTAGCCAAAGCATATTTTCTTAAAAAGATACACATGAAATAAGAGAAAAGTACATGGATAAAGGGTCATTATACATAGATCATGACCCTATATGTCAATCACGAATTGCCAATGCTTTCAATGTAACTTCTCCTGTGCAGACTCCAATTTTTTCACAGAAAAATTATGCAATATATTGCAGGAAATAACTTTATTGAAAAAAAATCAACAATAGCCCAGTGATTGAGCACCTTTTGTTTTCTAAGTTGAATTAAGTTTGAATCTATTAAGCACCCAAGCACTTGGGGAACCCTTCCATAAAGCTAGCAGTCTGAGAGGGGAGAATCAAGCCCCTTACGTACTCCACCGAGGATCCCATACTACTAGATATGGGACTTAGGCAATGCATAATACCCAAAAGTCCCTATCACAGCATCACCCCTATGAGTTGATGTCTCAGCAGCTGCACTCTACAACACTGCACTTAGCCTTTTTGGTTATCCCCCACATAGGTAACGATTTTTGACACATTGACAACCAACTCTGATACCAATTGATAAGCAACCGAGCACTTGGTAAACGCTCCCTTTTTGTTTCTGCTATCTTCACAAATACCAGTTGCAACTACCTTAACTCTCAATACTAATATTCACTTCATTTCCCTTCCGTCCTATTTTAGAAATGGAATCAACTAAAAGATTTGGCAACGGGGAAATTTTCTGGATCTACTCAGCACTTACTCCCATCCATTTGAACTGCTACCTATACTTTGCCTCCACCAATTGAGACTTCTTTATTTGAAAATATTGATGCTAGAGTGTCCACACACTCAGCAGATTTTGATATTAATATATATAAAAGAAGTTTTCAGAAAAGGGTACAAGAGAGTCCCTAGACTACTGTAAACAAAAAGACATAATAAAACTTTCCTAACATGTACAAATCTAACACTTATCATAGCAGACTATGACTGAGGCTCATACAGACTAACTTCAGCCCCAATATCTTCCCTTAACCTGTGCCAGAAAACTTTCATCAAGAATTCTTCATCAAGCCTTTTTAACTGCTCCTGCATACTTTTCAAATTTTGAAATAAACTCCCAAAACTGAAACTGTGTTTCAGTGTCAATAACAATGCTACAGGGCTGGCTTTTGTCCATCGTTGGCTAGAATCTTTCAACCATTGCAATTTAGAAGGTCTCCCACAAAGGAATGGAATTACATCCTTCCCACCATTGAAACCAACTAAGTGAGTCCTCTTCAACAGCATGCATTCTGTCCTCCCCCATGATCCCTCTTAATCCAGAAATTTCAAACTTATGAATCCATCCATAAGCATCTTCCCCCAGAATAGTGGCACATCCAATTTCCTCCATTTTCTGCCAATTTTCGCCAAGACTTGAACTGTCCCAATGTGGATCCAGACCCAAAAGAATATACAGTATGATACAAGAATGCCGAGTAATTCAAGAGTCTTGGACCTCAGCCTCAATTCCCAATTGTACAATCCCCCTCAACCCTTTTCCTAATTATATTTATTCTACAAGCAACTAACCTACCCTGCCCGACCTAACTAACAAACTTCTGATAGTCAGTTGTTTAAAATGAAACTGACACATTAAGGGTTGTGATCCTCTACAGCTGCCTTGCACCTCCTCCCAGAAACCCTCCTAATAGGTCTATTCCTATCAGAATCTCAGTTATACAATTTCTTATTTCAAAGACCTATAAGTACAAGGGGTGTAATTAAGAAAATCAGCTATATTAGTTACACAGACCAGTGCTCAACTGATTGACAGCACACCCTCTCAGCTCCAATTAATGTTCAAGTACTGCTCCCATCATCTTGGGGCTTGGGCATAATTCTATCATCCTTACGGTCAGCACAAAAGAGGGAGATAAGAAATTTGAATGGTTGAACCTGATTAACCTGTCAAATGCTCAACCACAACCTTACCCCTACCAAATACTAAAACAACAACCAGTTTGCACATTTGCACACTTGACTGCTTAGAAACACATTCTCTTATCCTAAACCTGGTTCATACCACTTTGGTTTCAAAAACCAGACCAGATTAATCAGAAGACAGGCTGCTGGTTAATCACTCTGTTTAAAAATACTGAGAATTACAATTTACATGTCAGCATTGGAATAAAATATCTATCTCGTACAATCTTTAATTAAAGTTTGTACACAAGTTTTAGTCAATGATATAACATTGAGCTACAGCCTATATCAGTTAATATTACATTCACATTTGAATACTTAACTATCAAAACATTTTGAACCCCAATCATTCCATTACAGAATAAGATATGAACTAATGATACTGCACGACCTGTAGTTATCAGAAGGTTCAGTGGCGAACACGACAGACCATTACCAGTGAAATTTGGTACATAAAAAGGTAATAAATCTAGTACTGAATTATGAGTACCTTAGTTGAGAAATTATTGAGAATCAGATGTGGATAAGCCTCAGGCATTGTTCCAATGGCTTTCTTGTCTTTAATTTCATGCCTTGTAACCTACAAGAAACAACAAATTAGCATATTGTCCCCAAAAAAAATCAATAAGAGACACTGTAAGACTAATACTTGCCACGTTGAGTAATCCAAAATATGCAGTTGGACCAAATGGTAGATGGCAAACAATTAAACCATCTGGCACACCACGATGTTCATGGACCAAAACAACATCTGTATAGTCATGTGCACGACAAGATTCTATGATCTCTGAGATAACCTGAAATGAAAAGGAAGATTGCGTAGTATGTAGAGGAAAGACCATAGGCATTGACACAATTGTATAATTTGTTCAAGGTTTCTAGAATTAGCAACTGATTATATTTCAGCTATATTTATAATCATGCTTAATCAACAAAGTGTTGAACATGCAAAGAAAAGATTTAGACCACACAAAAAAAAAAATATTGAAAATTACAAACACTCAAGTCAAGTTAGAGACACACCACAAAAATTATTGTCAAACATATATGAGGAACATATATTTTAAACAGCACCAAGTAACAGAGGATAGAGTTGAAAATAAAACTAATTCAGGAAATTCGTTTGCATCCTGCCCATTTAAGCTATAAATAGTAAATACATCAACCTGATATTATGAGATGGAAACAACAGTTTAATGAATATAACTAAATTGAAGCTGAGATGCACTGAGGCAGACATTTATTCAACCTAGATTACTTACAAATAAAATTTAGAAATTTCTATGTTAGAAGAGGTACAGCTAAGAAGACAGAACTATGGTTTTCATGTCAAACAATAGATTAGTTACATTATGATTTAAGAAATGTAGGAGTTAGAAACTTAGAATAATGAATCCTAGTGGTCCAGATGTTATTCATGCAATGCCTTCAATTGTGGCTGTGTGATATCAATTTCTTTAACAAGAAGCAAGAGGAGTAAAGTTTGTATCCCATTGAAAGACTGTTAGCAAACATATTATCAAAAATGAAATTATATAAACTTCACAAAAAAAGGTTTATCACAATGTTCATTTGAAGAGGCTCTTCAGTACATGAGTATATTCATCTGGACAATTTGAGCAGCACGCCTGAAAGATTAAGGGGCTTTGCATATGCTATAATAACGGATTGTGCTCATGGTATCTCTTGGTTGCTTTTGGCCATCTACTCATTTATTATCCTCCGACCCTAGTTCTCTTATTTCTAATTACAAACACACTTTATTATCAAAAAAATATAAACAAAGAAACCACCCAATAATTAAATCTTCATGCTACAATGGACAGTAAAACAGTAAAGACACCAACCTGACCACCCCGATTCATTCTCTGTGCATTGGGAAACACAAAACTCAACTCCTACACAAAAGAATAGAATAACAATAAACAATGAGATGTCTGCAAAGCATCAAACAAATATAAACAAAACATGGCTTAAATAAAAGAGTTGAAACAAAAATTCACCAAACACAAACCAAAGCAAGCAAACCTTAACAAACTGTTGAAGAGGAGCACTCGGATCCCTGGAAGTAGTCAGCAAGATTTTAGGATCCTTTTCCGCAGCATAAGCATACTCATCGTCAATGTGCGTTCTCGGAACTGAATTCAATCACAAACCACAATTGAAACACACAACTAGGAGAAACAAGCAAAACAGAAAACTAATATAACCCGGAAAAGGGAAATAGAATCCATTCTAAGTTATTACAAAATTCACAAGAAAAAAAGGAAGAAATGTAAATATACCAGCGGTGTTTTCATCTTCGAGGTCGATTGCGCGGCGAAGAGCAGCTTCCTCGTTTCTGAGTTCAGTGGGTATGGGCTTCGCTTCTGCAAAAATAAATATAATTATTATATGAGAAATAATAAAGGAAATTGAGTTTAGGGAAAATTAGGGAAGACCTTGAAGAGCTTCTCTGATTTTGCGCTTCTTTTCGTAGAGCAAACGTTCTTTGCCTTCTAAGCTCTTTCGGTACAAATACTCTCTCCTCAAACGGATGTTTCTACGCAGCATTTTCAAAAAGAAACCTTTCGACGTACTCTGTTGAATACAGATAAGGGAAGAACAACGAAGTCAAAAGAGTGTGGAGCTCGGCGGGAAGATGAAAGTAGCAAGGATGCAAAGAAAAGAGAAGACAGGAAAGTAAGCTTGGAGCAAAACCCGTGTTTTAGTGCCTCTAAAGTCTAAACCCTTTTTTTTTTATTTCAATTCGAATAATAATATGTTAATTTTTTTAAGAGGAGTTATCCTGTTTATTTTTCGCTTATGAAGAGGAGTAATCCTTTTATTTATCCTTTATTACTTAATTACTTAATACTAGGTTGGATTAAAGTATATGTTTTTTAATATTTAGTAGAGATTAATTAGTATACACTGTCAGTGTAAACTTACTTTACACATATGTCCAATTATATTTAGGCTATTACCCATATCAACAAAACAATTACACAAAATCTAAAATTACAAAATCTAAAATTACGGGAGTAATTTCCTCAGATTCAGGTCTATTAATCATATGCGTGTCTTCTTTTCTTAACCTATTACTATTTGCTCCGTCTTTCTTTCTCCATAGACTCCTTATTGATTGCTCTGGTAAAAATTGTATTTTTCACACTTTTATATACTGCAAATTGAAATTTCAATTTAAAGTTTTGTTGCGTTGCATTCCATTGCATTTGTTATACGCTACGATCGTCCCAAACTTTCCCCAGGTACAAATCACTTTCCCGCATTGCCACGAGTAAACTCGTTACAAATTGCTTATTTCAAATTTAGGAATATAGTGAAGGAATATAAACAGGTGCCAAATGTGCTTATTTGTATCGCTCCCACGTTTTCTTCATTTTATTTCCATTTCAATTAATATTGTTTGGCAGTATTTTTATTTTTGTTGAATGCATATATTGTGGGACTATGCATGGCATATGTCATCTAGATTATAGAAGAATGGTCCACAAATAGCATTTTGCTGGAGAAGCCATCCGAAGCTAATTGGTACAATTCTGAAGTGAAGTCCATTAGTTTCCACATCAACATGGTGAACTTGTTCCTAAAGAAGAAATTTTTTGCTGCTTATAAAAGTCACTTATCTAACAACTCTCTTTGTTCTTTCCTTTGTATAGGTATCCAAAGGAAAATATTAATCTGCATAAAAAAGGAAAATATTAATCATGTGCTAAGGGGTTGCTTTCCTAGTCAAAGAGGTCTGGACACTTCTCTCTAGGAGTATGGTGGATTAATTTCTTTTATCCCAACATCTTGACATGTGAATCAGTAGCAACATCAATATTGGAAAAAGAAAGGACACTACTAGAAAAAAACACATTTAACATCGACATATTAACATCGATTTTTGACAAAACCGATGTTAAGTTAAACACAGTGGTATAATTATAAATAATGTATGTTCCTTAACATTGGTTTTGCTAAAAAACCGATGTTAATATACTGACATTAACATCGGTTGTTGCAAAACTGATGTTAACATTCATTAGTTAACATCGGTTTTTCAACAATCGATGTTAAGGTCATTAACTTAACATCGGTTTTTTTATACAACCGATATTAACGTATGATATGTTAACATCGGTTTCTGTCAAAAAACCGATGTTAACGTTAACATCATTGGGTCAACATCGGTTTTTTATAAAAAAAACCGATGTTGGACTTAGATTAAAAAATATCAGACCGCGAGCCCTACTTTCTTCGCGCTCTGTTCTCGGTCTTCTTCTTCTTCTATGTAATTTGGCTTCTTCTTCTTGTTTGTAATCACAAGGATCTTAGTCTTCTTCTTCTTTGTGACCGTGACATCTCGCCACCTTACTTAGGTACAGGTTTTGCGACTCTGTTGTCTTTAAGTTGTTGTATTGTTTCGCGACTCTGTTGTCTTCTTGTTTTCTCACTGCAAGGATGTTTGTTTGTGTGTGTTGCAAGGAGTTGGTTTGTGGAACTCGTGGTCGCTGCAAGGATTTGGTTCGTGGAAGTCGTGGTCATTGGTAGGGCTGTTTGGAATTTCACTCGTGCTCGTAAGGTGTCATTTTGAGTGAGGTAACTCATTTGTGTCCTTTGAATGCTTAATGGCTAGGTATGTAGGTGTGTGTTGTAACCAGTGAATGGTGACACTGCCTTCTTGATTATAAAGTTAGTGATGCAATCCTACCCCGTAAGGCCATTGGATAGAAAACTCGAAGTAGATTGGGCCAGAGATGCAAGAGAAGGCCCTAGGGTTCTTATGAGCCTTACGGTAGATTTCGGGCCCATGGGCTAAGTATGAACCCACTTATCTTTGTAAATATTAGATTAATGTTTCATTTTTTTGGGCCTTGTATTTAAAACTCCATAATGTAGGTAGGGTACCCTAGAAATATAGGATTTTTCAGCCCTTGTATTTTAGAGCACCTAGACTAGTTTTTGTATTAGGGGTAGTTTTGTAATTTCACATGCACTAAGTGAATATTTGATGTGTGTTGGGAAATAAATTTAATTGAATTGGTAGAAGCCCAATCCAATTAAATTTTAGAGGGGGAGGTGAGCATTTGCTTACTACACCTCATTGCCACATCATATAGTCACACTTTGTGCATGTCCTTCATGCTTTACATGTCTCATGACACCTAAGCACACTTAGTGGAGAATCTTGGAATTGATCTTGGATTAGTGGGCTGAATCATAACTAAAATTCACTAATCATAATTAGTGAAATTTTGGCTCCAAAGTTTGACTCCACAAATTCAATTTCAAATTCAAGTGAAATTTGAATTGAAATTCAAATTTCCCTCCAATTTTGTGTGACACTCAGGCTATAAATAGAGGTCATGTGTGTGCATTTTTTTTTAAACTTTGATCATTTGAATATTAACTTCAGATTTTAGAGCTCTTTTAGAGCACAAAATTTCATGTTCTTCTCTCCCTTTCCCTTCATTCATCTTCTTCTTCCTTCAAGCTTTTATCCATGGCCTCCTATGGTGGTGAGCTTCTTCTAGACTCATCTTCTCCTTGAAGTGGCGTCTCCTCTCTCTCTTCCTTCTCCATTCTGTTGTCATTTATCTTCCAAGAAGCAAAGGAATCCATTGATGAAGAAGATCCTAGGCCTACAAGCTCCAATGGAGCTTACATCATGTGGTATCAAGAGCATCTCCATCTAGGTGATGTTCTTTTGCTTCCTCTATCTTTTTATTCGGCGAATTCTCTTTAATTCCTTGTTCTTCATCTTATTCTCCTTGTATATCCTCCATTGTCTTGTGGTTTGGTGCTGTTTAGAGTAGATTCAAAAAAATAAACTGATTAAATCTTAGATCCACACTTGTTCTTGCATTTCTATGGTTCAAATTTTGTAGATCTACTCTTGAATCATGTTTTTGTGTTGATAGGTTCTATCATTTTTCATTCATAATATTCTTGTGCTGAACCTTAGATCTAAATTTTCTTCCAAAATTATTGATTAGAAAAAAAAACACAAAAATCTAACTGTAAATCACTTAATCCATGTTATCTTAGAGTCATGTTTAGTCATAGTAATTGTCACATTATGTTCTAAGTTTGTGTTGAATTTTTATTTTTGTTGATTGAATTCTAGATACATTTGTTCATGTATTCTTGTCATTCTTAGCCTATCTTTTGAATTTTGAGTCTAATTCATGCATGTTATTTAGTTCATAACATGTTCTAAATCAATTCCTAGAAGTAGTCTTGTTGTTGAACTCCTTTTTTTGTTTTCTAAGTTTCCTACATGATGCCTATGATGAAGTTGAGTTGTGGTGCTGAGTTGTGGCTGGATTTGTGAATCAAATAAGTCTTAAGATCTCTTGAATTGTGTTATTCAAGATAATTAAGCATAAGCAAACACAAATCATAATTATCCAAGCCTTAAGCAACATAAACATTACTCTTTATTTCTAGGTTGAAATCGCTGGTGGTGGCAGCTTGAACATATGAAATTGTATAAATTACTGGTAATTGGTCACTACGTTTTTTGAGCTGAAAGTTTTACTGAATTTTCTAGACATCTGGACCAAAATTATAAAAAATGAACCAAGCGATTTGGATTAAAGTAAAAAATAAGAAAAATCACACAAGTTGGCAGAAAAATCAGTTTCCAGGAAAAAAAAAGTGAAAGGGAAGTGTGCTTGTTGTTTTGGCTCAAAATTTGTTCTATAATTGATGCCTATTTTATACCAATCCTAGTTCTGAAATTTCAATTGAAAATTATTGTGAAAACAAGTGCCAAAACTAGAGGTTTTTTGAGTCTTTTTTTTTAGTTTTTCTACTCTACTCTAGAGCCATTCTAGGTTTCTCTTTGAGTCCTAGCTTGCTTTTTTGTGATTTTTATTGTTTTAATTGTTGAATAATCCTTGAAAATTTGTCTTGTTAAAACTCTATTGGTTTAGCTTTCATTTCATTTTTTTTGGTCTTTGGTTATTGCTTGTCTTTTTGTTTCCTTGCTTGTGAGTTGCCATATAGGGAATTGGAAAGGAGGATTGGTGCCATATCTTGAAGAATTTGAGTCAAGAAGCAAGGGGCCAACCACCTTAAGAGCTATTGGACTAAGAAGCATTCCAAATTGAGTGAAACACTAAAGAGAGAATAGCCACCACAATTGAGGACTTTTTTCTTTCTAATTTTGTAATTGGCAATTTGCTTTGCTTTCAAATTTTGTAACAAAAAGGCCTTTCATTGGAAGTAAGTTGGGAGCCTCCGCTAGGTCACCCTACTTCCATTTGTGTGTAATAATTTTAGGCAATTTCCTCTTAGGATAGTGAGTGTTTTGTTGGGAACCTTAAATGAGGTCATCCAAACACTCTTAGGATCCGCCTAGTTTGCATTTCTTGCACTTTAATTTCTTGCTTATTTTCATAGCTTATTTCCTTTACCCTCCATTGTCAAACCGCCTAAATAGCTTGCCTTTTACCAATTAGTTTTTACCTTATCTTTCAGACCTCTTTTAGTGTTTATTTTGGCTAGTTTCAACCATAGTTTCTTTTACCTTTTGTTTTCAAACCCCCAACAAGAAAGAACCATAACTTGGGAACCAACATGAGTCTTCATTCTTCATCTAGTGTTAATGGTGAGGGTTCTACTCCTAAGGACCCCTTGTATAAGATATTAGATGAGTTGAGATCCCTTAAGTTGTGGAAAGAAAAACAAGAGAGAAAAGAAAAAGGAAAAAAAAGAGTGGAAGAAATAAGTCAAGATGAAAGAGAGAAAATAAGAGAGGAAGAAAGAAGAAAAATAAGGAAAGAAATGAAAAGAGAAAAACATGCCTCCTATAGTAGTCATAACTCTTGCAAGAGCCTAAGTGAAGAACTTCGTGACTATTATGAAGGAAGGCATAGGTCACATCTTAGACCTCACTCCCATAGGAGAGAAAATGAAAGAAAGCCTCAAGAGGTTAACATTAAACTCCTATACTTTCATGGGAAGGACAATGTAGAGGCTTACTTAGATTGGGAAATAAGGGTAGAGCAAAAACTTAAAAGAAAGCTTACTTTAAAATCTTATGGCTATCATTCTTATCCAAAGAAAGACCAAGGTCTAGGCATCTTAGGGGCAGCACTTTCTAAGCCCAATGATGATAAGGGGAAGACAATAGAAAAGCAACTCCTTAAGGCTAGTATGCAAGAAAAGACTAGCTCCATAAAGTGATTTAAATGTCTTGCAAGAGGACACATTACTTCTCAATGCTCCACCAAGAAAATCATGATTACGAGGAGCCAAGACATTTATAGTAGCCAAGATGAGGCTACTACTTCACCTTCCTCTAGTGAAAGTGAAGAAGCAAAAGGGGAAGAATCTAGTGAAGAAATCTACCCCCAAGAAGAAGGAAAACCTTTAATGGTTAAGGAGGAGTGTAAGGAGGTAAGTGTCTCCTCCAAGAGGTTAGATAAGAAGGAAATACATTTTGAAATAAAGACAAATATTAAAGAAATTTCCCCTCTTAAACAACCTCCACATTTTCTCCTTTGTAAAAAGACACTTATTAGCATTGCCACACCTCTTAGGCTTGAGTTTATTCCTCAAGTAAAGGAGTTGTTGGATAAGGGTTTGGTTCGCAAGAGCTTAAATCCTTGTGCTTTGTTGGTGCCCAAAATAGGTATTATTAGGCATCAAATCCCTAAAATAGGTGGTATGATGAATGCTTTGGGTGGTGCAACACTCTTTTGTAAAATCACTCGTGCACCCAACATCTTCATGATTTGTGTACATAGGGACTCATTAGGTAGGTTTGTTCTTATTTTTAGTTTCAATACAAACTTAGGTACTCATATGGGACACCTTAGGTTTGTCATACTTTTTTGTAGGAATAATCAACATGAAAATACAGAAAAAGGTATCTTCTATTGCTTTACTTTTCTTAATTTTTTAATTTGTGATCAAGGGGTTCCCATGAACCCTAAGAGAATAAAGGTCATTCCTGAGTGGCCCGCTCCACCAAGTGTAAGAAAAATTTGGGGCTTCCATGACTTAACAAACTTTTACAAAAGGTTTGCCCCATATTTTTCTATACTTGTAGCACCACTCATTGAGCTGATGAGGAACCATGTTCCTTCATGGGAAGATGCCCAGGAAATGAGTTTTCAAACCTTACCTTACTTCAACATACTAAACACCACTAATACATATGTTTTTGTTCTTTTTACAGGTGTTGAGGAAAAAAGCCCAGAGTTTCAAGAACCTCAGGATTTGAGGTCAAATCCTTTTCAAGCGGGGGGGGGGGGGGGGGGGGATGATGCAATCCTACCCCGCATGGGCATTGGATAGAAAACTCCAAGTAGATTGGGCCAGAGATGCAAGAGAAGGCCCTAGGGTTCTTATGAGCCTTAGGGTAGATTTCAGGCCCATGGGCTAAGTACGAGCCCACTTATCTTTGTAAATATTAGATTAAGGTTTCATTATTTTTGGGCCTTGTATTTAGGGCTCTATAATGTAGGTAGGGTACCCTAGAAATATAGGATTTTTCAGCCCTTGTATTTTAGGGCACCTAGACTAGTTTTCGTATTAGGGGTAGTTTTGTAATTTCACATGCACTAAGTGAATATTTGATGTGTGTTGGGAAATAAATTTAATTGAATTGGTAGAAGCCCAATCCAATTAAATTTTAGAGGGGGAGGTGAGCATTTGCTTACTACACCCCATTGCCACATCATATAGTCACACTTTGTGCATGTGCTTCATGCTTTACATGCCTCATGATACCTAAGCACACTTAGTGGAGAATCTTGGAATTGATCTTGGATTAGTGGGCTGAACCATAACTAAAATTCACTAATCATAATTAGTGAAATATTGGCTCCAAAGTTTGGCTCCACAAATTCAATTTCAAATTCAAGTGAAATTTGAATTGAAATTCAAATTTCCCTCCAATTTTGTGTGACACTTAGGCTATAAATAGAGGTCATGTGTGTGCATTTTTTTTTAAACTTTGATCATTTGAATATTAACTTCAGATTTCAGAGCTCTTTTAGAGCACAAAATTTCGTTCTCTTCTTTCCCTCTCCCTTCATTCATGTCCTTCTTCCTCCAAGCTCTTATCTATGGCCTCCTATGGTGGTGAGCTTCTTCTAGACTCATCTTCTCCTTGAAGTGGCGTCTCCTCTCTCTCTTCCTTCTCCATTCCGCTGCCATTTATCTTCCAAGAAGCAAAGGAATCCATTGATGAAGAAGATCCTAGGCCTACAAGCTCCAATGGAGCTTACATCAGTTAGGGGGTTGCTTCTTGGTAGCTTCCGGTAGCATAGTGGTCTATGCTTTATCTTCATTGTAGTGAAAAGTTTTTGGAAAAGCATGATTTGCCATTTATGCTTTATTTTCACTCTGTAAGTGAGATGTTTTTGTTATTGAAAATCATTTTGTATTAATTAAAGATAGTCTGTAATTGGAGATATTTTGCTGCTCTTCCTACCATTCTTGAAGTGTCTAGTACTCTGGTTTATGCGAAAGATAGTGCTTGCTTGCTTGTTTCATTCAGTATTTGCTATGGATTTGATTATGTTTATTATTATTCTCATGGTTTTGTTTTTGTGAATAGAATACTTGCAAATCAGCAATTTGCTGCTCAATCAAAGGAGAGAAAAGCACGCTATATACAAGAACTTGAGCGCAAGGTTCAGACTCTTTAGATGAAAGCCACAACTCTTTCTGTCCAATTGACATTATACCAGGTTTGTGTTGACATATGTCTGAAACTAAAGTACTTTTAGAAGTTCCATTTTACAGAGTAGGCCCGATTTTGTTTGTTGGATTTCCAGATGTTGCCTGGTGCAATGAATTGAACTGGATCATTACATGTTTAGATTTACACCAGAAGTATTGAAAATTTGGCTTCAAATTGGTTTTAGTATACCAATCTTATTTGCTACTATTTGCTGCGTATGATTATAGTTTTACACTAATTACGAGGGACAACTATAAATGTAACATGGACTATTGTAACTGAGAGGTGTAGCTCTTAGTGTTAGGGATTGGGGGTCATGTGTGTTTCTATTGTGGTTCTGGACCTCTGGTTGCAGTTTTCCCTTGTTAGTATCATGCCATCTCTCTATGGCATGATGGTCTTTAATTGCAAAATAGAAGGGGATAAAATGGAACACATGTTGCTCAGCTCAGGAAGAACACTACACATGCTCTATGGAATCTTCAATGAATAAGTATTTCAAACCAAAATCAGCAAAATCTAAGCAGGAAATTCAACGTCTCCAACTAGTAAACGAACTACTGGAACATATTTTAATAGGTTTAAATTTGTGTTTATTAATAGAAACATGTGAACTAAATTGAACAATAGAGTAGACTTTATGAAATTGCAATTTATCAAGCTAAAAAATTATCTGTATTATATCATAGTTATGTGGCGTTGTCCAGAATGTAAAATACATGTAACATATATATACCTCTTCTGCATCTAGTACTAAAGCAATTATATGAGCCTGGAGTAGACTCTTCCTTGATTGCATAATGCTGAAGGATGCTCTCCTTTCTCCTGTTTCGTCCTCTTCAACCATCCAGCAGTATCAACCTGAATCACAGCATAAACATGATTATATTTATAAAATGTAACTGAAATTTCAATATTAAATATATACTTAAGTTTATTACCCTTGAAGCAAAAGTATATCCATCATGTCTATCAAGTACGTTCAATCAAAATATAAGTTTGGATGCTTAGAACCATACTAAGCATCATGTTTGACAATTAATGTGCCAAAAAAAAGATTACTAAAGAATTAGAGCAAAATCAAAATTATAGCAAGTTGGTCGTGCTTAGTAGGCAAAATTGTACACTAGCTACTATGAAAATATAATCAAAGGTTAATATGAACTTTAAAGAGAACCTGCTGACTTGCAATTGCATATTTTTAAGATTGAAAATCAGAACAAGAGAGACATGCATGTATGCTCACATGCACACGTGAAATGGAAAAGAAACATGTGTCAATATTATCTAACTTGAAGGTCAGAGAAACAAAGAACTATTATGTTTTCCTCTTACAATCAAGATTCCTACTTGTAACTCCAATCTCTATCAATACTACCAGAAGTACAGAAACAAAGCATTCATGGATTATAGATACTTACCAGATAAATTGTTCTTCCTTGAAATTCAGACTGGGTTCTAATTGAATCTCTTGTCAGACCAGCTTCAGGACCCACAAGAATGCATTCAATAAAGTTGATTTACCAACATTAGGGCGTCCTACAATGGCTAACTTCAATGGCAACTTACTTTTGTCAACATCAAGGTCGCTACTATCCTCGACCTTGTTGTGGCTATTTTTGCGATCACCTTCTTCTATTATGATTAAATTGCATGACAGAAAAAATCATCAACAAATAATTAGTTTAGCAAGTCTTTCCATGTACTCGCATTTTGCACTGCACACACATACATCATGTCACACACATGCTTTCAAGTTTCAAGTATAGAGTACCATTTAAAAGCCCCTTAAGGTAGACTTTTTGTTTGGGAATTCGTTGATGTCAAAGTTTTCTGGTATGACTGATGACTTTTAGCCTCTTAAAACAAACAATACTTGTACCCTAGTTTCAGCCACTTGAGCATGAGTTTCAGCAGTCAGTACGTTACATGATTATATATGATGTTTCACCATAATTTTATTGTTACTAAATAAATATTTTGCTTCGTTACTACAATATTTTCTTCAAAAGGAGCATTGCTGCTGTGTTTACCGCATTGTTTCAGCTAGTTGCCGTTGAATACGCAAAGTAACTCACTTGTTGAATTTTGTTACTATCTTTCCAGGTATGTTGTTCTAAGTCCTAGCCTCCAAAATTTATATTACTTGTTTTCTTGTAGCTAGCAACAAAAATGTTTGGTAGGTGATTTCTCAGATTAAATCATGCTTACATACAAAAGGTTGGATCCCTAGCTAAATCCATAGTTTGTTCATTAAATTAAAACATAAAAAAATTTATAAGATGTCATTGTAAGAATGGGACCAAGAAGTGTAAATTATATTATTACATTAAGAAATGTAACTTACAGCATCCCCACAGCCAGCTTCAAAATTTACCCCCAATTCATTAACATACTAGTTCTTCTGAAAATTTCTCCACCAAAAAGCCAAAGATAACAAGCTCAAGCTCCCCAGCCATATTTCTTATATGTTCTATATTTGTCTTCCACTCACTATCCTTTCTAGAGAAGTCATCTTCTATCATCATGTCAATTGTGTTAGACTCTACTTCTTTCCACAATTCCAGCCTCTTGCATATCCTGCTTATGACCATGTCCTTATCTTCTAAGGAATCAAGTGTTGTGTCTTCTTCCAAAATGAGATCAGAAACCAGCTTCTTAAAGTCCTCTGGGATTTGTTGTCTGGCATGAACCCTTGACTGGCACAGAGCTTGGAAAATTAGTTTGGTGTCTGCTGCTTGGCTCCTATAAAATTTAGAGCTATTAGAGGCAAATCTTTAATTGATCATAAATTACTAGTGCTATTGATGAAAGAAAAATTCTGGTGCCACAAAATTTATAACCTTATATCATTAACGGTTTTTTTTTGTCAGCAAAAATAAGTATATATTTATATATAAGGAGTAGCAGTGGTACTAATAGTACAATATCTTAGGAGGCAGTTGGTTCCTATGATTATTATCAGGACCCGAGGCAGCTCCACAACACCCTGGTACATAACACCCTGCTGCAAAAATCTAGCCCCCAAGCTAGGTACAGAAACCTACTCTTAGATTAGTAGCCCATTGGTTAAGATGCACTGTGATGGGACTACAGAGTATTATATATGTAGCAAATAAGGCAAACTTTAACCAGACAGTAAAAAAATTGTGGGATTATAGATGACCATGAGAGTGTGTCAAGCATTATTGGTATGGAAGTTTTGTCAACAACCAAAAAGTAGCACATTTGAAACATGATGATAGGAATTTGCTTGTTCAAATGTTATCCAACAAATTCAATGGAAAGGTGCCAATTACTTTGTACAATTGCATAGCTGAACTCCAAATCAAAACCACCCTCCTCCTCTTCCTCTTTTTCTTTATCACCATTTTCATGCCCTTCGCCATCGTCCTCGAATGATGGATCTAACTATTATAAATGATACCTAATATTTATGCTACATTTTTTTTTTGTTAACACAGTTGCATTCCTTAATCTTTAGTGGTAGTAACTTCCCTCCTTTTATTCTGATTCCACTTCTGAATAGAGGAAGATTTCATTATTCACACTTTCCATGTACACATAAGTGAATATGCACCCTTTCCCACTTGGAAGATTGAAGCCTGTCAACTTATAATCCACCTCTTGAATCTGCACCCTTTCCCACTTCGAATTACTCTCAAATTGATTAGATTACACTGTCCCTCTTCTGTCAACTTATAATCAACCTCTTGAACTAACAAGTTTGTTAGTTTTATAAAATCTGCAGTTCACAAATTAAAATAATACAAATTACAAGTTTATTGCTGTTAGTGTACCTCCTAATCTTACAATTTGGAAAACTTCTTAATTAGTTCTTAAGAGTAGCATGAAGAAGAGGGAATGGTAGCATACATCTATATAAGCCTTTCTATTCATGCACTGAGGCATTTTATATAAATAAGGTTAAATAAAGCTGAGAAATACAGTAGTTGAATAAAGCCAAAGAACAACAGGAAAGGTGGAGTTATAATAGGGGGTTTCTGCCAACAAACTACAATTCCCATGTGTTTTGTGTCCCTAAATCCAATTTGATAATGCTATCCCCTAACCCCAACTTCACCAATTTTTCCACTCTCATTATCATGTGTTACTCAATGTTTTGAAAAAACTTTTTAGTACTTATCTTGATTGAGTCTTCTCTTGATTCTTGAATCTTGGGTCTTGATTCTTGATTCTTGAAACTTGATTCTTTGAATCTTGAAACTTGAAACTTGATTCTTGAATATTTGCTTGAAACTTTGCTTAACTCTTGATTCTTTGGCATCATCAAAATAACCTTGGAAGACATTGTTTCCACAATCTCCACCTTTTTGATGATGACAATCCTGAAATCAAGAGAATGCATACAGGTTTTGTTCTACCGTTCCCTCATCACTTTCTCCCCCTTTCTTTTTGAATTTATGCTTAATTTTAAAGTTTTGAAAATATAATATCTTAATTTCTAAAATACCCATTTTTCTCTCCCCCTTTGGCAACATCAAAAAGGCCAAAGTGCGTAAAACATACATAACTTAAAAAATATACAAAGCATATTGTGTAAAACAATCATAAAAGATTCTAAATCATACATAACCAAATTGAAATGCAAACCACATAGTCATATATCACAACCCATAAATATTCAGTCATACTAAGCAAATATTAAAAATACTAAGTGTTCAAATGTCATAAGCATATAGCCAAATACAAGGCTTTAGAAACAAAATATAATAATAATCTAAATCTATTATCAGAGAATCAAAACTTAATTCTAAGTAACAAAAATTAGTTATGAACACATACATGGTAACTCATTACTTATCTCAATTATTTTAGCATATCAATATAATTTTGACAAAAATCCAATCATGTCAAATCATACATAAATGGATAAACATACAATAAATGTATTCATACAAGAGAGAAAAACTTATAAAAATCAAGCAAGATAATAAATCATCCACAAATCATAGTAAAAACATATGTATCAAATAAGTCATAAGTCATCAAAAGTAATCATGTAGAACCATAATACATAAAGCAACTAACAAGTTTTAAACTTTTAGAAAATAAAGTACTAATAAAGTTTCAAAACATAATTCACTAAGTACCAAATAAGTAAACAAGATAATAAAGTTTATACACATAACAGAAAGACATTAAAAAAAACTATTTTGCACCCATAAAAAAATACATATTCACTATCTTAATCAACATATCCTTTAAATAAAAAAAATCATAATAACTCTCAAACACAATCAATCATCAAACATTTCAAATTAAATTATCAATCAACTAACTATGCACAATAATTTATATTCAACAAAAAATATAATAAGTTTTTTTAATTTCAATTTCAAATTTTAAATTTTAAATTTCAAATTCCAACTTCCAACTTCCAATTCCAACTTTCGACTTCCATTTTCAACTTTCAACTTCCAGTAACTTCCATTTTCAACTTCCAACTTCCATTTTCAACTTTCAACTTCTAATAACTTCCAAATTTTAATTTTCAAATTTCCAATAACTTCCAAATTTTAATTTTCAAACTTCCAACTACTTCCAAATTTTAATTTTCAAACTTTCAACTAGTTGGACACAATTACCAAAGACAAAAAAAAATCAATCATGTATATTGAAATTCTTTAAACTAAATATAGTTAATTAATCATAATAAATTTTAACATAATCAAATAATTTTAGATTTATCTTCAATTTATAAAACTAAGTCTGTTCTACTGTAATCGATTACACATAGTGGTAATTGATTACTAGAGAATTAAATACTAAATTTTAAGTATCAAATAACAATCATCAATACATATCATGGTAATTATTTACTTAATTCAATTATTCTAACATGTCAAAACGTTTTTTATTTTTTAACAGAATCTAATCATCTTAGAAACAAAACATAAGCAATTCAAGCATTAATCAATTCAAACCAAATTCAATTAATCATACATATTCAAAATTAAAACTAAATATAGTTAATTAAACATTGTAAACACAATCAAACAATTTCAACAATTATTTTCTATTAGCCACAAAAATAACTTAACTGAAAATACTAATCAAACCTTAATTCATAGAGATGGCTTAGATGGTATCTCTTTTGAGATTTTACTGATATTGTTGTCGCCGTATGTAACATGTCCACTTTTCTTGGGGGAAATGGTTGTAAATTTGGATACATCTCTTGTTATATGCTTTGAACATCCACTGTCGATGTACTACTTCTTCCTTACAGATTATTCTTTGTTGTTTTCATGTGATTTTGTCATGAGACACAAGTTGACTTGGTCTTCATCATAATCTTGAAATGATTTCAGATTTGACCTGTTCCTGAAAATACTTTTGAAAAACAAAGAATTTAAAGAGGCCATTAATCTTGAAGTTGTTAAACTTTCTACAAGAAACCTGGCTCTGATACCACTTGTTGGATCAAGTGGCCCCGGAATAATTAAGAAGGGGGGTTGAATTAATTATTAATGTACCTTGACTAATTAAAACTTATCCTTCTTAATGTTACTAGATTTAATTAGGCTTTTACTACCAAGTTAAGAAAGTAAAGAACAGTAATTGAAACTTAACCAAAAGTAAAAGCGATAATTAAAAGTGTAGGGAAGAAGAAGACAAACACAAGAATTTTATACTGGTTCGGCAACAACCCGTGCCTACATCCAATCTCCAAGCAACCAACGCTTCTTGAGATTTCTTTCAACCTTGTAAAATCCTTTACAAGCAAAGATCCACAAGGGATGTACCCTCCCTTGTTCTCTTTGAACAGCCAAGTGGATGTACCCTCCACTTGAACTAATCCACAAGAGATGTACCCTCTCTTGTAGAAGCAAGCTTCATGATGATGAATCAAGTTGATTCAAGATGTTTTGATGATAACAAAAGATGATGACAAAAAGCCCAAGAGAATGATTTCAAGATTAAGTCAACAATTCAATAATCAAGAGAAGTTTGATTTCAAGATTCAAGAAAAGATGAATTCAAGTTCCAAGAGAAGAAATCAAGAAGACTTCACAAGGGAAGTATTGAAAAGATTTTTCAAAAAACAAACATAGCACAGTTTTGTTTTTCAAAAGAGTTTTCTCAAAATTTTCTAAGTTACCAGAGTTTTTACTCTCTGGTAATCGATTACCTGTTTCCTGTAATCGATTACCAGTGGCAAAGTTTGATTTCAAAAGTTTTTAACTGAATTTGCAATGCTCCAATTGATTTCAAAATGGTGTAATCAATTACAAGATATTGGTAATCGATTACCAGTGTATCTGAATGTTGGAATTCAAATTCAATTGTGAAGAGTCACATCCTTTCATAAAAAGCCTTGTATAATCGATTACAAGGATTTGGTAATCGATTACCAGTGACAAGTTTTGAACAAAAATCAAAAGATGTAACTCTTCCAATGGTTTTCAGGTTTTTCTAAAGGTTATAACTCTTCCAATGGTTTTCTTGACCAGACTTAAAGAGTCTATAAAAGCAAGACCTTGATTTGCATTTCAATATCTTCGACAACCTTTACGAACAACTTTTCCACATATTCTTTTATAACCTTTGAATCTCTTTAAACTTCTTCTTCTTCTTCCTTTGCCAAAAGCTTTCTAAAAGTTTTCTGGTCTCCAAACCTTGAAAACAAAAGTGTGTTATTCATCTTTTTCATTCTCTTCTCCCTTTGCCAAAAAGAATTCGCCAAGGACTAACCGCCTGAATTATTTTTATGTCTCTCTTCTCCCTTTTCCAAAAGAACGAAGGACTAACCGCCTTAATTCTTTTGTGTCTCCCTTCTCCCTTGTCAAAGAATTCAAAACGACACAGTTTGAGAATTCTTTTGATTCTTCCCTTTCCCTTATACAAAAGATTTCAAAGGTCTAACCGCCTGAGATATCTTTTGTATCCCCTTCACAAAGTTTCAAAGGACTAACTGCCTGAGAACTTTGTCTTAACACATTGGAGGGTACATCCTTTGTGGTACAAGTAGAGGGTACATCTACTTGGGTTGTTGTGACTGAGAACAAGAGAGGGTACATTTCTTGTGGATCAGTTCAAGTGGAGGGTACATCCACTTGGTTGTTCAAAGAGAACAAGGGAGGGTACATCCCTTGTGGATCTTTGCTTGTAAAGGATTTTATAAGGTTGAAATAAATCTCAAGGACCACAGGTCACTTAGGGACTGGATGTAGGAACGGGTTGTTGCCGAACCAGTATAAAACTCTTGTATTTGTCTTCTTCTTCCCTACACTCTTTAATTTCCGCTGTGCACTTTAATTATCGTTTTTACTTTTGGTTAAGTTTCTATTTCTGTTCTTTACTTTCTTAACCTTTTAGTAAAAGCCTAAGAAGGGTAGATTTTTAATTAGTAAAGGTTCGTTAATAATTAATTCAACCCCCCCTTCTTAATTATTCCGAGGCCACTTGATCCAACATCTCTTATTCTCAGTTACAACAACCCAAGTAGATGTACCCTCTACTTGTACCACAAAGGATGTACCCTCCAATGTGTTAAGACAAAGTTCTCAGGCGGTTAGTCCTTTGAAACTTTGTGAAGGGGAAACAAAAGATATCTCAGGCGGTTAGTCCTTTGAAATCTTTTGTTTAAGGGAAAGGAAAGAATCAAAAGAATTCTCAGACTATGTCTTATTGAATTCTTTGAAAAGGGAGAAGGGAGACACAAAATAATTCAAGCGGTTAGTCCTTTGTTCTTTTGGAAAAGGGAGAAGAGAGACACAAAAAGAATTCAGGCGATTAGTACTTGTCGAATTCTTTTTGGCTAAGGGAGGAGAGAGAATTCAGGCGATTAGTCCTTCGTTCTTTTGGAAAAGGGAGAAGAGAGACACAAAAAGAATTCAGGCGATTAGTCCTTGTCGAATTCTTTTTGGCAAAGGGAGAAGAGAATGAAAAAGATGAATAACACAAGTTTTTGAACAAAGAACTTTTCTTAGAAGAGAAAGTTTTGAACAAAAACTTTTAGAAAGATGAAGAGAAAAAGAATCAGAAAAATTTTGTAGAAAGAAATGAAAGAAGATGTTGAAAGATAGATTGAAAGATAGAATGATTGAAAGAGATGATGAATCATTTTCAAATTCATGCCATGGTCACATATTTATAATCTCTTGATGACTCAAGTCAAATTTTGTGACTCTTGGCAATTTCTTTTAAAACTAGTCACTTAGAAAAGTTTTGACTTTTGAAAGAATCTTCAGAAACAAGTCACTTGAAGAATTGTGACTTTTGGAATTGAATTTTTCAAAAACAGTCACTGGTAATCGATTACCATTAAGGTGTAATCAATTACACATCAACAAATGTGACTCTTCATTTTGAATTTTGAAAATCTTAACGTTTTAAAACACTGGTAATCGATTACATGATTATGGTAATCGATTACAGCTTTGTAAATCAGTTTGAAAAACAATGTTGACTACTGGTAATCGATCACCAGAGAGTAAAACTCTTTGGTAAAAGATTTTGTGAAAACTTCATGTGCTACTCAATGTTTTGAAAAAACTTTTTAGTAGTTATCTTGATTGAGTCTTCTCTTGATTCTTGAATCTTGGGTCTTGAATCTTGATCTTGATTATTCTTGATTCTTGATTCTTGAAACTTGATTCTTTGAATCTTGAAACTTGAATCTTGAATCTTTGCTTGAAACTTTGCTTAACTCTTGATTCTTTGGCATCATCAAAATAACCTTGGAAGACATTACTTCCACATCCCGTTGTACATAAAGCATGAAGATCTCTCCTAAATCGCATACGGTGGTCAATGTCTCAGATATCTGTCATACAGTTGTGGATTCTGTAAGTCAATTTAGCTTATTGTTAATTACCTAAGTTTTTGTTTTAAATTCATACATAATTAACTTTGTCTTAACAACAACAAGCATATGACTGAGACAAGTATGCGAGCGGGGAATTCCGATGTGTATGGATTCCTCGAGCCACAGTCTATTCATAGATCTGGGCAATCACAATTTGAATCAAAAAACTACATGAAGAGTTGGATGTAGAGTTCACAACGCGATGTCTACCTTGGAGCCTACCTGAATGGATAAGTCAAACAAAACAACTAAATTTAAATAATGTATACGACTACAATAACCCATATTCGTCTCCAATGCAGCGGACACTGGCAAATGGCCGTCATTCTGCCTAAGGAAAACGTTGTTGTCTGGTTTTGTTCGTTGCATAACAGACCAGACAACTACCTTAAGGGAATAATTAACAGGTCAGTGTTGTTTTTAATACATTTGCATTAGCATAACTGAACAACATCAATATTTTAATGTTCTTTGTATTCAACAGTGCTTTGAAAGGACTTGATGATACTCCACAACCTAAATCCAAGGCTGGTGCTAGGTGGATTGTTATTAAGGTACGTCATTTAAATAAAACTTCTACTTATATATACTACTTATGTGTGTGTACACTAATTGTAGTTAACGTTTAATTAATATCCAAATTTCATTATGTATTTAGTGTAATAGACAAAAAGGAAGCACTGAGTGCGGCTATTACGTCATGTACTGGATGTCCATGATAATCTTAGGAATTTTCAAGAATAATTGGGAAGCGGTAATTGTTTATTTCAAACAAATTTTATTTTCTTGTCATTGGTATTACATTATTAACTTATGTTTTATTTGATCATGCAGTATTTTAACGATGTTAGACCATTGGAAGCATTGAGATTGAAGGTGATTCGCATCCAGTGGGCTAAATTTTATCTCAAAGTTAGAAATGAAAGTTAGGATGTTAGGGAACTTATGATGTACGTTAAGGAACTATTCCATTTTAGGTTACTTAGTTAGTTTACTACCTTGCTTTACATTTTTGCCAATTGCTGTCATTTGAACATTGAATATTCTTTATTGATAGGTGTTGATAAATCATTTATTCATAGTTATCAATTGATAGTTTAATATAGTTTTCTGTTGAAAACTATTTGAAAGCAGAATGCAAATGATAAATGCTGTGGTTTGATTTCAATTTTACAGGTTAAATTTTGGGTTTTTTGTAAAAACAAAAAGTGTATTTTTTTTAAAAAAAAATCTACGATGTTAAGTTACACAAACAACATCGGTTTTTGAAAAAAATCGATATTAACATACAACTTAACATCGGTTCCTTAAAAAATCGATGTTGTTTGTGTAAGTTAACATCGGTTTTCCTAGAAAACCGATGTTAATATTAAAAACGTTAACACTGGTTATTGATAAAAACTGATGTTAACATATAAATTAGCATCAGTTTTTGTTTAAAAACTGATGTTAACCTATAAACAGTTAACATCGGTTTTGTAGAAAAACCGATGCTAACTTATATATTAACATAGGTTTTGTATAAAAATCGATGTTAATGTTTCTAACGTAACATCGATTTTTTAGAAAACCGATGTTAATATATAAGTTAACATCGGTTTTTATACAAAACTGATGTTAATATATACGTTAACATCGATTTTTTTTATAAAAACCGATGTCAACTATCAACATGCATACAGTTTTTTTGGTGTAATTCTTATTATATAACATCGGTTATTCAAATAACCGATGTTGTCAAGTTTACATTAACATTGATTTTTTAAAACCGATGTTAACAATAATACTTTCAACATCGGTTAAAAACCGATGTAGAAAATCCTAAATAACCGATGTATAAGGTGTATTTTCTAATAGTGGGGTGAGAATTGTAACTTATATTTGCTGTTGTAATTGACAATATATGGGAAGCTTGAAACAACCTTATTTTACAAAACTAAAGCACCCATGCACAACAGCTCTACAAGATTATTAGAGCTCGGGTGAAGGAAATTATCAAGGCTTTTGACACTTTTGGCTTAGGGAAAAGTTCAACCAACGAAGGTTTTTGTAAGAATGAACTGAAGCTCTAGAAACAAGTACATATTTCTTAGTCATTTAAATCTATCATTTGACATTTAAACTTATAGGATAAAATGTAAATAGTTACATCTTCAAAAGGATTCAATGACATAGCAAGCAATTTCCCTTTTTAGTATTGTGTTAACGTTGCTAAATGAAATTGCTAAAAAAAGTGTTATTAAAATTTTCAAAGTGACACTACTTGTTGATCCTTCTCTTCCCCATGCATTATGGGAGTCTGATGCCTTGTACTATGCAATTTAGCTATGAATTTTGCAATAGATGGAGAATCACATATGTGTATGTAGTGTTTATTCATCATGACGATTTAATCCTTTCCAAAGTGCCAATTGATAGAAATAAAAAAACCCTCAGCATAACCTTTTATGGCTATAAAGTGTCCCACTTATCATAAGGTGTTGTGTTAATTTCATCCTTGTGCACCTCAAACCAGAGAAACTCATGATATTTAAACATTCATTATCTTTAAAAATATATCAACAGAAACACTTGAAATAGTTAACAAAGGCTAAGTTGTCCATTCATAAAAAGAAGATGAATAACCATTGATTCTTGCCAATAATAAGAAAAAAAAACAAGAACCAACAGTGATATATAACCAAAAATAAGTACATAGTTCTATGACATTAACTACAAATAAAAGAAGAAAAACTAAAAGTTATGATATGCTGTTGGAAGTGGTTATTGGGTATCATCTTGAGACTAAAAACTAAAAGTAAAGTCAATGTGAAGTATCATCTTAAGACTTTATTGGAAGTGATTATTATGCTTCCATGCTTTCCTACAATGTAAAGTAATAACAACAGTGTTGTTAGAATAAAAACAATAACTATAACAAAATGCAAATAAAATGATAATATTGTTACCTTTGAATCAACCAAACTAGCTAGAAAGCTTCAATATTAGAGCTTGGAAATTGACCGTTAATAATATCACACCTACAAAGCGTAATGAGTCATACATTAAACTTAATACAGTAAAAATGAAAAACCAAAACATACATTAAACTTAACACGATAAAGCTTACCACAGTCATGCAAAGCATGAGTAATGTGTTTTTTGAACATACCTTGCTTAGTTTAAACTTGGGCATTTACATTTGGTGTGACCTTTCTTCTTACAATAACTACAAGTAAAGGGAATTTTTTTGAGTAATTCCAAACTTCCTTTCATTCGCAAAGTTCGTGAATGCCTTTTGGTTGTCACAATAGGAGGATCACGCAAGGTTATAATAGTGTTAGAGACTTCTGGAATAACTTGCACGACTAGAAAAAAGTCATTCTACATCGGTTAAAAGTTGCCTACGACGTCGTTTATTAACCATTGTCGTAGGCAATGTCGTAGAAAGTCGATTCCAAAAAAACTGTCTTAGAAAATGGTACCATTTTAAGAAGGTTCTTAGCTCAAAATTGTCTTAAAATGATACCTTTCTAAGACGGTTCTTAGGTAAAAACCGTCTTAGAAGGGTAGACTTTCTAAGACAGATTTTTAGGGAACCGTCTTAGAATGTATTTTTTTTAAAAGAAAAAATTAAAATATATAGAGGATTCTAAGAAAATTTTTTGAAAAAACTATTTTAGAATGTAAACATTTTAAAATGGTTTTTAGAGAACCTTCGTAGAATGTATTTTTTTGAAAAAAAATAAATATTTTAGAATGATTCTAAGAGGGTTTTTCCAAAAAACTATCTTAGAATGTAGACATTCTAAGACAATTTTTCAGATAACTATCTTAGAATATGTTTTTTCAAAAAAAAATTAAAAATTTCATATATATTTCTTGCAATCAATCTCGGATTTCTATTCCGAGTCACATGTTATTTCAATTTCAGGATAATTATAATAATAATATTATTAGAATAAAATTACTAGTTTCTATAGAAGGATATTCCCCTGCTAAAGCACATCTGACAATATTGCTTAAAGAATGTCATCAGAAAAACATCTAAAGCAAAAAAAGAATCCAATGCAAGAAAAAGAGGTCATGCCTATAAAAGAAGCACAAGCAATTGGAATGTGTGGTTGGAAAACAAGCACAATATTGAAAAGGGTAAAGAGAAAACATACAGGTTACTCCCTTTGTTACAAGACCCCAATTTATAGCTCTGGGTGTCACTCAACTTAGAAGCTCAAGGAAAAATATTCCATCTGATAAACTTTTATCCTTAAATTTGAAATTGTAATAATTTATTTAAGAACTTATTTTGTAATCATTTAACCCTGAACACATGCCACAAGTCAAACATGAAAATTGAAGCATAGATTATTTACCAGAAAATAATTATTTTGGGTAAACAAAATTATTCTGAACACTTGGCAAGGCTATCATGTCGATTTCAATATTTTGCAAGTCAATTAATCCAAGACAATTTATATTATAGTATGGTGAAGGTTAAAAAAGCTATTTCTGGAATATTCAAATTCTGTTCAACATTAACATTATCTATGTTTGACAAGTGTCCTTAGTTATCTTAAGAAGGGGAGTTGAATTAAGATACAAAAATTATTCCCAATTACAATTTAACTATCTTTTTGAATTAACAATGCACCCTTAATATGAATTACTCAAAAGCAATTCAAAAACAAACTTCTTTAAAACAAAAGATAAATAGCAATAAACAAAAGAAGTTTAAGGAAAGAAAGAATGCAAACTCAAATTTTATACTGGTTCGGCCACCCCCCGTGCCTACGTCCAGTCCCTAAGCAACCCACTTGAGATTTCCACTATCTTATAAAAAGCTTTTTACAAACTCTGAACCACACAGGGACACCTTTCCCTTGCGTTCTGATATCCTTACAACTTAAGAGAACCTCAGTCTCTTAAACAGATCTCTTTGAATAAGAAAAAGAAGAATTTTCTCTCTTTAAGAGAAGGATATTAAAATTGAAGATCGATCAAGATTTCTTATTGAATTTGCAAGTATTTTGGCCAATGAATATTTTGAGAGTGATAAGACAATTTGGTTTTGAGAGGATAAGACAATGTTGTTTAGAAAAACTCTAAGGAATTTCGTATCCCAAGTCACCTATTTATAGGCCTTTGATGGCCATTCAAAAACTTGAACAATTGTGACTCTTTGGATTTATTTTCAAAAATTTCTTACTGGTAATCGATTACATAAATGTGGTAATCGATTAAACAGTTAGTTTCTGAAGAGTTGTGACTCTTTAGACTTGAAATTTGATTTTTGTGTCTCGTAATCGATTACACAAATGATGTAATTGATTACAAGCTTTTAAAATTTAAATTCAAATTTCTAAAAGCTGTTACAAATAGTTTAAACTTTTGTTAATCGATTACATACTTTGTGTAATTGATTACAGACTTTTAAATTCAAATTTGAAATTTTCAAATTGTTTCAGAAATCAATTTAGCCACTGGTAATCGATTACATCCTCTGGTAATTGATTACCAGAGAGGAAATATCATATTTTTGAAAAGATAATTATTCTTAAAAAACTTTTGTAAAATATTTCCTTTAGCCAAACTTGTGCAGCATCAATTAAAGAATTATTTCTAAGATCCTAACTAAGTACATCGTTCTTCTTGCATTTCTAAATTCTTGACTTGAATCGCGCTCATCTTTGGCATCATCAAAACTTCATATGACATATGCTTCTACAATCTAAAGACAGTATTTCAAATTTCAAAGTTCACTACAAAATACAGATAAAATCACATGCTAAAGAAATTTGTTTTTGGCAATTTTACCAATCCTACTATTCTCAAGGTTTTTTGTGTGCCAAATTTACATACACGTGAATGCTCCTCCACAAAGCAAGCATCAAATTCAAAATTTCACACTCAGCATCTGCAAAATGCCTTGGCACAATATAACGGTTACATATTGATCATTATGCTGCCCCAAACCGATATTTCCAGTCAAGAAAAGTATCTTTTGCCATGGTTTGTCCATGCACATGAGTCTGCAATGAGTTATCTATGCCAAAATAATTCCAATATAGCAAATGCAACTAAAAGGAATTACGTTACTTAACTAAAATATGAACCGTAAAGTGAATAAAAGTTATAGAAAAGAAAATCAATTGTAAATGACAATTAGTTTCAATTCTATACAAAACCTTAGAACAAACCAATTGAAGCGTAATATATAATGCAAATAAGAGAACTAGTAAAAATGTTTGAGATATTCACCCATTTCGGAGATACTCGAAGACATTGTTGATATATGTTGAATTTCCAAAGCTATTCATCCAAAGGCGAAATGCTCTTTCTTCTCTAGAGTCTTGGGTGTCATCTGGAAATGTCACAAGGAGAGACATCTATTGTTTTGTCTGGGCTGAAAGTCAATCAGGTTTAAAATTTAGAGGAGTAATCTAATCTAAGTAGAATTCTTATATTACTATTAATTCTATTTGGCAAATCAATCAGATATTCCATAACAAAAATGGAATACTATTAATTCTTATATTACTATTAAATTACTTTATGTCCAATTACTTGAACAGGGAGTTTAGAAAAAGGATAAAATCCAGTCAAATTAATGTTTTAATATAGAGGTGGTCCTTCTTGAATCAACATGGACAAAATCTTCGCGGGGTTGATACTTTGATGCAAGGCTCAAGAAACAAAAACCAACAACATCAACTAAAGGGCCCCAGTCTGCAAATTTGTAAAATGCCATTAGTGCTAGTAACAAATTTGGGACTCCAAGCAAAACATGCTACTAATTACTCTTAAGGATCATTTCTTCTAAAAGCTTTAAGATGTTAAGTGGAGGCCGATCCATGATTTTATATATCTAACATTTACAAATAGTAATATTATCAACACAGAAAAGTTAACTGTACTTTATATTTTATGCATTATGCATGTGAACTGTGAAATCTCTTCAAAGCTTAAATAACTTAGATAAAATTTTATTGGAATCTGATTCGAACCAAAGCAACTACAAAAGTCTTCCTTTATAAATTCATATATAATATAATAAAATCCATTCAATTATTAAATTTAATTTCAACAGATAACTTTATAATATACATTCACAATCCAAGTCAACGGTTATTGTGCATTCAGTTCTACACAATAACATCTTTGAACTTATCTATTACTTCAATGACTTAAAATGATTACTCATTTAAAAAAACTATCACAAGGACATCAGATAATGTAACTAATAATTTAATCCTTGTCCATACCACTTGGTTTTGGAACAACATGAGGACTCCACATGTAGCTAGTCGGTAAATGAGATATTGATCCACGATACATACTGAAGTATGCAATAGGAGCAAGCTTCAGTGTTGTTTTCCTGAATTTATTGATAATTCCTCGCATTCCCCACCATATTAGTAGATCCACAATTATATAGGACCGCTGGAGACGACAAGGAAATATTGGAACAAGTATGTTGGTAAGTTAGCCCAGCAAATATTTATAAAATTATCAAAATCGGATTAAAAAAATATTGTGTCAGCAAAAGACATACCCAATAACTGGCACTTTGAGGAACACGTTCCAAAGGGTGGGGGAACTCATATGTTGGCCTGCATATTCAAAAGGTATATTTAAGTGACCTCAAATATTTAAAGAAATAACTGACAAGGGATGATAAAAGACTGTTGCATTAATTAAAACATTTTTGTACTGTATGAACAATGAAAATCAATTCAAGAATTATAAATTTATTTATATCTTGTTAATAAAAATTTATCTTCCTAACATATAAAAAGTGACAACCTTTATAACAATTTAAACTCATGTCCAGGGCATTGTGAAGAAGATATGGAGGGGCACCCCAAGGGCCTCAGCAACATGTACATGTCCTGCAAGCCAGGATCACAAGATATAATTCTATCTATTTTATTCTAAAAATAAACATATGTAAGTCCAGGAAAATTTGCAAATAATGATGTGATAAACAAACAAAATATTCTTGTGGATTTGGTAAACAGATTCGAGAAAAAGAAGATCCATTATTCATTGGGCTTTAAAACTTACTTCAATATCAGTAGTTACTCTTGTAGTCCCATTGTTCCATTTTTAAAGTGAAAGGGAAGTGTGTTTGACAAACTGAACTTTTTAATGAATTGTTTAGACATTTGGAAAAAAAATTATAAAAAAGAATCAAGTGATTTTGATAAAAAGAAAAAATACGAAAAATCACATAAGTTGGCAGAAAAATCGGTATCCAGGAAAAAAAAGTAAAAGGGAAGTGTGCTTGTTGTTTTGGCTCAAAATTTGTTCTATAATTGGTGCCTATTTTATACCAATCTTAATTCTAAAATTTCAATTGAAAATTAGTGTGAAAACAAGTGCCAAAACTAGAGGTTTGTTGAGTCTTTTTTTTTTAGTTTTTTTTTACTCTACTCTAGAGTCATTCTAAGTTTCTCTTTGAGTCCTAGCTTGCTTCTATGTCATTTTCATTGCTTTAATTGTTGAATAATCCTTGAAAATTTGTCTTGTTAAAACTTTATTGGTTTAGCTTTCATTTCATTTTTTGGTCTTTGGTTATTGCTTGTCTCTTTGTTTCCTTGTTTGTGAGTTGCCATACAGGGAATTGGAAAGGAGGATTCACTACTAAAAAAACAGCTTTCTACATCGCCCAATTAACATCGGTTATAGCTAAAACTGATGTTAACGAAAGCGCGGTGACATTTTTGTAAATAAGTAGACTTAGTTAACATCAGTTTTTCCAAAACCGATGTTAGTATGCGATTGTTAACATCGGTTTTGTAAAAATTGATGTTATCGAGTCGATGTTAACATCGGTTTTATTATAATCGATGTTACGTAGTTGATGTTAACATCGGTTAGTTTTAAAAAACCGATGATGTTATCATTATAAATTAAACTTCTGAAATTGCACAACCCGCGCTTGAACCCTATCGTTCTTCTTCTTTCTCCTTGCGCTTGAACCCTATCGTTCTTCTTCTTTCTCCTTGTGTCAAAGTCGCATGCGCTTCCGTGACTGCAACCACATTGTGGAGATCGTGTTTGTGGAGATCGTCTTTGGCACTTATCCATTGCGGTACGTCCTTTCGTTTTAACATTAGGCGTTCGTCGTTTTAACATTCGGCGTTCGTCGTTTTAACCCAGGGCTTTATTGTTGTTTCTCCTTCTGCCTTAGTTCGTGTTTGTCGCAAACTGGGCTGCGCTTCCGTGACTGCAACCACATTGTCAAGTTCGCGTTTGTGGAGTTCGTGTCTGCGCTTCCATCGAAGGTATGTCTCTGTTGTATGTTAATGATGAAAATCCATTGTTCAATGGTGTATCTTTGTTGTGATGTTTCGAAACCCTAGTTAGGCACAAAGGGTTAATCGTAACTGAATGTGTAGTGATTTAGGACCATATGTAACTGCCTTAAGCAGTTATTGCAGAATAAATTATGGAGTAACAGCAGGGGGGTTAGGCAGTTTTTAGTGGGTTTTCAGGAAGGGAGACATGAGGCTGTCAAATTTACATAGAGGGTTTCAGGGACAAAGCTTTTTTTTTTTTTTGCACAGCAAAAATCAATATATTATATATAAAGATCAGTACTAGGTGTACTGAAAATAAGATATGAATACAAGGCAAAAAGAGCCTAAACCCCACTAGGGAGAAACAGTAGATAGGACAACATACAAAGCAAACCCAACCCCTTTAAGAAAAAGCCTCCTTCAGATTAGTTGACCAGAAATCAAAATGCGATTGGAAACCCTTCTCCACACACTTGATCCACGACCAGGTGTGGAATAGAGCCTCATCCATGACCTTTTCTGGATTAAAAGGCTGATTATTGAAAATCATGCCATTTCTGTGATGCCAAATGGACACTGACAAAGCTATCCAGAGAAATTCCCATCTCTTGATTGTGTAGCTTGGCCTATTCCACTGAGAGAATTGCAGAAAATGATTCTTTGGGTCAGTGGGGAAGGGACCCACTCTATTAACCCATCTCATAGGCTCCCACCAGAGACTCCTAGTCTTGGAGCAGTTGAAAAAAAGATGATTGACAGATTCTTCTTCAAGGTCACATAAGGGGCAACTATATGTATGCAATGACACTTGCCTCCTTCTAAGATTATCCCTAGTAGGGAGCCTATTCTTGAATAATCTCCATGAAAAAGCACTAGCTCTTGGGGGTATTTTCAGACTCCACATGATGTTAAGAACCCTGTCCTCAATAGCACTAGCATGACCCTCCTGCAGCACTTTGTAAGCAGACTTTGTGGAATATAGACCATTAGGATCAGACTTCCAACAAAGGAAATCCCTATTGGAGTGATTGATGTTGCCTGACTCGATGTCAGCTATAAAATCAGCTACCATGTCAATTTCATGGTAAAAGAAGTTCCTTCTCCATGTTAGCTTCCATTCCCATCTCTCTTCCACAAAATTCCCCATAGAATTAATTGAGGAGGTCTGCTGATTGCTTATTAAAAATAGAGTGGGATTAATTGAAGGGGCACATTCCGAGGCAACATTACAGTCAGCCCATAAATACTGACATATCCTCCTATCAATGGCTTCGATTTTTGTTTCTTGGATACATAGAACATCAAGATTGTTGGTCAAGGTCATTTTTCTGATGGCTGACCACTTGACACCACTACCCAACCCTCTAGAGTTAAAGGATACAATATTCATGAGTCAATATTGTCCTTTCCCAACATAGCTGTTAAATCTGCTGTATGTTCACTAGCAACCTTATCAGTCTCAGGGACAAAGCTTTGATTTACACAGAGGGTTTCAGGGACAAAGCTTTGATTTACATATTGAATTTCATCCAAATTTTTGACAAGTCATTGTTACTTCCATGAATATTGATATTGTATCATGCTTAATTATATGCATTTGCTTATTCTGATCATTGTGTGTTGTGTGATTATTTCTTCCATGCAGGTACATGATTCCTATTTGTTGTGAGAGTGAAACGATGGGCAACAGCACCAACTGAGGTGAGTTTATATTTCCTTTTTTTTGTCTTTATCTTTGTTAGTTTGTTATATAGTTTTTATTTTATATGTTTGAGTTTTAAATGTGTAAAAAATAGAAATAGAAAGGTCTGGTGATTGCTTAGGAATTCCTTGTTGTTTCATGGCATTCCTTTTGAACCTCAAAAGGTGCTTATGATGGCCTTTGGTTAAATTTCTGATTATATGTATTGGGGTCCTTGTGCTGGGTTATTGTTGGGTTTGTTTTGCTTTTTGGAAGGTGGCACTTTTGTGTCTTGTATCTTTTATTTTCAGTACCTGTGGTACTGTTCTGTTTAATATTTTTTTTTGAACTGCAAAGATAATTTATATTGATAATTAGAAGTACCAGTGGTACTACAAATTACAAAGACACATTTTTTTTTTGCACAGCAAAAATCAATATATTATATATGAAATTCAGTACTAGGTGTACTGAAGATACAAAGTTAAAAAGCAAGACAATTACAGTCTGCATCCCATTAGGAGAGACCGAAAATAGCCCACAAAAATACAAACCCATCCCCTCTAAGAAAGAACATCCTTTAGATTGGTTGACCAGAAATTAAAGTGCATTTGGAAGTCCTTCTCCATGATAACTTCCATTCCCACCTACCCTCCACAAAATCTCCCATATAATTGATTGATGAATTCTGTTGTTTACTTATTAAATATAACTGGGGATATTTTCCTTGGAGAGTACAGTTGTCCTCCATCCATTTATGCTTCCAGAAATTGATGCTGGACCCCCTTCCCACTCTCCATTTTAAATTATCAGTTAATCATTCATTGTGATGCTGCTGGAAGATACTCTTCAAATCCTGCCACCATTGGGAAGTGAAATTCCTCCTTCCACCACAAATCAACTCCTTCCACCCACCATACTTAGAGATTAAAATTCTAGACCAAGGCTGGTCTTGATTGTTAGCCAGCTGCCACCCCCATTTGCCAAGTAAAGTCGCATTAAATTTTTTTTTTTTGAAAAGCAAAAGATAATTTATATATTAATCATAATAGGACACAACAGCACCAGAAGTACTACTGGTGATTTACATAGATGTAGTGCATCTAAAACTGCCCACCATTACAGGATTAGAACAACAAAACCCCCCACAAATACAAGAGAACCTAATTTAGGCAAAGAAGTCTCCAAGATTAGACGACCAATAGTTAAAGGAAGTGCAGAAATTTTTGTCCCTAGACTTCAACCATTTTTTTTATCAGCCAAAATAAATAAATAAATATATATATATATATATATATATATATATATATATATATATATATATATATATATATTGGATGAGTACCAGAGGTACAAACAGGGTACAGAAAAGATTACAATTATGACCAATTTGAAATCAGCCCACTGTTTGGTTCACCCCAGGATGGGGCACAAAACAGGCCCTATTACTAATGATTACCCTACCCTCCTACTGATTACTACATCTAAAACCTTGTGTCAAATTTGAGGACCACTGATTGTAATGAGTGGTGAAATCCTTCTCTAAGTTTTTCATCCAAGTCCATACCAAAAACAATGCATCCTCCATGAGTCTGTTTGCATTGAAACTGCTATTAGAAAAAACTATATCATTTCTGTGCTTCCATATGGTCCAAGTCAGTGCTATCCACCATCCTTTCCACCTAGATGCAGCCATTCCTTCCACAATATAGGACACATGCTGAATGAAATGTTGTCTTGGGTGCAAAGGGAAAACAGTCACCAAATTTACCCAAGACAAAGATTCCCCCCAAACTGGAATTATTCTCCTGCAATGAAAAAACAGATGTGATGCACTCTCTTCCTCATTTCTACAAAATGGACATGAGTAATCCTGCATGTCAATTTGCTTCTTCCTCAGGTTTTCTCTAGTCGGTAGCCTATCCATAAGCAATCTCCAAACAAACACAGCCGCTTTAGAGGGAACCTTGAGCTTCCATAGTTCCTTAAACTCTTCCCCCTGACCCTCCACAGGTACATGCTGTCTAATTACATTGTATGCACTCTTAGCTGAGTACTGACCAGATGGGTCAGCTTCCCACACCCACTGGTCACCAAGTGTAGGTCTGATTCTTATTTCTTCCAGCTCTTGGATAACCCTAGACTTCAACCATGACCACAAAAGGAATAAAGCATCCTCCATGACTTTTGGTGTTTCAAATCTTTTGCCTTGGAATATGAGGAGATTCCTATTCTTCCATATTGAGCTTGTTAAAGCAATCCACCATCTGTGCCATCTGTGCCATCTGTTTTGATTCTTCCCAGCACCAAAGCCATCACAGAATTGAGTGTAATGAGCTATTGGAGAAGCTGCTAGGGGTCCAACCACTCGCTTCCACCTCATTGATTCCCACCAAAGACCATTAGTCAATTTACAGTGAAAAAATAGATGCCCAGCTTCCTCTTGATGAGAATCACATAAGGGGCAATGCTGCTCTTGAATGGGGACATTTCTTCTTAGGAGATTATGTCTAGTGGGTAATCTATTTTTGATAAGTCTCCAAGCGAAAATCGCAGCTCTTGAAGGGATGTTAAGCCTCCAAATTGTCTTGTATATATTGGTCTGAGGATGATTGCTGTTAGCAGTGATTATCAATCTATAAGCTGACCTAGTTGAGTATAAACCCGAAGGTTCAGCTGTCCATCTCAAGGTGTCCTTCATTTGAGGTTGAATGTGAACGTTACTAATGATTTCCATAAAAACCACAGCTGCACCCTGTTCATGATCAAATAAGTTTCTTCTCCATTTTAAATCCCAGCACCAATGACCATGAGACATGATACCCATATTGGAGATAGAACTGGTCTGCTATTTACTGATGAGAAACAACTGATTAAACTGCTGCTCAAGGTTTGAATCAACCCCAATCCATTTATCCTTCCAGAATTTGACTATGCTTCCATCCCCTACCTTCCAAACCAGATGCTGATGAATAGGGCTAAATTCAGGTTGCTTACTTACTTTTCGAATATCCTTCCACCAATGAGAGTGCCAAGGTGTATCACTGCCATTGTTAAGATCTGCCCAGTCACCATATTTTGAGATAAGAATTCTAGCCCACAGCTGATCTTGAGTAGAGGCTAAAGCCCATAACCATCTACCCAACAAGGCAGCATTAAAACTAGAGATATCCTTAATCCCAAGACCCCCCAACTCCTTTGGAAGGCAGATATCTTTCCATTTCACCCAGGCGATTTTGGTGAGGTCTTGAGAGCCCCCCCACAGAAAATTCCTTTGTAAGGATCTCACTTTATGAGCTACTTTTTGAGGAATTCTAAAAAAAGACAGTAAAAAAATTGGTAGAGTAGTTAACACTGAATTTATCAATGTGACCTTCGCTGCCATTGATAGAGCTCTCTGCTTCCACTTAGACAGCTTTGATTCAAATTTTTTAATCAAAGGTTCCCACACCAATCAGCTAGAAGACTTAGCCCCTAGAGGAATCCCCAAGAACTGAAAGGGAATCTCCATCTGCCTGCACTTGAGAAAGTGAGCTGCATCAAGAACCCAATTGGTATCAGCACCAAAAATCCCCACACTGCTCTTGGAAAAATTAATCTTCAACCCAGATACCATTTCAAAGCCTCTAAGCATTGCCTTCATGACAAACACATTATCCCATGAAGCTTCTCCCACAAAGACAGTATCATCTGCATATTGCAGAATGTTTACTGGCACCTTTTGCTTTCCTACTAAATAACTGCTGTACAGACCTTTGGATAGAGCTGTCCTCATCATGCCAGTCAAGCCTTCAGCCACAATATTGAAAAGAAAAGGGGCTAAGGGGTCCCCTTGCCTCAAACCTCTAGTGGGGGCAAATTCATTTGAGGGGCTGCCATTTATGAGAATGGATATAGAAGCTAATTGATTGCAAGCATTGATCCATTTCTTCCATATAGGACAGAACCCCATTCTGACCATCATATAATCCAGAAAGTTCCATGAAACAGAGTCATAAGCCTTTGCAAAGTCCACCTTAAACACCAAAGCTGGTTTCTTACTTCTTTTAGCTTCCTCTATTGCTTCATTGAGAATCAAAGTTCCATGAAGGATGTGTCTATCCTTTATGAAAGCTGTTTGTCTCTCATCAATGAGTCCAGGCAATAATTTTTTTAACCTATTGGCCAGTAATTTAGCAATGATCTTATACATACAACCAATGAGGGAGATGGGCCTATAGTCATCAAAAGACTATGGGTGATTGATTTTAGGAATTAAAGCCAAGAAGGATGCATTACTACCCTTAGGAAATCTTCCATTGACATGAAACTCATCTACAAACCTCCTGAAATCTGGTTTGAAAATCTCCCAAAACTCTTTGATGAAGTTAAAATTGAAGCCATCCGGCCTAGGACATTTATCTCCACTGCAACTCCACACAGCCTCCCTAAGATCAAGATTTGAAAATGGGGCAATCAACTCCTCCCTCAAGAATCTGGCAGAAAAGAAGCTTACAGCTTGATCCTTAATCAATTTTGGGTTCTGAACCCATGTGCCTTCAATGAACATACCTTGAATTGCATTGTAGTGTCTTCTGAAGTTGATAGATTTATGGAAAAAGGTCGTGTTATTATCACCTTCCCTGAGCCATCTGATCCTTGATTTTTGTCTCAAGATTGATTCATGAGCAAAAGAAATCTCCCACAATTCCTGCTGAATGGACTTCATGGTCTGCACTTCATCATCCCCCAAGGGTCTGTCCTGGGCTGAAATATCAATTTGATGCAACTGCTGCTTCAAAAGATAAGTCTTTAATCATCCCCCAAGGGTCTGTCCTGCGCATTAAATAAAGATAAGTCTTTAATCCCTAGACCCCCTTTGTTCTTAGGAAGACAAACTTTGTCCCACTTCACCCAAGGAATCTTGCTGGCCTCTTGGTGACTTCCCCACAGAAAATTTCTCTGGATGGAGACAATATTTTGCACCACTTTTTTGGGGATCCTAAAGAAGGATAGAAGGTAGATAGGTAAGGCTGAGAGGACAGAATTAATAAGAGTGATTCTGCCCCCCATTGATAGAGTTCTTTGCTTCCATTTTGCAAGTTTGACTTCAAACTTCCTTACAATAGGCTGCCACACGATCCAGCTCTTAGAGGACACCCCAACTGGAATTCCAAGATAAGTAAAAGGAAATTCCAAAGTACTGCAATTAAGGAATTGGGCAGCTTCCCTGCACCAACTTGCTGATTTACCTAAACAACCAAAGTGGCTTTTAGAGTAATTTATCTTGAATCCACACACCATCCATGAAAATACCTGGAATAGCGTTTTTTCTTCTTCTATGATTGATCAATCTATGAAAATAAGTAGAGTTGTTGTCCCCTTCTTTTAGCCACTTAATTCTAGCCTTTTGTCTCAACATAGATTCATATGCATAAGCTGCCTCCCACAATTGAACTTGAAGAGATTTCTTAAGAGTGACTTCCACTTGGGATAGAGGTCTGTCATTTAGATTCATATGATATGTATTCTTAAAAAATTGTCAATGAGCTGTTTGATAGAATGACTGAAAAAGGTTTTAAATACACTCTCAGTATAATGTCTTTTGAGAGTCAATTTATCACCATGAAGTGAGAGTCATATTGTTGATAAAAGGCTTTAAATACACTGTGGCTAATTTCTGTATTGTTTTTTTTAGGGCTATCATTTACTACTGCTAATTGGCGTTGCTGCGGAAGCGCTTTGATTATATCTTTGAAGCCTCAAAGTCAGGTATTTATATCTTTGATTCAAAAACTAATTTGAAATTGTTGTTGTATGCATTACTGGTATATTTGTAACTTATGCTATGCCTATCTACATGACCTTTGTTTCATTGGACTGATATCTTTGAAGTATTTACTGTGATTTAAACTCTCATAACTTGTTCATTGTTAGTGTTGAATGTTTTTGTAATTTTATCTGCTGCCCTTCTCTATATATATGTTGTGACTGCCACTGCCCTTCTCTCTCTCTTGTATTATCTTTTTTTTATCAGCAAAATTATAATTTGTATTAATAACTGTGAGTACCAGAGGTACTAAATATACAAGGTAGA